>NW_006159448.1:3354058-3409483 GCF_000334495.1 Tupaia belangeri chinensis | reverse complement strand
AGACTGAGTTATGTCATTTACTGCTCACAGCTCCAGGGAGATAACAATTCATAAGGATTAAGAGCAAACAAATGAAAGCTAGTCAGGTAAAAAAAAAATATTTTTTAGGACTGATGCAAGCTAAATTATACCTTTTTATACCCATCCCTCACTTTGATGTTTAATTATCTTAAAAAGAGTTTGACAAACTAATAAGGTCAATAGTTGAACACTTAATGAGAATTCAGATGTATTATACTTGAGCTTTTTCTAATTTTCACCTAAAATTACTAGCATTGGGTAATAAACTACATAGCTTTTCTAAAGCTTGATCATAGAAGAGGGAGCTTTTATCTGTAAATAGAAGTATATTTGCCAAATAATTCTGTCTTAATTATATGTCAGAAAGTTGTTAATGTTTAATAATCTTGGGGTTTCGTTATAGATAGAGATAAATTTGGATTATGTTTTAAATAGAGTAACACTCTCTACTTTGGAATAAGGGAAGATTTTGTGGTAGAAATGATATCTAATGTGTGATCTAAGGAAATACTAGGTCTGACCAAATCTGTATCTTTAGCAGAGTAAGAATGTAGCAGTGTATAGAATAGGGTGTTCCAGGTACAGGAAACCAAGCAAAGGCAAAAGAGCCTGGAGGATTTTGAACTTAGCCTAACCACACAGCTTTAGGTGAGAAATTTCAAGAAAAGAAGTTGAAGTGACAAGCAGAGTCAAATTACTGGAGAACTTCTTTGGCTATCTGTAGTAAGAGGTGGTCAGTGAGTGTGCATGACAGTGCATGTGTTTTGGAGGGAGAGAGAGGATGAGGAATTGACAGCAAGTACCTGGGGTAAAAAGAGGAAAACTAAGGACCAGCAGATGGCATAATGGTTACATCACTGGACTCACACATAGTTGACCATAGCTCAAGTCCCAGACCCAGTGACTGAAAACTCACACTGGGTGAATGTGCATGGGTTCCCAAAATCCTAGGAGGAGAATGGAAGAGAAGGGACTGTGACATGGCCATCACCCCTGAGAATGCTTTCTTGCTTTTTATCTCTCCGTCTCTTTGGCGAGTACATACACCCTATAGCAAAAATCTCTCCAACGGGGGAAAAGAAAGAAAGGAGAGTTAAGCAAAGAATTTTTTTTTTTCAATTATCCATCCTACCACTTGAACTAGATCTGATCCTTTGTGGAGTTAGGGGCTAAAACTGCTGAAGAAGTTATTTTTAAAAGGACTATTATAAGTAAGGTCTCAAAAATAGCTATTCAAATGCAGCTAGGGGAAAAATATGACCAAAAAATTAGAAAGAGGGTAAAGAATTTTCCTAGGGCTGTGTGGAAGAAGCAGGGCTCTGACACTGTGAGGAAAATGAGAAGGGTTCCTTCCTTGATTTTGAAATATCTAAGCTTCAGGGTCTGGAACACCAAGAGACAGCAGCCTGAGAAAAGATGTCAGTATTTCCACAGAGGCTCCACCTGCAGGTTCAATGGCTACAAATATCAATGATGAGCTCTGAGCAAAAGAACCAAACAAGAGTGTTCATGAGCACCTCTCAGACTCCCAGGGGAACCCCAGAAATCCCTGGATGAGGCTTCTGAGTGAGAAGAAGCCACAGCTGCCCTACAAGCAAGTTGAGAAGTTTCTATTATTGCTGTGATCCTATACATTTCCACAAGTCAGTGAAGACAACACTCAGATAATTTCTTACCAGTTTAAATACCTAAAGATAGATTGTTTTCATTTTAAGTAGTGTAATAATATCTGATTCTTCTTTGAGTGTTAAGAACCAATTCACTGTGCAAAGCAGGAATATCTTTCTCTTTTCATAGCATGTAGGGAATGGAGAAAAAAGCTCTAGAATTCTGTCAGCGAGGGAGTGCACAGTAAGAGGGGAGCACACAGGAAATGCATCGAAACGGGATTCCAGATTGACCGAGCAATTGACATGAAACTGGAAGCTATGGTTCAGAGCCTTCTGATGATTTTGAGGAGAAACAAACCTGAGCAAGAGGATTATACCCATGGGTTAGACCAAGCAGTTGTGAAGTAGCCGGGTGAAGGGAGTGTATTGGTGCCACCATCATGAGTAGGTGAACAGTTGCATGCGTAAGCCAAGCTCACTGATGTCCAGTAGAGGTAGAACTGAATTAAATGACACATGTTATAGCTCTTTGTGTGAACATTAAATTGGCCCAAATTATTTAAAAGTCTACAGTATTCTAGAAACTTCAAATTTTTGAGAAAATACTTATTTAAAATAGTCAGCATGTATAATTAAACTCATGCTGTTGAGTTTAATTATACATATAATATATAAACAAGTAAACCATATTTAGGAAAATAGTGAAATTATTCAGCTTCATGATATGGCAGAAGTGTTGTTTTCTAATAAGAATATCTCATGACATTTGATGTAATTGGCTTAAGAAGGAAAATTGTACGTACACTCATACATACTCCCATCTCTGCACCTCATGGTTTCCACCCAGGAATGTGACACTGAGTGAAGCTGCAAAGTATTAGAATGGTCTGTTTCTGCTCGGTCTCCTTCTTACAGTATTTGAATGTATATTTGCACAATATGTATGCTTAGAAAAAAGTTCAGCTTTTATCTGTTAATCTAGAGGTTGCCGTATTAATAGGTTGCACACTTCATTGATTTTTAATTAATTTCTAAAGAGACACAGAGGATAACTATTGCAGCTCATAGAAAGCTCTGTTCTCATTGCAATCCACATCTTTATTGATCGGCTGCCTAAGGAGCAGAAGTAATCCATTTCAAGTACACCTCTCTGTGAGAGTGCAGACCGACACAATTCATTTCTTTCATTGTAATATAATCGGCAAGAGGTCAACGGGAGGAAAAAACTGTAGCATGTTTGGTATTCTCTTGATTCAGGCAAATAATGCATTTATTAATAAAGCAGAGGTTTTTCATACATACTTTTTTCTTGATTATTTATTTTATTTTATTTATTATTATTACCATTTAAAAAATTTGCTATAGGGCATATGTCCTCACTGGAGAGAGAGAGAGAGAGAGAGAGAAAGCAAGTCACTGGGTCTGGAACTCGAACCACAGTTGGTCATGTGGGAGTCCAGCAGCACTTTAACCACTACACACCTGCTGGCCCCTCATACAACCCTTTTGTTTGTTTGTTTGTTTTTAGAGATTTTTGCTATAGGGTGCATGTGCTTGCCAGGGAGACAGAGATGGAAAGTGAGAAATCACCACCCTAGGTAGATGACCATAATGCCATCCCCTTTCCCCTCCTCTTGGAATCTTGGGCATGTATGCACACATGCCTGACATGAGTTTCAAGTCACCAGATTCGAGACTCAAACCATGGTCAGCCATGAAGTACAGTAGTGCCTCAACCACGCTGGCCTTTTATACCTGCTTTATAATTCACTTTTTGTGTTGTGGTTTTTCTTTTCTTTCTCTCTCTCTTTCTCTCTTTCTTTTTTCCTTCCTTCCTTCCTTCCTTCCTTCCTTCCTTCCTTCCTTCCTTTCTTCTTTTTTTCTTCCTCTTTCTTTTCCTGTCTTTTTTTCTTTCTCTTTCTCTCTTTCTTTTCTTCTTTCTTTTTCTTTCCTTAGGAGGGCTTTTGAGTTCCAAAGAGGCTGTTCCAAAAATTCTTCAAATGAAACTTCCAAAAGCTTATAAAGAGAAGGTGCAATTTCTGAGGAAAATGTAGGAAACTAGGGGGAAAAAAATAGTCTGTTACCTCTGCCAGCCTCAGAGTTCTCTAAGTGATATCCCCTTTTACTCCCCCTGTTACTCAAATATCAATGTCTGGGTTGCTGCACAATTTTCTTACTGCTTTCCCATCCTAAATATTGTAGATTTTAAATATGCTTTACCTGTACTGCAAGGAAAAGTGCTACTGCCTAGAAAGGCTTACAAAATTTTGGTCTTACAATTCATTTACTCACTCTAAGGACCAGTTAAATGTCAGGTAATTGTCAAACGCTTAAACATACATAGTTTAATTAAAAAATAGTCAGATTTTAAAACACCTCCAGAGGCACTATCCTTAGGAAACCAACAAAAATAAAGAGATTTGTTTATAAATATTTAATGTTTATTGTAATATGAGTTTTATTTTATCTGAATTCTTAGATGACTCGTCTATACAATAGTCATTTGGTTATAGTACTGTCTTTGGTTAATTTCATATGTAGTTTTTAGAAATTTATTCATTTATTTCTTCTATAAAAAGACAGATATGAAGAGAGAGAGACCCCAACAGGGACTTATTGCTCTGATCCACCAACAGACATAGTTGACTCGGATCACCTGGCATGTACAGTGAGGCCTAGTAACTTGAACCCAACCCAAGACGTTCCTGTGTGGGCCCAGCACTGTAGAGCATTAGATTACTGCTGGTACCTATAGTCTGTTGGTACAGTCCAATGTATGTGGTCACAGAGATCAATGGTTAAGATCATTGCCTCTGGAATCAAACCACCTGCAGTCAAATCTTGGTGAGCTTTGTCATGCACGAACTCCCTTTCAGCAAGTTATTCTACCCCTCTGAACATCAATGTTCTCGCCTTAAAATGAGAGTATACTAGCATAAATTGTATTGTGTTCTTGTGAATTCCATATGCAGAGCATATAGAACAGTTCCTGCAGAGTAAATGTTTGATGAATGTTAAGTATATTTTATATATACAAATAGAGTTAGATATAACATAGAAATTAGAGTCCTGGACCTGGAAACTGGAAAAACACACTGGGTATATGTGCATATGTGCCCAAAATCCCGAGGAGAATGAAGAAGGGATTGTGATGTGGCCATCCCTCTGCTGGGGGAAGGGGGGATACTTTCTTTTCTCTGACTCTCCAACTAGCACACTTGCCCTATAGCAAATTACAATAGCAGCAAAAACTGTTGGGGATCATTATGATGGACAGAAGAATAGAATTTGGGTAGAGAATTTAGTGGTACAATAATAGTAATATGCATGAATTATAAAGTGTGATTAGTTCCAAATTCTGTGTACCTGAGGGAAAAAAAAAAAGAGGCACCAGCAGATGGAGTAATGGTTACGTTACTGGACTCCCACGTAGTCAACTATGATTCAAGTCCTGGACCCAGAGGCTTGAAGCTCATGGTGGATGAGTGTGCAGGGTTTTTAGGAATGCTCAAAATCCCAACAGAAGAATGGTGGAGAAGAGATTGTGGTGTGGCCATCACCTCTGGAGTATGATTTTTCACTCTCTATCTCTCTGTCTTTCCAGCGAGCACTTGTGCCCCATTGCAAAATTCTCTCTCTTAAAAAAAAAAAAAAAAAAGGCATGCACATTACCTTAGGTGACTCCCAGAAAACAGTCTTTTGGACATATTTGCATTGTAAGAAATGTGTACTCAGAAACAACACCTGTAAAGCAATGAGAAAGGCAGAACTAGACAGAGAGAAAATTAATTTAGAATGAAATCATAATAAATGTGTCATCCAATTCCACGAAGAGCTCTGGAGCAGGAATAGCTCTTCATAATCATCCAAAGAGGATAACGTTCGTAACTGCATCAGCCAATCACTGAATGTGAGCTACATCTTAGGGAAGGAGGCTTCACCAAAGTGGTTTCCTTTGAGATGGACTTTGGGGTATCAGTGCCCCAGATTGATACCCCTGAGATGAGAAACATCAACAGTGAACACTTCCAGGTGAGGATGAATATCTTGGTTCTGGAGAGAGTTCTGGGCAGCACATCACAGATCTATTACATGCCAGTGCCTGTGCGCACATTCATGCATGAGCACACACACATTCAGCTTAATTATTGTGACTATTTGTGAAAAATATCTTTCAAACAAATAGAAAAAAAAAAGTGTTCAGTACATATCATTAAAGTAACAGGAAGTTGGTTGCTTTTAGTATTCCAAAATCTTCTTTAGAATTGCAGCCTCCTCAAGTCCCTAGGAGAGCATAGCCACAACTGGAAGTACGAAAATTAACTGGGAATACTAACTCTAAACCAGTCAGAAAAGCCATGTAAATCTGCTTATCCTCCTCTGAGCAAAATTATAGGAAGGACGTTCAGGAACAAGTAGAATGAGAAACTGAAGTTACTATACCCAACAGTGCTATTAAGCAAGAGGTATCAATTGGCTGACTTTTTGTTTTCTTACAGTGGCGAAGTTATATCTGCAATAGAAGGATGAATCTGGAGTTATTTATTTATTTAAAAGATACATAGTATCCTAGAATACTGAATGTTTTATGTGTTTACAACATTAAGCCATTGAAAAGGCAAGACAATCCTCAGGGTAGATATCCTATTGGGTTGTTGGAAGTCTTGACTCATTTTTGCATAGAAAAACACATCACGACTTTTTGGATGACCCAATATTATGATCTCCATTTAATAGATAAGGAAAGTGAAACATACAAATGTTGTATACATTGACCAAGGTCACATATCTACTCAGTAGCCAGGATTTATTTCTAGAGTCTGATGTCTTAAACGTAAAGTGCACTATAATGACTTCCTAAAATGTATTCATGGCTCTCACTAAACATTTGAAGGGAGTCATCTACTCTACCTCTTTACTGTTCTCTGTGTCTCCTATTGCCCCACAATTTAATATTTCAAATAGATATATTTTACAGTTCTGTCTATCGTGGAATAAAAATTTAAAGCTAGAGATATCCTCAGATCATTTAGGCCAATCCGTCTCTTTTATAGCAGAGGTGAAATGAGTACCTGTGGCCATAAAGCTAGTTAGCCATATGTCCAGGACTTCTTTCTCACAACACTCAGTTCCGTGTTCTTTCTGCTTTGCCAAGAACCTGCTTCTGCTGGTTGAAATGACTTCTCAGTTGATTTAATTACAGACCTCCTTTAGGATCCTTTCATGTATTATTTGGATAAAATCAGTTACTTCATCCAAGAAGATCCTTTTCTTTTTTTGAACATGCACATATATTTAGCCCTAACACTAGTAAGCATTATTGTTGGATTTTCCCCTCTTTCGGGGATAGAATTGCTTTTAGAAAGAAAGGAAGAAAAGTGGAGAGATTTTTTTATTTGAAGCTAGATTTCCTGAAGCTTCCTGTTACTATGAAAGCTCGATGTTATTAGAATGAAAACACAAAAACTATATTCTTGTACTCTTATGTACTCCAGAGATTAATGCCTGTGAGAGTTAACTGCAGCTTGAAATTTTTAGCTCCACACATGTATTTAATAGTATTGTCACATGTCCAGTAAGTGAGAAGCAAATATTTATTGTCAGAAATAGTCCTCTCTCTCTCGACTTCCTTTAGCTGCCTGTAGCTTGACAGAATACATTTTTTTTTTTTTGAGAGATTTTCACTGTAGGGCGCGTGCGCTCGCCAGACAGACAGAGAGAGACATAGAGACAGAAAGCGAGAAATCACCCCCCAGGGGGGATGGTCACGCCGCAATCCCTTCTCCTCCATTCTCCTCTCGGGATCTTGGGCACGCACGCACACACGCCCGGCGTGAGTTTTAAGCCACCGGGTCCGGGACACGAACTGCGGTTGACTACGTGGGAGTCCAGCAACATAGCCATTATGCTAACTGCTGGTTCCCCGACAGAATACATTTTCACATGGATTTAAAACACAGTAGTAATATAGTAATAATAATTCTGTTTCTTTTTTGTTGTCATTGTTTTTGGTTTTGTTTTTGTTTATGAGAGAGATAGTTACTAGAGGCTTCATGTGCTTGCCAGAGAGACAGAGAGAAAAAAAGCAAGAACTCACCCTCAATAGGAAGGTCCATGCCACAATCCCTTCTCCTTCATTCTCCTCTTGGGGTTTTGAGCATGCATGCACACATGCCTGTGTGAGTTTGAAACTGCCAGGTCTGAGACTCAAACTGCAGTCAACTACATGAGAGTCCAGTGACATAAGCTTTCTGTCATCAGCTGGTCCTAATAATTCTGTTCTTGCTAGATTGTTGTGATTAAATATCTTAAGATTCAAAAGAGGAGCCAACATATGGTATAGAGGTTAGGGCGGCTGGATCCCATACACCTGACTGCACTGTTCAAATCCCAGACTCAATGGCTTGAGGAATACCCCTGTGCCAGTGTGCCAAAAATTCCAAAAGGAAAATAGAGAAGAAGGGATTGAAGTGTGGTCTTCCTCCCGAGAAGTGATTTCTCCCTTCCCTTTTCACTATCTTTCTCTATCTCTGTCTCTCTACACTGAGCAGACACACCCTATAGCAGAAAATTAAAAAAAAAAAAAAGAAGAAGAAGAAGAAAGTCATTGCCAGATTGCCAGGTATATGATACCAATATTTTAAAATTTAAAAATTCAATGATTTATTTTCATAAAACAGTTTATATGAGTCAATTATTTTTTTTCTTTCTTTCTATTTTTTTTTTTTTTTTGGAAAGGTTTTTGCTATAGGGCACGTGTGCTCGCCAGAAAGACAGAGAGATAGAAAGTGAGAAATCACCCCCAGGGGAGTTGGTCACACCACAATCCCTTCTCACAGTTTGTTTCTCCTCTCAGGATCTTGGGGCATGCACACACACGTGCCCGGCGTGAGTTAAAGCCACTGGATCCAGGACTTGAACTGTCATCGACTATGTGGGAGAACAGTGACATAGCCATTATGCCAACTGCTGGTCCCTATGAGTCAATTCTAACTAGAAATTAAAACTTTAAATTCAATTCTAATAACATTTTACTTAGATTTTTCTTTTTTAAAAATCAAAGTGCATTTCTAAAAATCAAGAGTAAAATTTTACTTTCTCTAGAAAGTTTGTGTTTACTGTGATGCATATTTTAAAAGATAGGAATGAAACATAAAATAAGCAAGGATTCTTTGAAAACTTACTGTGACATACAGAGCAGCTATGGAAAATAGTAAAATTAGAAATAGTTTAGGTAATGAATGGTAAGGTATTTTTTTCATTTTATTTTATAAGTTTGCTCTAGAGTGTGTGTGCTCACCATAGAGAGAGGGAAGGTAAGAAAGCACCTGTTAGGAGGGACGGCCATGTCACAATTCCTTCTCCTTCAGTCTCCTCTCAGATTTTGGAAATGCATGCATAGATGCTGGGAATGCTTTAAATTCTTGAGTCTGGTACTAGAACCACACAATCAGCCATGTGGGATCCATCTACCTTAACCTCCATGACCATTGCTAGCCCCAGCGGTGATAAATTCTAAATAGTTTGAATGAAATTAGATTGACAGCACTTGTTTCATAAAGTAGACAACATGCCCCTAAAATATAACTACCAAAAACTTCTCTCTGTGCTGTGTTTGTTATAACTGATGGACAATTTGACGTAGCAAATCTAGTATTGTATTAACCCATGTAAAACATTCTGGATCATTGAAGACATTTATTTATTTATTTTTAATTTACCAGAGGGTATAGGTGCTCACCAGAGAGATTAAGAGAAAGAGAGAAGAAGAAAGACCCATAGGGGATGGTCACATTATTATACCCTCTCTTCCATTTCTCCCTCCTTTCAGAATTTTGGGTGCACATACACACTTGCCCAGTGTGGTTTTTCTAAGTGACTGGGTTTCAGACTTGAACTGTACTGTTAACCACGTGTCTTAACTACACACCACTGGCTAGCCCATTCTTTTAGATCTACCTTGTACAAATAAGACCTTTGTCTTCACCAGTTTGCTGAATCTGTGATATATTTATGGAGAATGCGGAACTATTTTCTATTTTATTTTGTGATTTCTTAATTATAGTTAATTGTTGTATATCTTTCAGGGGCACAGCATTCATTTTCAAAGTATGTGTGCAGGGTGTGACAGTCAAATCAAGGATAATACTATAATTTTCATTTTCAACAAAGAACACTGTATTTGAGATAAACATAATATATTCTAAAATTTTTCTTTCTTCTTGTATGACAGCAACATTAGGTGAAGTATTATTAAAATAATAATTCAAATGTTAATAATTCTTAAATTTGTATTCATACAGTATTTATGATGAGTTGGTTATAGATATAAATATCAGTATTTGCAAACATTGAACATTTGATATATTTGCTGAGAATCAGAGATTTTTCTGAAATGGGCTATTTAAATCAATAAGAGTAAGTAATTCTTATTGATTCTATGATGGTTGATATCTATCTGTGAAGTAGTAATAAACGTTTTCATGTTCAGTGCTTACTATCTGCTAGTTACTATTTAAGTGCCTTACATATACTGATTTATTTAATACTGGGAAGGTGCTATTGTGCTCATTTAAACTTGTGCGCTACAATCTACTATGCACATTAAGAGAGAGGAAAGTGATGACGGAGTTTAAATAACTTGCCCAGAGTCACAGCTAGAACATAGCAGAGCTGGGTTTGAACGAGACAATTTACTGCTGAATCCACACTCCACTGTGCCAAAAATTCTGTGGCAAAAGTGAGAATGGAGTCTCCAAATTACACAGTTACAATTCCTACTAAATTGTAAAAGGCTGTATCATTTAGCTGTATTTTAAATATAAATTAGAAAATATCAATCATCTATACTATCCCCTGAAATTCAGAAAAATATATACTACTAATTTTTTCGGTGAAAGTACTAGGATCTTTTTATTTGTTCCTTTTCATTTCCAAGGAACATGTGCACTTGTCAGTAAGAGAAAGCGAAAATGCCCCTTTTGCATGGGGTGTGGTTGTACTGCTGTTCCTTCTCCTTCATTTTTCTATCCTGTTGAGAGTTTGGATATACATGCACCCAAGCTCAGTGTGTTTTTGAAGTCCCTGGGGATAGGATTCAAATACTGGTGAACTGTGTGATCTGTTCCTCTTAACCACTATGATAAGGGGCTGTCCCAAACTAGGATCTTTTCAAGCAATGTGACTTTACATTAATTTTACATGTCCAGATGACCCTATGACCCATCAAGACATAGGATAGGGTTAAATGTGTAGACTTAGAGTTTCACAGTAAGGGATCAAATCCTATTTCTACTACTCATTAGCTAGATGACTTGAAGTAAATAACTTGACTATTCTTAGTCTTGGTTTCTCATATTTAAAACAAAATAAACAGTATGCATCCCATATGATTGTTAAACTAATGTTGAAGCTTTATTTTAATACCTTCTGGATTCTCAGGACCAGATTAACATTAGTTGTGGATATTGTAACTGTTAGTATTCCTATAATGTACTTTACTGAAGTTGGCATTGGCAGGCCAGGACAATTGTAACAGAGCAGAGTATAATGTTTACTTTCCAATCAATGCAGCATCTTTCTATTGCAATAAACAACTCTTCTTTATTCACTTTTAAACTTCTAGGGGACTTCATCCAGTTATTATTGTCACTGTTATTTATAAGAACTGTCTTACTCCTTAATTTCATCATACTCTAATTTGAAGAGTGATTTCATTTTGAAAGAATCTAGCAGAGAATGTGACTCTAATGAGATCTTCCAGTAAGAAAATCCTATCTTAATGACTGTGATGTGGAGAAACCTGTTGTGAGCAATCTATAGGTGATTCAACACTCAAATTCAGGGTGTGAAAATAGGACTAAGATGGCAGTCATAATTAGTGCTGTGAAAGTATACATCTGCTCAATGATATTTTTATAGTTACAAAACCATCATACAGATGTACTTTGATCATTTGGCAATTATATAGATAACTGTTTTTATTGATTTTAATGATGGATGGCCAAGTGGGCCAAGAAAACTATATAGAGATTATCACCTGGTTTCCTGAAATGATTTATCATTATTTTGAAGAAAAGACATTTTCTGGACAAATAGCACAAAGGTTCTGGATAGTCTATCATCTGCTGAAGCTTTGTATATAGAATATCAAGGAACTTTTGCAGTGCTGAGGTTTTGCTTGTACTGTAGAATTTGCCATTAGAATGTCTGAGTCTACTTGGGCTGCTGTAACAAAATACAAAAAATGAAGTGGTTTATAAACAGCAGAAATCTATTTCCCACCTCTGGAGGCTAGGAAGCCCAAGATTAAGGTGCTGGCAAATTTGGTGTCTGATGAGGACTCACTTTCCAGTTGTTTATAGCTGCTATAATCTCACATGGTATTTCTCTGAGGTCTCTCTTTCCAATGTCATTAATACCACCCACAAAGCTCTGTGTTCTCAACCTAATCATCTTCCTAAAGCCTCCACCTCCTAATACCATCACCCTGGGGTTTAGGATTTCAACATATGAATTTGGGCTAGGCACAAGCTTTCAGACCAGAGCAGAGTCTTAGGTTTTCTTGGTAATGTGAATTTACTATTAGTAATAGTAAACTCAGAATAGTTTACTATTTCTGCCTCTGTTTAAGAAATATATAAGTGGGCCAGCAGGTGGCGTGGTGGTTAAGGGGCTGAATCCTGCATGGCTAACTCCGCCTTTCGAGTCCCAGAGTCAGCAGCTTGAAAACCACCATGACATTATTGGGATTCAGTTATAGTTTTTTTACCTGTTGATGATGATGTATATAGTATTCTCAACTGGACAGGTCTGAGAAGTATTTCATGTTGGGTAAAGTCTTTTTATAAGCAAAATGATAAATAGTGATTGAATGTTTAAAAAATAACTGGAATAATAATAATAATCTGGAAAAAATGAAAAGCTATTGGATGATGATGGGGATTTTAATGTTTCTGTATTGACTGATGTGAATGGTATTCCTTCTGGAAAAAAGAAATGTAATACACTATAAAAGTTATATGTGATTCAATGTAATATAAACAAGATTATGAAAATAATAAAAAATAAAACAAAAACAAAACATCACACCAGGTGCATATGCTTGCATATCCAAAATCCAAAGAGAATGGAGGAGAGGTGGCTTGGACATTCCCCAGGGGAATGATTTCTCATTCTTCTCTTTCTGTCTCTGTTTCTCTTCAATGAGCAAACATGCCCTCTTACCCAAAAAAAAAAAAAAATCTAATAAATAAATAAAAGAAATACGTAAGTGATATTTTCAATAGAATGGTATTTAGTTCAAAGAATCATTATCCACCTTAATTATATCTAAAAGTCAGAAAACAGAATCATTCTTAATTTACTCTTCTTCATTATTCAAATTATTACCAGAATAGTTATTTTGCTTTAAAAACATACCTTGAAATTATTTTCTCTGCAATTCTTCTTCTGACCTAGTTTAGTTGAAGCATCCGATACTCATGCAGGTAGGAGCCAGATAATTTACATAGATGATAAAAGCAGAATTCATGGGAAGTAATTGTGAATTCTGGGATCTTAGAAAGCTGAAAACAGATGCCCTCAATAGGTACAATTGGTATTCAGTTACAGCAAATGAGAAACCTCTGCCCAGTGTGGAAGCTGAACAAAATCTGAAAAACAGATGTGTTATAGCTCATGACCTGCCAGTCGGTAACCTTTATTTCATGCCCTCATCACCTTTCTTCTGTATTGTGGCAGTGGGTCCTGCCTTTAGCTACACTTAGAGCCAGTTCATTCTCTCTGCTGCACTAGAATGATGCTTCCAAGAGTCCAATGATAACCATTTCATTCTCCTTTTAAAAACAGCTTCTACATCATCACATTGTATACTACATAAAATATAAAAGTCCAAATCTCAGCTATGATACATAAAGGGGCATTCTTGAATTTGGCCTTTTCTACCTTTTTCAGTCTTACTACTCAACCATGCTCCTACCTCATATATTATTCTTCAGAAACACAGAAGTACATCGTCCAAGTGCACCATGTTACTGATGCCCTGTGCCTGTTCTCTGCCTGCAGTTTTTACCTTCACCCTGTCTAATTGGTTGACATTTTCAACTTTCACTTAGGTCTTGGTACCTCTCTGAAGTCTCATGTCTCCTGCACATACTAGGCCATACTATAATAGGTCCTCAGAATATGGTTTTCCTTAACTGCCTCACATGTACATCATCAATCCATTCAAGTTTTTGTTCCCTGTCTGCTCACTGGATTAATTACCTTCAACCATGCTTTAATGCACAGACCTCTACTACTCCTTTTTCTTTCTCCAGTGTCTAGCACAGTGTTCAGCACTGTAATCCTGCAGAGCTGAATATTAACCTGTTGCCAATACACTGTTCATATTCCTATATGAAGGCGATAAGAAAGAGAATGATGAATGTTTTTACAGTGATTTCTAACAGAGACAAAATTATTTGGGGAGGTGTGAAAATACTTAATCTCTAGGGCAATCAGCTTGTTATTTCTTATTTTTTATCTTTTAAGTCATATAAGGGCTATATATCCTGAGAATCATCTTATTCTAGGGCTTTCCAGCTTGATGTACTCAATCCAAAAACTGTTTAAGAAGGAGGGCAAAAGTCCAATCAATCTCAGTCGTGGGGTGATTTCAGAAAACACTAATATTGTGGTGTCAACTGGCTGCTGACTGATCGGACCATCTCAGGCAGAATCTCCCCTGGTTGTATTTAATGGGCATTTATACATGGAATTTGGCTCATGACGCTGTTTGAAGTCATTTTCTCTCTACACTACACTGGGTATATAGTTCATAATTTTTTGACCTGTGTGATTTATGTGTCTGTTTTCTACAGATTTTGTTTTGATATCAGAAACTATTAATCCTTCAAAGTCCTGCAGTCGTAATGTGAACTGCCAACTGCATTGATTTGCAATTGGCATTAGAGTATGCTTGGACCATTTTATAATAATTCTGATCTGTTGTTAAGTGATAGCTTTTTCTACCCTGAAATTGTCAAATATAGAATTTACCCTGGGAACCAGCAGTTAGCGTAATGGCTATGTCACTGGACTCCCACATAGTCGACCACGGTTCGTGTCCCGGACCTGGTGGCTTAAAACTCACACCTGGCGTATGTGTGTGCGTGCCCAAGATCCCGAGAGGAGAATGGAGGAGAAGGGATTGCGGCGTGACCATCCCCCTGGGGGGTGATTTCTCGTTTTCTGTCTCTATGTCTCTCTCTGTCTGTCTGGCGAGCGCACGTGCCCTATAGCGAAAACCTCTAAAAAAAAAAAAAAAGAATTTACCCTAACTCTTTAACAAAAATATATTCAGTCTAATCTAATTGAGACCTCTGAGTTTCTTTTATTGATTTTATATCAACTTTGTAGTTAAGGAAAGTAACAACTTTTAATTTCCCTACTGTTGAAGTATAATTAGTAAACTTATTATTACTTACATTGATTTTTTCCCTGAATTTGGATGTTACTGTATATGTTATATTTGCATGTGTGTGTATTTGGCGTGTGTTTATAAGACTAATTTGTATAAAAGACTAATTTGAGGGTCATTTCATATGTGGGTTCTTATAATGACTACGGTGTCATAGAAGCCTTTTAAAAAATTACAGGCTTTTAATGCCCCTAGAGTATACTTAGTTCTGTGCTTAATTAGTAAGAGTAATATAATCCTTCAGACTCAATAGAATCTATTATGGTGATTTTAGCACCATAAACTTCAAGGGAAATATTTTTTAAATTATGGATAGATTGTTTGGAATATGTAGGGAGAGCATAACATGAAGCGTAAGTTATTGGGAAAGAAATGATTAGGAATATGTGGGTCAATCCTAGTATATGTAAGCTTATTTACTAAGACACCTGCACATCTTACTAATAAAAGTGTTTGCAACTGGATATCAAGTCTCTGAGGGAAAAATGTGCTAACATTTAGCTCATATACTGGTAATTCTTTTTTTTTTTTTTTAATTTTTTAGTAGGGCTTTAGGGGAAAAAGACAAAAAAGAAAAAAAATTTGGTTTGCTCCCTTCTTTTTTTGCCCCTAGATTTTCTCTAATCTTGAAAATGTTTCAGTATTCTGGCTTCACTTAAAGAAATTAAGTACTTTCAACTAAGCCTGAATTTTTTTTTTTTTTTTTTTTTAGGATATGGAAAACCCTAAGCATTACTTAATTGTGATTGGGTAATTTGCTGTTTTTTAGGGAATGATGTACCTGGAAGAAAGACGACTTGTTCATCGGGATTTGGCAGCCCGTAATGTCTTGGTGAAATCTCCAAACCATGTGAAAATCACAGATTTTGGACTAGCCAGACTTTTGGAAGGAGATGAAAAAGAGTATAATGCTGATGGAGGAAAGGTAGGTATCTTTTTTATAACAGCATTGCTTGAAAGCCTATTGTTACATCTTTTGTCTTCTTATATTTTAAAGAAAGAAATAAATAAATCTAAGGTTTAGGAATCTATACAACTTCAATAGTATAATTTGCCTTTTCTTTTGCCAGGGATCCAAAAATATAGAATCAATAAGCCCCTTCCATTTCTTAGAGGTAGCTAACACAAGGTGATGCTTATGAATCTTCATGTAGTTCTCTTGAAGACAAGTGGGTAGATCTTTTAAAAACTCCAGAAATTAAATTTTAATACTTGCCTTGGGAATTGTCCCATTGACCGTAAGAGCATAAGATGAACTCTTACAGATATACTACTTCTCTCTCATGGATTAGAGAGAAGCTTGGTTACTACTAGGGAACTGTAACTCTTTGAAAGGTTGACCACCTAATTTAACTTCTAATGCACCCCCTACCCATACAATGGCTTCTTCTTATTTTTGTTCATTTTGTTTTAGCTTTATTACGTGTATAATTTCCTACGTTATTTATTACCTGACTCCTTCCACTGGAATATAGACCACTATATCCCAGAGGCCTGAATACAACCACTGCTTTGTCTAACTTTTCTGATTCTTTGGTCGCAGCCCCTGCCTTAAAACTGTGTTCCTGCTTTTCTTCCTCCACATATATTCTCAGTTCAACTCTCATTTGTTTATTAACACTCTATATAACTTTCCATTCTTGGCTAATCAATTAAGATAGTCTTTATAGAGAGGTTCCTCTAGCTTGGCTTAGGGAAACCTAGGTTCAGACAAACCAAGTGAAATAAGCAAATGCCATCTAAACTATGTCATCCTATCAGTTTATGTTAATGGGAGTTACATACATGTCATATAAATATTATTATATACTTCATTTGTCATAGGTCATCTGAATATGTATTGGAAAAATTTATAATGATAGACTTCCAAATGTTTCACATTGATTTTATCTTAAACTTGTGTAACTGTCAATATTAAAATCTACACATGACAAAGTAATGTAAAATTAAACACACACACACACACACACACATCTTCAGTTTTGAGGAATCATCTCACTTTTTTTTTCTTGCCTATTTTCCTGTTCACCATCGAATTGTAGTAGTTTGAGCCCACGGATTTGAAATTCACTACAAGATTGCACAGAAGGAGAAGTCTATAAATCACATGACTTCGCTTGTCTTAAGAACATACAGCTGTAGGATTTGTCTAAAGCAAGATTCATTATAGCTTTAAATGCCTGGTAACCATTAAGTCTTTATCAAGCCACCTGTGATTTAAACTTACTTCTTTAACACAATGTCCGTAGTCCATAAAGTCTGCTAACTCCTTGCCCATAGGGAAATTACTTTCAATGTGTCTTCTGTTCCCTTTCAGTGAATACCATGATTCTGTCATAGAGTTACCTTGATGTCACCTTGGTGAGCAGCCAACCTCATGATTTCAAAGGCCTATTTCGTTTTAAGCTTTCAACTGCAAAGTAGAAGTGTTTATCTTTATTCCATAGAATCTAATTATATCCCCAGCAATATTAAGCTGCCCTTCGTAGTTGAAACTCATTCTGCTGACCCATCATCAGCAGGGTATGGTGGCTGACTTGTTTTTCTCGTAGTGATGATGGATTTGTGCTGATCCACTCACATTCTTTCATATAGTTCCTATTTTGAAAATGGTACATATTTTCAATACTGGCTAAGTAAGATGAGAGAGGTCATTTGTGACTGGGGAACAAAGCAAAACTAACTTTGGAATTCCTGTTTTTAAGCAATTTAGTGACCAAATTAGAGAGGAGAAAGGAGGAAATAAGTGTAAAAAGAGTCAACTGTACTGGTGACCCCAAAATGTGTCTGAGAGTGAAAAAGGATAAATAAAAATGTAAGAAATCTCATTTATTGGGAAAAAATATGATATGAACACTGTTTTAGAAGCATATGTGTTAGATGTCTAAATGTGCTACTGTGAGTCATAATATTAACTAGTAACTTATCAAACATTAAGAAGTGTAGAAAGTTATCCTTATTTTATTATTTTAACTGTCTATAAAGCTTGTTAGAATAATATAACACAATTTTAGGCGAATTTACTTTATGAATTTTATAAATTTTGATTTACATGTTCCCAAGATTGAAAAATAACCTACTTATCTGTGTGTATATATATATACACACACTCACACAATAAAAATATATAATCGAGGCCAGTCAAGAGACATATTTAGGGGACCAGCAGTTAGTGTAATGGCTATGTTGCTGGACTCCCACATAGTCAATCACGGTTTGAGTCCTGGACTCAGTGGTTTAAGCTCACTCCGGGTGTGTGTACGTGCGTGCCCATGATCCCAAGAGGAGAATGGAGGAGAAGGGATTGCGGCGTGATCATCCCCCCTGGGGGGGTGATTTCTTGCTTTCTGTCTCTCTATCTCTGTCCATCTGGCAAGCAACTTGCCCTATAGCAAAAACCTCTCCAAAAATAAAAACAAAAAGGGAAAAAAAAGAGACATATTTAGGAAATAAAAACAGAAATAACTTGTATATAATCATGAAACTTTCACTTCTTATTTCTCTATAGATGCCTATTAAGTGGATGGCTCTGGAGTGTATACATTACAGGAAATTCACCCATCAGAGTGACGTCTGGAGCTATGGTAAATAAATCTTCCCATGTGAATTAAAGCTTTAAAGGCAAAAATAAACACAGTAAGCTCATGTAAAATATCATGTAAAATTATTTTATAGTGGGGTAGCCAATGGCATGGTGGTTAAGGCATATGGAACCCAACTAGCCAAATGTGAGATTTGAGTCCCAGACCCATCAACTTGAAAAACACACCAGGTATATGTGCATTCATTCCCCAAATTCCAAAACGAGAAATGGAGGAGAAGGAATTGTGGCATGACTATCCCTCATGGGATGTGCTTTTTCACTTTCCCTTTCTCTCTGTCTCTCTTCATTGACCCCAAGCACTGAACTCTAGTAACTTAAAAAATCATTTTATTGTGCTTGAAGTATCTGTTTATGGGCCAGGCGGTAGCACAGCAATAACGTAATGAGATCCACATGGAGAAAGTCATGGGATCACATCCCGAGACCTCTCTGAACATACTGGCACACACAGGCGTATCCATGATACAGGCTGGATGAAACTCCTGTTGGGAATGTGTGTGTGTATGTCTGTTTCATATGAAAACCATAAACAAGCAAACTTTATATGTAAAAAGAAGCATGTATTTATATGCCTCATTTCTTAAATTAACTCTTTGCTTCTTGACTAAAAAGCAAAACACTTTAAATAGCATTGTTATCTGCCTTTTTTCTTATTTCCTGGTTCTTTAAACTACAGTTTTAAACTTTATAGTTTTAAACTATAAAAACTATAATTTATTAATTACACTATCTGCTAATTTGTCTACTTTAGTGTCTAGTTTGGAAAGCAACTTTTCTGATTTTATTTTATTAACAAGTCATAACTGTATACATTTATAAGGCACTATGTGGTGTTTGATATACGTTCACAATGGTGGCATAGGCAAATCTAGATAATTAACATTTTTATCACCTTGCTCATGTATCAATTTTTAGGAGTCATTTTAAATTTACTTTCTTGGTTGTTTTGAAATAAATAATAAATTATTAGTGAATATAGTTACCTAACTGTACCATAAATTTCAAACCTATCTACCCATCTGGAACTTTGTACTCTTTTAACAATATTCCCTATTTCTCCTTCCCCAACTTCAACACTAGTCTCTGTTAACTGTCATTCTACTCTCTACTTCTAAAAGTTCAGCTTTATTAGATATCACATATGAGATCACACAGTGCTGGTCTTTCTGTGTTGGCCTATTCACTTAGCACAGTGTCCTCCAAATTCAGCTGTGTTGTCACAGATGGCATGACTTCCCCCTTTTGAAATCTGAATAGTACTCCATTGTGTATACATACCACATTTTCCTTATTCCATAATCTGCTGGTAGACACCTGCATTGTTTCTATAATTGGGTTACTGTGAATCATGCTGCAATGAACATGTGAGTGGAGATATCCCTTCCATATACTGATTCAAGTTCCTTTGGATATATACTCAGAAGTAGAATCATTGGGGAATATGGTGGTTCTGCTTTACTTTACTGAGAAATCTCCATACTACTTCCCACAATGGCTATCTATACCGGGTTACATTTTCAGTAACAATGGGTAGGAGTTCGCTTTTCTCTGCATCATCTTAAATGGTTATTGTTAATCCTTTCAATAATGCCATTTTAACAGGTGTGAGATAATAGCTCATTGTGGTTGGAATTGATCATTATTTTAAAGTTTATTCATCATACCTGTGAGTGACAAAGACAGAGAAACAGCACACACAGCAGGGTCTTGACACTATGAGCAAACCTCAGCTTCAGTCAGCCCTTGATCATGGGCAAGTACATGCCCAATAAACTTAGGGAGGTCTCCAGACATAAACCCTGAACCTTCTAATGTGAGCCAGCCAAACAGAGCATCCGATTTTACTGCCATTCCACAATTTAGCCCTAGGACAATTTTGACAGAAAAAAATAAAGCTCATTTTAATTTTAGGACGATTTTAGAGAATCTCATGGCCTTAATTAAAAAAACAAACAAACAAACAAACAGAACTCTGAAAAAAATAAATCTTAAGGCAGTCAGTAGTGTGGGAGTTAAGGTGGCTGGGTGCTACATGGCCAGCTACATAGTTCCAGTTCTGGACCCTATGGCTTAGAAAACATGCTGGGCATGTGTGTGAACACATGTGCCCCAAATCCTGAGAGGAGAAATGGAGGAGAAGGATTGTAGCATGCCCATCCCACATTGGGAGTGTTTTCTCACTTTTCCTCTCTCTCTGTCAGACAAGTGCAAATGCCCTATATAAAAATTAAAAAAAAAAAAAGAATAAAAAGAAAAGAAAGGAAAGAAAAATAACTCTGAATTACATGAATGCTAAATTTTTGGACAATTACTGAAAGTAATAAGTGAGAATGATGGGCCTCAGGGCTGAGATAAGAGCAGACAGCTAAATTATAACTTGATTTTTTTATTTGGAGAGAGTTTTGCTGTAGGGCACATGCTCTTGCCAGAAAGACAGAGACAGACAGAGAGATAGAAAGTGAGAAATCACTCCCCCATGGGAGAAGGCCATGCCACAATCCCTTCTCCTCCAGTCTCCTCTCAGGATCTTGGGCATGCACGTACACGTGCCCAGCGTGGGTTTAAGCCACCAGGTCCTGGACTCGAACCATGGTTGACTACATGAGTGTAAAGCGACATAGCCATTGCACCAACTGTTGGTCCCAATGACTTTGATTTTAATTTACAAACTATTTTTACAGTAACTGAGATCAAGAGTGAATAATACATAAAGTTTATGCTTCACAGATCTAGAAAAGACAATTATAAAGTTTGTCTGGAATAATAAAAGACCCCATATTGCCAAGGCAATTCTGCACAAAAGTGGAGTGTGAGGCATCTCACTGCCTGACCCAAAAATATACTACAAAGCTGTGGTAATCAAAACAGCATGGTACTGGCACAGAAACAGATAAATGGACTAGTGGAACAGCATAAGTCCCCAGAAATAAATTCCAAAATATACAGTCAACTGATTTTTGACAAGGGGTACCAGTCAATCCAGTGGGAAAAAGAAAACCTCTTCAGCAAATGGTGCTGGAAAAACTGGATTTCCACTTGCACAAAGATGAATCTGAACCCCTACCTCTCACCTTTGACAAAAATCAAGTCAAGGTGGATTAAAGATCTAAATCTAAGACCTCAAACTATAAAACTGTTCCTGGAAAACACTAAGGAAACTCTGAGAGACATTGAGGTAGGCAAAGACTTCTTAAATAAGACGCCCAAAGCACAGTCAATAATCCCAAATCTCCAAAATAGACAAGTAGGGTTACAGCAGACTAAGAAGTTTCTGCATGGCAAAAGACACAGTAATTAGTGTGAATCGATAGCCCTCAGAATGGGATAATATTTTGTGAAATATATTTGTCAGATAAGGGACTGATAAACAGAAATCACAAGGACCTCAAACAGCTGTTCTAAAAAAAGATGATCAATCCTATTAAAAGATGGGAGAATGAGTAGAAAAAGCCACTCTCTAAAGATGACATAGGAATAGCTAAAAGACATATGAAAAAATGCTCAAGATTTCTCATTGTAAGGGAAATGCAGATCTAAACAACAATGAGATACCACCTTATCCCAGTCAGAATGGCTAAGATAAAAAATAAAAATAAAAAAAAAAGATAAGTGCTGGTGGCGGTGTGGTGAAAGGGAAACTCTCTTACACTACTCTACTGATGGGAATGTAAAATGGTCCAGCCACTGTGGAGAACAATTTAGAGATTCTTCAAAAAATCTACAAATAAAACTACCATATGATCCAGCAATCCCACTCCTTGGTATCTACCCGAAGGACAGAAGAATTCTTCATCGGAAAAGTGCTTGCACGTCCATGTTTATTGTGGCACTATTCACAATTGCTAAGTCATGGAACCATCCCAAATGCCCACAAACAGACGAATGGATAGAAAAACTGTGGCACATATACTCTATGGAATACTATTCAGCCATAAAAAACAGCAAAACCCTGGCTTTTGACAGAAAGTGGAAGAATATGGAAGATTTACTTCTGAGTGAATCAAACCAGGTTATGAAGGAGAGACATTTTATGTACCTACTTAATATATACCGAATATATACTGAAACTGATGGACTAAAGGATATAGAAACACAGTATATGTACGTAAATATCAGATAAAGTGTATGTGAAAGAGTAGGGTCTGAGGAAGGATATTTAGAAGAAAAATAGGGAGGCAAAGCATTAATGGGACAAAGAGATGTGGTATTATCTGTTGAAGATAATTTATGGTTTTATCAACTAGACTAGAGAGAAATGTTCACGTATTCAAATACTTTGTAAGCTAAATGATGCGATTGAATGTATAATAGAAAATGTAATATAAATGTAAAAAAAGTGAATAATATGAACTGGATAAGAGTGATATTTATGGTTATAGCATTTATTTCATTGTGTTTAACTCAATTCTTACAATTTAAGTTTTTAAATATATCTTATAAAGCTAGTATTTCTTAAAAATAAAAAGGGCAAAGCCCATTTAAGTAAAAAAAGACAGTGGTAGGATTTAAAAATATGGTACAGTTTATTTTACTTAAGTTTCAGCTTAGTTGTATTTTTTTTTTTTTGCTTATGTGTACTTTTTTCTTTCCATTTTTTTCCTACTTAATTTTCTATGAATTAGATGGCAATATGCTTGGAGACAAATTTTAAGTGACCTCACAATAAATAAATAAATAATGTGGGCGTGTATATAAATATTGACAGAATAGTCAAATTAATTGTAAATTTGTCTTTTGGAAAAAATCTTGTTAACACTGGCTATATAATATTTCTTCATGTTGAGTTGCAAAATTCCAGAAGTTTTCCAGTAGAAATAAATAGATGTTTATAAAGCTTTTTAAGCTTTTTATTATATATTATAATTATTTGCAAAAGGAATAAAAGGCAATGAATGCTAGATAGTCTTGTTTACAATACATCTTTTTTTTAAGAGGTTTTTGCCTTAGGGTGTTTGTGCTCACCAGCTAGAGAAAGAGACCGAGATAGTGAAAGGAGTGTGTGTGTGTGTGTGTGTGTGTGCAAGAGGAAGAAGGAGAGAGACAGAGACAGGGACAGTGAGAGGGAAAGTGAGAAATAACCACCTAGGGGGGATGGCTATGCCATAGTTTCTTCTTCATTTTTCTCACAGGATCTTGAGCACACACACACACACACACACACACACACACACACACACACATACACAAAGCCTGCTGATTTTCAAGCCACCAGGCCTGAGACTTGAACCATAATCAGATATGTGGGAGTCCAGTGAGGTAACTGTTATGCCATCTGCTGGTCCTTGAAATGCATCTTTATGGAAACTTAACACTAAAGTATATCTTTATTTTTATAAAAATAAATATGCATCAACTATGGTATATTTCTTCAGATGATGAAACTGAAATGTTAGTTTTAAGGTAGTTTCTGATTGAGTTATTCTGAGATAGTCCTTTTACATTAAGCCACTCTTATTTAACGTTATTTTGTTATCACTCCTCACAAAGAAGTAATTGAGTTATTATCATCAGAAATGGGAATTTTGATGCCTTGACTTTTGTTTTTGTGTTTAGATCATATTTTCCATCATATTGATTTATAATTGCTTTGTATCTTGCTCATATATTTTTAAATTTTATTTATTCATGTATTTAATTCAATTTGACCAGAGAGAGATACACACAGAGAGATAGAGAAAGAAAGAGGGAGGGAAAGTGAAAAAGGAAGCCATCAGGTCAGGGACTTGAATGATGGTTGGCCATGTGGCAGTGTCCAGCACCTTAACCACCATGCCATCTGATGGTCCTCGTATCTTGCTTATATTGAAGTCCTTATAAAGATGTGAGAGCATCTGTTCTGTCTTTTGTAACTGTTTGCATAAGTTAATAAATGTTCTCATTAAATATACATTCTATTACTTTGACTGAATAATGAAAAATGGACAGTAATCCACTGGACATTTGCTCCAGCTTGCTTGAATATTGAGTTTTATCATTGATCTATGAGGTCATTCTTAATATGCAAAATTAAGGATTTAAAAAAAACCAACCAGGTGTGGCAATAGTTATATGTTTACATTATATTAGTATACAATGGGGCCAGCAAGTGTTTAAGGCACTGTACTTCCATATGGCTGACTGTGGTTTGCATCCCACACCTGGTGGCTTGTCTTCTCACTTTCTCTCTCTCTCTCTCTCTCTTTCTCTCTCTGTCTCTTTTTGGTGAGTGTACATGTCTTATAGCAAATTTTTAAAAATAATAAAAATAATAAAATTAAATAGCTGATTCTTTAAAAAAATTCATATAATGTAAATATTAACAAAATAAATATGGATAATTTGGTGTTCACATGTACTTTTAGCTTTATATTTTTATTATGAGAAAATGTTGTAAAAGACTTCAGAGTGAATATTTAATTCATTACAAATGACAGTGGCAAAGAAAACATCCTAGTTAATGGATTTTTATATTACAACATTTCTACATATATTCATCAATCAAAATTCACTTTGTAATACTCTTGTGCCAACTCAACTATTTTTGAACTTAAAAATCCTTATCCTTAAGAATATAACTTTAAAAGAGGGTATACACTATTTTCTACTAAAACTAGGTATTTGTTAATATAAAAAGAAAATGATCTTGTCATATACTAACATAATATAAAAAGGAAGTATAATGGTTTTATTCCCAGTATCATGAATTTTTTAAGCAGCTTTCATTTTAATTATCGTATTATAAAAAAGAGATCCATAGTGTATACAGTATTGCTTTAAAAAGAATCATTATTATTATCAAAACTAGCTGCTTACACATTAACATTTAGGGTATTTGCATTTTCAGAGGAAATTATTGTCCTAGTGATTCAAGAAAGTTGTCATTACTTGAAGAATAAACTATTCTTGATTTACTTCCCTTTCATGGCTGCTCACATCACATGTATTGTATCTTAAATGCAGACCATTCCTTACTCAGGCTCTCTCGTCTGTGCTAAAGAAACAAATGTTTTATTCCACTTGTTTTCTTTTTTTTAAAAAAGAGAGTGATAAATCGTTCCCATAACATAAGATAATCATTCTTGAACCCCAGCTTACCTTTTTAAGGCTTTATTTACCTGTTTGTTTCTTCTGAGAGTTACACTTAATAGTGTCTTCTGCTGTTATCTTTCCCCCAGCCCTCTTGCCAGCCAGGGTCATGGGTGTGCCCAGCAGCCTGGCGTGTTCAGTAGATCTGGGATCCCAACCTAGGTCTTTCTTGTATGGTTCCAGCACTGTGCAGCAGTGTGCCTCACAAGGCTTTTAGAGCAAAGATGCTCGTCTCAGAATTAGTTGATACCAAATTTTATGTGCAGTCATATTTATTTATACTGAATATGTAGGCATAAAATAAATTAATTATTTTATGGGCTATAATGTGATGTCATGAAATGTACCGTGGATCAGCAAATGTTAGCATTATTTATAAGCAGTATTAAGAAGCAGATTCTACATTGACTCTAAATTGTCTCTGCTATCCATTAAAAAATCCAAGACAAAAATAAAAGACTTAAATTATTTCATGAATATTTGGCATTGGGGTCTTATAGCAGATATAGGGGTTCTTTTTTGGGGGGGAGGGTGTGTGCACTCACCAAAAGACAAAGAGAGAGAGAGAGAGAAATCATCCCCCCCAGGGGGGATGGCCCCAGCACAATCCCTCTTCCTCCATTCTCCTCTCTGGATCTTGGGCACACACGCACATGCGTCCTGCCTGAGTTTAAACCACTGGGTCCGAGACTCAGACTACAGTTGACTATGTGGGAATCCAGCAACATAGCCATTACACTAACTGCTGGTCCCTAGGAATTCTTATACAATATTTCTTTAAACATTTTTGATTGCCTTTGGTGAGAATTATTTTGCCACTGTGTTGTTGCTGTGTTGAAAGTGTACTGTTAATATGCTTATATAATCATTTGATTTCTACTTTAGGAGTTACTATATGGGAACTGATGACTTTTGGAGGAAAACCTTATGATGGAATTCCAACCCGAGAAATTCCTGATTTATTAGAAAAAGGAGAACGTTTGCCTCAGCCTCCTATCTGCACTATTGACGTTTACATGGTCATGGTAAAATGTAAGACTGCACAATTATTTTATCATCCCCATAATCAATGTTAGTAGAGAAATAAATAGCACAGATCATGCTACTTGCATAATGCAGCTCTATATTGATTGAAAAATAGAGCAGTTCAAAATGATTACAAGGGGGGGACATGTAAACACCTGTGTTTGTTGTAGCTATTATTAATATCAAATACCATCATGCTTCTCAGCTATGAAGTCAAAATCATATGACTCTTACTCTTGTAATTCCTATGACAGTCAAAATGTCACAAAGAAATATAATTAGCTACAACGTAATATTTTTAATAATGTTAGGTCTTTATAGAAAAATAGCATTCTAAGTAAATGATCAAAATATAAAGCAAGAAAGCTTGAAACTGATAGTTTAAAAAAATAATGAAACGGAAATGGATTTAGTAGCTTTAGTGCAAAAGTAATTAGCAGGGCAAGGTAAGACGTGGGAAGAAATAAATCTACATTGAAATAAAAAGATTATGAATGTTTACATTTTTCAATTCGATCATTTGTTTACATCAAACTCTCTTACTTTTATTCTCTTTCCTGTGCCCCAGACACATATGTATTAGAAATGTGTTTTCCAAGCCTAGGCCCTTAATTTAAACAGAATTAGGGAAGTCTCTAGAGTTTCTGACTTAATTTAAGTGAGATTAACGTGCAGCGATCTCTCTTGTATAATCTGGGGTTTTCCCCTTTTGATTTGCACAGGGTTAGCAAAGAAACAAACTGGTGAAGGTGAATAAGCATCTTATTAATAAGAGACTTTGGACCTGGGTCTACTCAGATTTATATTCATGACATGTGTGATACATTCTGACAGTGAGGGAAGAAATAAAATATGTTCCTTGCAGTTCAGGTCAGCTTGCCCTTTTCTTTAAGCATATTTCTATTTACTCAATATTTAGTTAGAGAGAAACCAATACTTCACAGCAAAGTTAACCTTTTTTGCTTCAATAGTTTCAAAAGCACCTATTTTCTCATTAGCATCTTAGCATTAAAAAGCATTATTATTTTTTTAAATGAATGCATGTAGAATAGAGAGTGGAATATAGAGTGTTTGAGCTTTGTTAGGAGAGAAGAAAAGCAGGTTACATTAATGATACATAAAATAACACCCCAAAAATTCCCAGAAGAGGAAGAAATGTTGAAGTTCCAGAAAAAGAAACAAAGTTAGCTTTATTCAACCAAACATTGTTCTGTAAACATCTATGAAATCAAGTTTCAAAACATTCATGCATTATATATTTTGAAAAGTAACCAACATAAGAGATCATTTAAATATTCTGAATAAATTATGTACATCAAGCAAAATATTTAGTGTAATGTTTTTACCTCTCCCCCCATAATACTTGAAGATCTCTGCAAGAAAATCAGGGAAAACTTGGTGCTTTTATTTTTGTCATCTCATCAGCTAAACAGAACCTGAGATCGTATCTCTATACCAACCTTATCTACATTCCCAGCTAAATCATAATACACATCATGAATATTGCTGATAAGATTTTTACAGTGGAAAGTCTGGTAGTAAGATAAGCTAATGCTGTTGCTGAACTAACATTATCAATCTTTGCATTAGATTTTTTTTTTCCTCCCAATGAGGGAAAAAAAAAATTCATGAAAAAGTTGCTTGCTTTCTATTCTCTTTTATTCTTCTTCGTGCCAGTATACTTTATAACCAAGTCTTTACTCCTCTGATACTCCTGAAACAAAATGATGAATTATATTCCAGGCACCTCATCTACAACTATCAAAGAAAAGTTAAAATATTTTTCCACATCAAAGAAAAACGATCTGAGATCCTGTAGGTTCCCATAGATACCATCGTTCTATTTTCTAGGAAGAAAAATTTAAAATCAGATTAACAAAATAAAAATTTTATCTATTATGTGATAGTACATTACATGGGTTTATGAATATCAACAAGCAGATTGATATAGAACCATACCTATTAGAAGATTTCTTTCACCAGCTTTCTTTGTTTTTCAGATCTTGTTATTAAAAGAATATTTTTCACACTTTAATGTATGTTTTCACAAAACTTAAATCTCATTTCTTTTTTCTACTTGTGGATATACTGACACTTATTATATATAAACTTCTAGGTTGGATGATTGATGCTGATAGTAGACCTAAATTTAAGGAACTAGCTGCTGAATTTTCAAGGATGGCTCGAGACCCTCAAAGATACTTAGTTATTCAGGTGAGTAGATTTGACTTATGTTTTTAAGACTATCCCAGTGGCAAAATCACTGAATGTGAATAATACTTATACTTTGGAACTGTGGAAATCATCACTAATATTGATTAACTAGTAAATTATTTTATGAAGAAATTTAAGGAAAAGAGCTTTGTATTTCATTTCAGCAACATCTCTAACTAATTCCTTTAGTATTCACGTGACTTGCTATTAAACAGTGAGATAATTATGATTACACATATACATGAAAAGGTCTTTATCTCTAGACAAGCCTTTTAGCACTCTGCTTTTATTAACATTATGTGTACGTCGTGTTTATTAACATAAGCTTTTCTTATCAGAATAAAAACAAGATTTTTTTGTTTTAATCTTATCCATGCTTAGAGGTAACAAATTGAGAATTTCAGCATGTTAACATTTAATTTCCTAGAAAAATATTTTATACAATTTTAGGAGATATGTAGTATTCAAGCAATATTTTGACTCAAATTAATTGTACACATATGAATCAAGTAACAAATCAAATAAAATTTTATATTTAATACTGAAAAAAATGATATTAGATCCTTTTTAAATTATACCATATTTGTAATTATTTTTACCTAAGCTACAAACAAATGGACTTTGGATGACACTGACTTGTTTCCTCAATAAAATAAGGTAGCCTTTACCTTTGAACTAGCTGACATGAAGATAAAAGTAAAGTTCTAAAAGATGACTTCTAGCTATTTTCTCCCCAAAATTAACATCATGAACTTAAATAATTTATTTTTAAAAACTATGTAAGTTTTAAAAGTATTTATTAAATAAATAAGGTGAGAATGAGTATAACAAGAGTCTTCTTATCTTCCCCACACCCATTTATTTTATTTGCCGCTGGTGCTGTGATTGTGAATGCCACCACTTTGACATTGTGTCGTCATTTTGCTATGAACAAATCATGGAGCCTATGTATCCTGATAAGTCTACAGCATCAAATAAAATAAAGATGAATTAATAGGTGCCCTTTATAATTTATTCTTAAAGTAACAACCCCACACTGTCTTGTCAATGAACTATTGTTCTGAAATCTGAAGCAGGTTTTGCCCCCTTCAAAGTATCCACAGCATTCTTTATTCTTCTCTAATGGAGTTTATTGCATTCTTTTTAAAAATTATGATTATTTTTTCATTTACATTTTTATTTCATTTTCTTTTATACATTCAATCACATTATTTAGCTTACAAAGTGAATATTTCAACATGTGAACATTTGTCCCTAGTCCAGTTGTTAAAACTATAAAATATTCATTCTTCTTACATCAAATTTATTTTACTCTATCACAGTTAAGCACAGTATAGGTTTCTTTCTGTCTGCTAGTTATGCTAAAGAATTATTTTTGTAATGATACATGAATTTGCCAACTATTTGTTTGATATTACATAAATATGCTGTGATGATCATATATTTAAGAAAAATAGAAGAATCATTTTATTTTTTGTATGTCTGGTGGACCATTTCTTAGGGTGATGATCGTATGAAGCTTCCCAGTCCAAATGACAGCAAGTTCTTTCAGAATCTCTTGGATGAAGAAGATTTAGAGGATATGATGGATGCTGAGGAGTACCTAGTCCCCCAGGCTTTCAACATCCCACCTCCGATCTATACTTCCAGAGCGAGAATTGACTCCAATAGGGTAAGAAGTAATTATATACAAGCACTGAGAAATTAAATCATGTAAATAGATTTTAAGCACTAAAATTTCAAGATAATTACATGACTTAAATCTGTATAATTCTTAGATTTAAATCATACTATCCCCATAAAAGATATGCCAGTGTTGCCATACACAGTACATTTTGAAAGACAAGCATGAGCAATGAAGTATGTACTCTGAAATATCTTCAAGATCTCAAAAAAAAATTCCCTTTGTCTTACATTAGTTAAAACAAATCTTAGTTTTTAATAGCTAATTCAAACTAATAGAACCATATTTATGTATAAATTAAATGAATGAAAATTCCTACCAAGTATGTTTCCTTCCTTTCTTTCCTAAAAAGATCATGTCACTAGTTAGTTAAGACCTAATTTGAGGGGCCAGAAGGTAGTGTAGTGGTTAAGGTGCTAGACTCCTGTATGGTTGACTGTGATTCTAGTCCTGGACTCAGCTGGCTTAGAACTCAGGTCGGGTACATATGCATGCATGCATGGAAATCCAAAGAGAAGAATGGAGAATAAGGGATTGCAGTGTAGTCATGCCCCCTGGGGAGGGTGATTTCTCCCTTTCTGTCTCTTTGTCTTTCTCTGTCTCTCTAGGAGTGTACACATTCTATAGTAAAAATCTCTCAAAAAGAAAAAAATAAAAGCTAATTTGAGTACAGTTGTTTTCTGATCATTTAAGAAACATTAAATATTTTTTGTGAAGAAATGCAGAAAACTGTATAATTCTTTGAATTATATCTATCATATTGAGAAGAACGTTGAATCATTTCTAAGGTGTAAATTTAAGTTTGAAAGAAACCTCTAAAGAGAAATTGTATTTCATTTTAAATGTTAAGTTCATTCAATATAAATACCATTCTTTCTATGAAAACTATTAAATCCATATATTTGTTCATTTGTTTAGTTATTTATTTTTAATTTGCCAGAGTGTGAGCATGCTTGCTGGAGAGAGAAAAAGATAGAGAAGGGGGAACCAGCAGTTAGCGTAATGGCTATGTCGCTGGACTCCCACGTAGTCAACAGCGGTTCGCGTCCCGGACCCAGTGGCTTAAAACTCACGCTGTGCGCATGTGCGTGCGTGCCCAGGATCCCAAGAGGAGAATGGAGGAGAAGGGATTGTGTATTGTGGCGTGACCATCTCCCCTGGGGGGTGATTTCTCGCTTTCTGTCTCTATGTCTCTCTGTCTGTCTGGCGAGCTCATGTGCCCTATAGCAAAAATCTCTCCAAAAAAAAAAGAAAAAATTAAAAAAAAAAAAGATAGAGAGGAAAAATGAGAAAGTAACCCCCCTATGGGGGATGGTCACTCTGTCATCCCTTCTCTTCCATTTCTTACTCTTTTGGGATTTGAGGCACGCATATTCATGTGCCTGGCATGTTTTTCAAGCAGCTCAGTCTGGGACTCAAACCATAACCACCCTGCCACTGACTGGCATTTTTGTTTATTTGTTTAAAAAAAAAATCCACCATTTATTCAGTATGTGTTGAGTTCCTCTGCATGTGAAGCAGTAGTATACATTTGAGAGTCAAAGAATTTTGACATAACTCTACCACCAAGAAATGTCCAGTATAGTGAAAAAGTCACACAAATATAACCAAAATATAGCATGATAAATGCTAGGGTCAGGTATTCCTTGGTATTCTGGAGCTTGAAGATGTAGTAACTGTGGTAGGTTTCTTCTATTGATAAGATATAAACATGATGCTTCATTTTTTCTGTAGTCATTCTTTTCTCTTTGTTTCCCCCTCCATCTCAAGAACATTACTGTAGCATGAAGAACAAACACCATCCTATTTTACTGGAATGTATACACATCAGAAAACATTCAACCTCCTGCTACTTCTCTCAAATGAAGTGACTTGTTTTATTTCAGATGGACAACAATAATAAATAGCACTCACTCAGCATTTACTACACAACACTTGTATGTTAACCCTCATAATCCTTACAACATCCCTGAGGTTCTGTTACTCTTGTGGTCTAACAAATGAGGACACTTGGCACAGAGGTTATATGATTTCACTGAATTGAGCAGATTAAGCTACCTCTACTTCACTACACTATTGCTTTAAAGTTCTTGGAACACATTATTTCCACCATATGATTATATTTTTCGGCGTCAACATCAAGAAAATTCCCAAATTCCTCTTGCCTGGGAATGTCCGTGTGACTTTCTTATTTCATCCCCTGACCTGTCCCACACCTTTTCCCTGTCTATCTTCATTTCGAAGGTCTGATATAGAAAGAGACAGAGGAGACCCCAGTTAATTTTTCTTTTCTGTAAAAAGTATATTTCAGTGCAACTGGCATTTTTATTGTATACCCAATAGGCAGGTGATAACTAAAAAGTTTAAAATTTAGACCACCTGGTAGGTAATCCATGTCAGTGGTTTTGTTTTTGTTCCCCTCTCCCAAGCCCCAGGAAGAATGAAAGTCTTTAAGATATGAAAAGGAAGAATTGGTTTTTTCTCTGTGTCTGCTTTCAAAATCACACCTGTATGCTGACTAAATCACACCTTTGTATTTACAATTTTAAGCAATGCATTTATTGCTTTTGATTACAACAGTAAAATTTGAAGAAGACAGTTGTTTTTTTCCTTTTAAAACAGTTTATTTTATTTATGAAAGTGACAACATTTTCATCTTCATGTGTATGTGAGAGAGGGTGACAGGGTCTTGTCACATTGCAATGACCCCATTTCCCAGAATTCCAGCTCCTCAGTATCTTACGCCCATATGTAACGGCTTATCTCCAGATCAACCCAGGATCTAAGCCTCCAGTCAGCCATATGGCTTCCAGCACTGCAGTATATGACCACCTGGACCAAGTTTTCTTCCTCAGTTTGAAATACTGTAAAGGCCAAGAACTTTGACATTTTTTCCATAAGAATTCTCAAATTCCAACATTTATATCATTTTTTTAATTAGTTCAAAATGTCTCTAATTGTGCAGTTTGTTATCAACAACATCAAAGCAATTATGGTACAATCAAGTAAAATGACATCATTGGTAGTTTAAACTTATAGTTTCTTTTTTTTCCCCATAATTTATTTATTTTTTATATATATTCATTCAATCACTGTATATCATTGAAATTTGTAAAATGAATTTTCCCAGCATGAATATACCATATATTAGTCCAGTTAAAGATATTATCATACATGTTATCATTAACAGATAATTTTCCATTTTTGTGCCCCTTAAATGCTTTGCTTTTCTTTTTCCACTTGATTCCCTTCCTCTCACCCTCCCCTATGTCTCATCCTCCTCCTGCACTGTCTCTAATATCCATAATTGTTCTCTATGCTTTTATAACTTCCAGTCCTTCAGTTTATGCCATAAAGTGCAGACATTTGGTATATACTAAGTGGAGACATACAATGCCTCTCTTTCATAGTCTGGGTTTCTTCGCTAGGCCGTAGATCTTCCATGTTCATCCACTTTCTGTCAAATTCCAAGGTCTTGTTTTTTATGGCTGAATAGTATTCCATAGTATATTTGCCACACTTTTTCAATCTGTTTGTGGACATTTGGGTTGGTTCCATGTCTTAGCAATTGTGAAGAATGCTGTAATAAACGTGATATGCAAGTACTTTTCTGAGTGAGTGTATTCCTATCCTTTGGGTAGATACCCAGGAGTGGAATTGCTGGGTCATATGGTAGTCGAATTTGTACATTTTTGAGGAATCTCAATATTGTCCTCCACAGTGGCTGTACTAATTTACGTTCCCACCAACAGTGGAAGAGAGTTTCCTTTTCACCACAGCCTCAGCAGCACTTACGATTTTTTTTTTTTTAAATCTTAACCATTTTGACTGGGGTAGATGGCTCATTGTGGTTTTGATCTGCATTTCCATTATGATAAGGAATATTGACCATTTATTCATGGGCTTCATGACTGTTTGCATGTCTTCCTTAGAGATGTGTCTGTCAGCTCATTTTCTCATCCCTTAATTGAGGTGATTATTTTTTCTTTCAGGTAAACCACTTGAGTCCCTACATATTCTGATTATCAATTCCTTATCTGAGGCATAGTTTCAAATACATTCTCCCACTCTGACAGTTGCTGGCTCATTCTAATTTTACTTTTTTCTTCTTTTTTATCCTGATATATTGCCTCTTATCTACTTCTGTGATTATTGCTGTGCTTTAAGGGTCTTACTTAAGAAGTCTTTGCCTACTCTGATGTCTCCCAGAGTTTATTCTTCATTGTCCACCAGTAGTTTTATAATTTGAGGCCTTAGGTTTAGATCTTCAATCTACAGTAAGTTGATTTTTGTTAATAGTGAGATATAGGGTCTAGTTTCCTTTTTCTACAAATAGGTATACAGTTTTTCCAGCACTGTTTGTAAAAAAGAGATTTTCTTTTACTCACTGGATTAACTAGTGCCCTTTTTTTGTTCATTTTAATTTTGTTCATTTTAATCATACTCAATGCAAGGGATTCTTATTAAAATTTTGAACTAAGGAAATGGAGTTAGTGAGACAAAGTAAAAGTCAGATATAGATTTTTCGGACTGTTTTGTCATCATTTCTTAATTTGCATTATTATTTTTTTAATTTTTTTTGAGAGATTTTCACTGTAGGGCGCGTGCGCTCGCCAGACAGACAGAGAGAGACATAGAGACAGAAAGCGAGAAATCACCCCCCAAGGGGGATGGTCACGCCGCAATCCCTTCTCCTCCATTCTCCTCTCGGGATCTTGGGCACGCACGCACACGCGCCTGGCGTGAGTTTTAAGCCACCGGGTCCGGGACACGAACCGCGGTCGACTACGTGGGAATCCAGCGACATAGCCATTATGCTAACTGCTGGTTCCCAATTTGCATTATTATTTAAATAATGTTATCTGTAGCTTTTGCTTTTTTCAGTCCTTGGAAGAGGAATGATACTCAAATATCATTTTATTTTTAGACATTAAAACCCATAATAGGGCCAGTTGCAATAGCATTTAATGTTTGATGCTGCCATTTGCCAAGCTGAGGTCCATGAGAAGTCTGGGTTCAATTTTCAGGCCACCCCAAAAGTTGGGTCTGGTGGTGTATAGCAGAAATCCTAGGTACTAGGGATGCTGAAGCAGGAGGATAAAACAGAATAACGCTCTGTCTGAAACAGAAAAGGAAAGAATCCTTTGAACTCACATGCATTATCCTGTTTCTTTTAAAATTTGGTTATAAGTAACATTCATGGCAATTTACAACATGTGCAAATGCCCCTTTTATCCTTTATTTTCTATAAGGCTAAGTGATATGATTTTACAAGAAGAAAATAAATTATTCAAACTTTAGATCTTGTGGCTAAATTATTCCACTGCTTACTACTCCACAACATCTGGATATTCCCCAAATTTGTTTTCTCACTTTTTAAACAAAGACAATATTAGCCATTTTACATGAGTATCAGACAATTAACTAAAAAAACAATTACAGAGTATCCATAGAGCCAGTAATTAAATATCTATTATCCCTTTTAAAAAATCACCTAAATTTCATTTTCACATTTTTGTCAGTTTTCTATACAATAAATTATCATACTTTTTTATAAGGCTTACTACCTATTATCTACAAAAATCCTGTTGTTGCAATCATTACTTGGCACACAAATTATTTCTGATATATTCTAATAGCAAATAATTTATAGAAGTTATTACTATCACAGTACTTTTGATTCTGTTAAGTTCCATATATATTTTGATAAACTAAAATTTTAAAGCAATGAGCCAATTAAAAATGCAATGTTGATATTTATCCAGAAAGTTAATAAGTAGTATGGAAGTAAAGCTAAAGACATTAATTTAATTTATAGCTAATATTATTAGGTATAGTTTAATTCTGTCTCAGTTATTTTTCTCAAAATAATGTACCAGAAGCACTTAGTCTAGCAAGATTTAAAAAGGAGAAAGGAAAATTTATTTACTTTCCATAAACTTTCAGTCTCTAGATGGGTAAAATATGGCTCCAGAAATTTTCTCAGAATATTTTGATGACTAACTTCTTAGTATATTAAAGCAGGTTGCCCATTGATAGACCTGTAGTCGATGCATAATAGAGTAAAATAAGTGGATATTTACCAAATAAGAAAAAGAAAGGTTATTTATTCAAAGATTCCTACAAAGGAGTCAGCCATCATCATTTACATTTTGGCAAGAACTGAAAGGCAGGCTAGGTAGTGGGAAGGCTTTGTAGAGGAAAGAAGGGGAATCTGCCAGGTTTGCCTTGATTGGAGACTGACTGAGGGAACTGTAGGCAGACTGACTAAAAGTGATTGGGTAGGAACACACATTTGGCATTCTCCTATTGGTTGGAAGCAAGGCCAAAAATTAGGGAAGAAAAACAAATTGTAAAGCTATCAGTTTTTAATGAAGTTTGGGCCAATTAAAAATAATTGTCACAGAAGTTACTGTTGACTTTTTGGATTGTTACTAGAAATAGCAATATGACTTACTTCAATCTGCCTCACAGCTTCTTGGGCTGTTTGTTGTAGATAAGAGGATTTGTTTCCTGGGCAGGTTGCAGCAGGTGTGGGTCAGAGTTCTAGTTTTATATATGGTTGAACTACTTATCCCTTTGCATTTTCAGTCTACCAATAGGTTTTAGGTTCTATTACTGCCACCTTTGCTAGATATATTTATGTAAATACATACTACAGAACATTTTCAATGAAATGTTCAGAAGAATTTTTAAACTCCTGTATAATTCTTTTTTTCTTGTTTTAGTGGGCAGATTTTTTGAGAGCTTAGTTAGATTTATATTTGTTTGCTATAATGACTTATATATTGAATGCAATAGTAATGAATAAAAATAGCTAATACATTGATATGGCAGAAGATATTTTAGGTTTAATGATATTAAACAAATTTAACATAAACCTATCAATGTATTTTACAGAGGAAGACATATTTTCAATTGTTGCAGGATTGCTCAGTTATTCATGATGAATAGTTTTAAAGATTATCCTCTGCCTCTTTCAAAACATAGCAGCTAATTCTCCATGATCTGGGCTGGTGAAAGACAGAGGGATTGTAGCTCCTCCACAATGACTGACCCACGATTGATCTATCATTACAAATTAGGCTTTTCTTCCTTACTTTATTATCGGCTAAATAAATAAATTAATAGGTTTACTACATATGTTTCCTCTTTTTTCCTCTCTCCTTGGCTACATATATAAGTAAGTCAGGGGAAAATGAACAAACTATAGACTGGAGAATTGAACAAGGAAGGAAAATCATTTTATATATATAAAACTTGATCTGTTTTTAAATACTTAAGTTTAAGCTGATTTTTTTGACTACACAGACAATGTGATTCTATATACAATACTTTATCATACACCACTATCACTTTGCCCTCAGATTAGATTTTGGAACTTTGATAAAGATATTTTAATAAGGTTACTATACACACTTCACTTACCATTAAGATTATTATGGGATCCAACTCTGTTGACAGGTGGTTAAGATGGTTAAGGGAGATGGATTTTACATAGCTAACCCCAAGTTAGAGTCCCAGACCCAGTGAGCTGAGAAACACATTGGTGCACATGTGTGAGTGACCAGAATCTCAAAAGGCTGGATAAATGGAGGAGGTATTTAGGAGTGACTATTCTCCATATAGGGTCCTTTCTCTCTCTGTCTCCCACTCTGTCTCTGGTGAGCACATAAGCCCTCTGGCAAAAAAATATACATTTTAATCCTTCCTAAATAATTTAAAAAAATAGGCAAACCTTTGGTCTCTTCTATAGAAGTTATTGTATTGTGGTATATAAATATATAAAGTATATATATATATATGTATGTATTATATATTTTGATGCAAATTTACATAAAATGGTAATGCAGAAACAATGATATAATTATCAATAATGGCATTTGAAAATATGCGATCTTCTATTGGATTTGTCTTTACATTTTGATGAATCAAAATCATGGTAACTTAATTTATGAAATAATAAAAATGATAATAGTGATATCAGCTAAAATGTATTGAGTGCTTACTATAAACAGATAGTATGCCAAGTGTTTTAAATTAACTCTCGCTTTTATTTTACAAAGGCCTTTGACGTAGGCATTAATGTTAGTCCCACTTTAGGAATTAAAAAATTGAGCAAGGGGAAGTTTAAAGTAATTTATAAATGACATGAGGGAGAGCTAGAAATTGAGTCTAGGTTTCAAAAGCCCCTCTTGGAACCATATTCTTCAGATAACATAGTGGGTGAAGGAAGGAAGCTCCTCATTTCAAGTTACTGTCAGACTTCTTTCTATTGATATGATTAACACTTTTCATTCTCTTAAACATAAATATGGTTAGAAGAAACATAATTGGAAGCCAGGAATCTCACATTCTAGAATAATTTGATGACACTTGCGTCTTAGTCTGTAATTTAATCAGACTCAGTTTCTTCACTTCAATGAACAGAAGACTCAAGTAGATCATATACAAGCTAACATAATAACCTAACTTTAGGGACCAGCAGATGACATGATGGTTATGTTGTTGGACTCTCACATAGTTGACCATGGTTCAAGTCCCAATCCAGTGGCTTATAACTCAAACGGGGCATGTGTAGGTGTGTGCCCAAGACCCCAATGCCCCAAGAGGAGAATGGAGGAGAAGGGATCAGAGTGTGGCCACTTCTTCTGGGGCAGGGTGTGAGGAAGAATTTCTTGCTTTCTGTCTTTCATTCTCTCTCTGTTCTCTCTGGGGAGTACACATGTCCTGAAGCAAAAATTTCTCTTAAAATAAAAGAATAATAACAATAAAATTGAATTTAAATTTTTTTTCAAAAACTAACTTTAAAATAATCTCATTAAAAATAACTTTTCAAAAAAATTATTGTATTTTGTGCATATATACTGTATTTTCTTCTAAGCAATATTTAATTGGAAAATGATAAAATTCAGTTTAGGTTACCTTGGTGTACTTTTTCTTTTTCCTTATGTGATTGAATATAGAAGAGAAAAACACTATGGGACTTAAGTTTAGGAAGCATCTCGTAGCTAAGTGATGTAGTGAGAGAATTTTGTGATGATATAACAAGGTTACTCTGGTTGCAATTTGCCAGGGATCAATATCAATTTTAACAACAGCTGCTTCTTGATGATAAATGATTGTAGTCTCGGTATATTGGTTTTACATTTGGTCCAAAATATGTCAAGGGTCCTACATGGTATCCTTGACATGATGCTTGTTTTTGTTTTTTTTTTTGTTTTTTTTTTTGTGTGTGTGTGTATGTGTGTGTATTTAGCCAAGAGAATGAGCTTTTCTTAGTAAGGTACCCCACATCACTAGGTACATTATTTTTTGTGTGTTTTCAGTGTAATTCCATCTAAGTACTAATCTTTTATACTGTTTGATTTATTGCAATTAAAATATTAATTAATATATTGAATATTTATTATGGACTAGGTACCATCTTGGTCAATGTTAGAAGACAGAGGTTCTACTTTCAAAGAGTTTATATTGTAGTTGAGGAGATAGTATTCTGAATACCATCTCCTCGACTACAATATAAACCTTTTAGGTTGATTTATTTTGTCACTATCCTATAATATCTCGACTTACAAGATTATATATAGAAAATTGTTTTAGCTGTATCTTTGTGGAAGATGAGGAGAAAGAATTTTGGTGGAACAGATCTGAAGTGGGTTAGAGGAAGAAAGAATAAAATGGAAGCAAATAAAAACCTTAATCTGAACAAAGATAAGAAAATACGTGTTTAGGTTGCCTTTTTTGTTTGTTTGTTTTGTTATAGAGTGTGTGTGCTTACCAGAGAGAGGGAGAGAGAAAGGGAAAGTGAGAAATCATCCCTTAGCAGGGATGAACATACCACACCTCCTTCTCCATTCTCCTCTCAGGATTTTGGGCATATTTTTCAAACTCTTGGTCCAAGATTCAAACCACAAGATTGGCCATATGGAATCCAGCTGCCTTAACTACCATGCCACTGGCTGGCCCTTGGTTACTTTTAAAATCGTGGCTTTGCAAGATTTCTATAATGAACATGATTAAGAACTTTTATTAGAGGAGATAAATTGGATTTTCACCATATTTGCCTAGTTTTTCTTTTATTAGTTGTTTAAAGACTTGAACTAGGTTTTGAAATCTCTTGCTCTTCATTAAATTATCCAATTTGAAATACAGTTCTTTTCTGACCTTCTTGAAAAACAGCTTTCAGGTTTCTACCTGTGAGGGCAGACTCATGGTAGAATGATTGAGTGTTGCACAGAAGAAGCAGAATCCCACAAGGCTGACCAGGGTTCAAGTCCCAGTCTATTGGCTTGAAAAATAAATCAGGCATAGTTATGTGCCCAGAATCCTGATGGGATGGAGAACTGGAGGGTAAAAAATTGTGGCAAAACCAGGTGCTATGTATGCTTGTATCCGATGGCATTTAAAAAAAAAAAAAAAAAAAAAAAAACAAAGATTCTAAGTTTAAGAAATGTTCACATTGTCTCCCTTCCTGGTAGGGAGAGAGCTGATTACATTTTTAGTTTTCTCTTTCTGCTTACATCCTGTGTGAGCCTTGCATCCACATGAACAGAAGGTCCAGGGGGCAGGGGGCAGAAAATGCATGCTGCCCCTCAACTAGCAATGTACTTGGTCTTTCTGGAATGGAATGGCTGTCAGGGAAGTCTAGGAAATTCCCCACAACTTCAGCCTAACAAGAGCCCAAGGTTCAGGTTGTCTTCTTCAACAGACCACATGAGCTGCTGACTCAATTATTCCATGATAATCTGCCCCCATTACAGTCTGTGTTGTAGACAGCCCTGACAGCAACTCCTCAACTCATTCTCCATTTGCAGAGAGCACTAACTTGGATATGCCAGGATGGGAAAAAAATACCCTGAATTGCTTGAGAAACTGCAGGATTCAGTATGGGTTTTTTTGCTTCGCTTTGCTTTCCTTTTTTTTTTTTTTTTTTTTTTTTTTTGTTTTTTTTTTTGTGTGTGTGTGTATGTGTGTGTATTTAGCCAAGAGAATGAGCTTTTCTTAGTAAGGTACCCCACATCACTAGGTACATTATTTTTTGTGTGTTTTCAGTGTAATTCCATCTAAGTACTAATCTTTTATACTGTTTGATTTATTGCAATTAAAATATTAATTAATATATTGAATATTTATTATGGACTAGGTACCATCTTGGTCAATGTTAGAAGACAGAGGTTCTACTTTCAAAGAGTTTATATTGTAGTTGAGGAGATAGTATTCTGAATACCATCTCCTCGACTACAATATAAACCTTTTAGGTTGATTTATTTTGTCACTATCCTATAATATCTCGACTTACAAGATTATATATAGAAAATTGTTTTAGCTGTATCTTTGTGGAAGATGAGGAGAAAGAATTTTGGTGGAACAGATCTGAAGTGGGTTAGAGGAAGAAAGAATAAAATGGAAGCAAATAAAAACCTTAATCTGAACAAAGATAAGAAAATACGTGTTTAGGTTGCCTTTTTTGTTTGTTTGTTTTGTTATAGAGTGTGTGTGCTTACCAGAGAGAGGGAGAGAGAAAGGGAAAGTGAGAAATCATCCCTTAGCAGGGATGAACATACCACACCTCCTTCTCCATTCTCCTCTCAGGATTTTGGGCATATTTTTCAAACTCTTGGTCCAAGATTCAAACCACAAGATTGGCCATATGGAATCCAGCTGCCTTAACTACCATGCCACTGGCTGGCCCTTGGTTACTTTTAAAATCGTGGCTTTGCAAGATTTCTATAATGAACATGATTAAGAACTTTTATTAGAGGAGATAAATTGGATTTTCACCATATTTGCCTAGTTTTTCTTTTATTAGTTGTTTAAAGACTTGAACTAGGTTTTGAAATCTCTTGCTCTTCATTAAATTATCCAATTTGAAATACAGTTCTTTTCTGACCTTCTTGAAAAACAGCTTTCAGGTTTCTACCTGTGAGGGCAGACTCATGGTAGAATGATTGAGTGTTGCACAGAAGAAGCAGAATCCCACAAGGCTGACCAGGGTTCAAGTCCCAGTCTATTGGCTTGAAAAATAAATCAGGCATAGTTATGTGCCCAGAATCCTGATGGGATGGAGAACTGGAGGGTAAAAAATTGTGGCAAAACCAGGTGCTATGTATGCTTTTATCTGATGGCATTTAAAAAAAAAAAAAAAAAAAAGAAACAAAAATTTTAAAAAGTTTTTATCTTGTGTTTCTCTGGTCATGATTGTAATTTGGGCCTTCAGCACACAAAAATTATTCTAATATCCAGACACCCCCCACTCACTTTCTTTTTTGCAAATGGGATTAATGTCTAAATATAGTGTTCAGATTAAACCAATAAAAGACAATATTGATGAGTATTTCTAACATCTGATAACATTTGACACCAATTCCTTTTTTTTTTTTTTGGTTATCTACTCAGCATTTGGCTTTCTAGTACAATATTTTCATCAATGGGATAAACTTGATAGTGCATGTTTTATTAGATCTGTCTTTACATGGTATATAATGCTATTGTCATTAATAGTTGAAGGATCTTTGAACATTTATCCTAGGAATTTTTTTTTTTTTTTTTTTTTTTTTTGCTACAGGGTGCATGCGCTCACCAGACAGAGAGAGACAGAGAAATAGAAAGCGAGAAATCACCCCCAGGCGGGATGGCCATGCCACAATCCCTTCTCCTCCATTCTCCTCTCTGGATCTTTGATACGCATGCACACATGCCCGGAGTAAGTTTTAAGCCACCGGATCTGGGACGCGGTCGACTACGTGGTAGTCCAGCGACTGCTGGTCCCAATCCTAGGAAATGTTTTGATCGTTCTAGTTGACCAGTCACTGAGATTTATTTTCAACTATTCTCTAGCTCTCTCACACACACAATTGCCCAGACTTGCGAGCATTATTCCAACACTGATTTCTTTCAAAATATATATCATGTTGGTGCTTTCTGTTTTAGTTTGGAAGTGTGTATGGATAGTTCATTTATTTGAAAGAGATCTCCTTTTTTTATATATAGTTTTCTGTCTTTTTTATAAATAAAAACATAAAGTCAAATTGTGTTCACTTATTCTTTCAAATTCTTGGAAATTGTAAGGATATCAAAACTGGTGGGACCAGCAGTTAGTGTAATGGCTATGTCACTGGACTCCTATGTAGTCAACCGCAGTTCGAGTCCTGGACCCGGCAACTTAAATTCACGTGTACGTGCGTGCCCAAGATCCCAAGAGGAGAATGGAGGAGAAGGGATTGCGACGTGGCCATGCCCCCTGAGGGGTGATTTCTCGCTTTCTGTCTCTCTCTGTCTTTCTGGCGAGGGCACGCTCCCTATAGCAAAAACCTCTCCAAAAAAAAAAAAAAGGTTATGATCTCTGTTTTTCACCAGTCTAAGAGTGTGCATCATTCTCTCTTATATTTTAGTATATGTGCTGCAAAAGTGAGCACATAGTTAGTTTATATTCTTCAAAATATCAGTTGATCTTTTTGGGCAATGCTTTCTCTACCAGTGACTTTCTTGAAATCTAGATATATTAGTTTAGTTATACCATTCTTTGTAAGATTTTTTTTTTGGGGGGAGAGATATTTTCTATAGGATGTGTGTGCTCTCCAGAAAGACAGAGAGAGACAGACAGAAAGCAAGAAATCACTCCCCAGTGGGGAAGGCCACACCACAATTCCTTCTCCTCCATTCTCCTCTCAGGATCTTGGGCACGCACACACACGTGCCCAGCGTGAGTTTAAGCCACTGGATCCAGGACTCAAACCACCGTCTACTACATAGGAGTCCAGCGACATAGCCAATATGCCAACTGTTGGTCCCAGGATTTGTTTTTCTTTAACAAATACATTTTATTCCTTTTTTTTCTCATTGATATTACTCTTTTTTTTTGAGAGAGAGAGAGATTTTTTTGATATAGGATGCTTGCACTCCCCAAAAAGACAGAGACTGAGAGACAGACAAAGAGAAATTACCTTCTTGGCGGAATGACCACACCACAATCTCTTCTCTGTTTTCCTCTTGGAAGCTTGGGCATGCACACACATGAACCCAGTGTGAATTTTAAGTCACCAGGTCAAAGACTCAAACCATGGTCAACTACATGGGAGTCCAGTGACATAACCATTTTGCTATCTGCTGGTCCCACTATTGTTCTTTGATTTCTCCTCAACTTCCTAAGGATTTTATTTAGAGTTTATGTTATAATATCTTACTAAACATAATGATAAGCCTAGTGTAATACAAAGTCTGGTTCTTCATTTAGCTCAATCTTTTAGAAATGATAAACAGATTGAACTAGTCCTGAATTTCTGAAGTAACAATAAATAATTTTCAGACTTTTTTCTTTTCTTAAATTCTTTCCAGAGAGATTTTTGCTATAGGGCATGTGTACTCTCCAGAGAGAGAGAAAGACAGAGAGACAGAAAGCAAGAAATCACCCCTCAGGGGGATGGCCATGCCACATTCACTTCCCTTCCATTCTCCTTTTGGGAATTTGGGCGCACATGCACTCGTGCTTGGTGTGAGTTTTAAGCTGCCTGGTCCAGGACTTGAACCATTATTGACTTTGTGGGAGTCCAGTGATGTAACCATGACACCATCTATTGGTCCCTACCACGAACTTCCTGAAAACTCCTTCATGTAAAGATCAAGACTATGAACTGTATATTAATTTGCATCACTGAGATGCACTGTTATCATATGAGGTGGATGCTTAAGTATTGTATGTTCATAGATTATCAGAGCTGGAAAGACCTTAAAGATCTTTTAATAGAAACCCTCTCATTTTACAGATGAATAAACTGGAAAAGATAAAACTCATAGCCCAGTGCCCAGTGTCCTCTAAGGGAGAGGTAAGAAGCCAACCTCCAATATCTCAAGTTTGAGTCTAACATTTAATTCTCTACTGCTATCTTTTTTTTTGCTTATTTATTTTAAACTGCTCCAAACCATGGAAATCTCAATTTTGACTTCAAGTATAATGAGATTTAGTATCAATTGGCTTACAAAGCTCCTGCTGGGAGTGCAATGAGGAACCAGAGCCCTGCTGCTATCTAGCTCCTTTGTTTATGCCTCCACAAGACTCCCTATAATCAAGGGTTAACAGTATAGAAGGATCAAATGTAATTGATAGAGCCAAAATTGAAGCAAAAAACCAGTGAGGACAACATCTAAATTTGGACTCTGTAGGTACATATTTGAAGATAAAATGATCCTTACAAGTTTAACAAGTGGTACAAAAATTTTAAAAAATAAACTTAAATATAGCTGTCATCTATTGATCACCCATGTAGCATTAGACTCTGCTCTGAGCATATACATTTATTACCCTAAGTCTTCACAAAAGGATGAATTGAAACATTATTATTCCCATTTTATAAAGACAGAAAACAGAGAGAGGCAATCTTTTTGATGAGGCTTTCTTCTCATATGGTAAGAAGTGAAATCTGAATCTTTATCTGTCTGGTTTATAATCTACACTTTTAACTACAGATCACTCAATTGTTAAAAAAAAAAAGAAAACTGAAGTAAAGAAAAGAAATATATCATCTCAAATAAATAATAATGAAACAAAATATTAAAATAAGCCTAATAATAAATTTTATTAAAAATAATTGGTACAGATTTCTAGGTTTTTCAGTTTGGTTTTATAAATATTTGGGACTACTTTTATGAAAGGTTTTTAATATTTTTTTAACTTTAGCTGATAAAGTAATATTTTCAAAAATACCCTCACCATGCCACACCCTCAAAGTCTACAACTACAAGCAATAGACAGTGAACCTTTGAACAATATGAAAGTTAGGAATGTCAACTGCAGTTGAAAATCCACGTGTAACTTTTGATTCCGTCAAACTGTTGATTATTATATATTTTACTTGGTATATGTATTGCATACCATATTATTACAATGAAAAAAGATAAAGAAAATATTATTAAGAAAATCAAAAGGAAGAGAAAAATACATTTACATTATTATACTCTAATTCCTAATCTCTTTATTGAAAAATTTACACACACATAAGTGAATCCACACAGTTTAAACTGCATGCAAGAGTCAGTTACAATTATAAAATCAGAGAATCATTTTCATTCTTGTTACATTCACACAAAGATAGCTGAATAGTACTTTACAGTTTACAAAGCACTTTGGCAAATGCAGTATTTTATTTTCCAACCAGAATCTGGGCAATCCCATAGCCTAGTAGTTAAGGAAGCTGAACCCCCACAACTGATGTAAGTGAGAATCCCAACCCCAGCCACTTAAAACACATGCTAGGTACATGTGCATGTGTGCCCCAAAATCTAGAAAAAGATGGAGGAATGTAAAAGAAAAGATTTCAGTGTGACCACACCACACTGGGGAATTTTTTTCTCCCTTTTCTCTTCTCTCTGAGTCCCTGTCTCCCTTTGGTGAGTGCATATGCTTGCTGACAAAGAAAAAATAGTATCAATATGAAACATTCCAGAATCCCCATTATATGAAAAGTAAAATTCCTAGCCTTTAAAATAATTTGGTAATTAAGGATGTAGTAACCCAAGAACCAAACCAATGTCATGTTTTCTGACTCCTGTCTTTTGAATCACGATTCACTTGAAGGAATTTATTGTACTTACTATTGTTTGTAGCTTCTTATCAACAGTGGCCATGGATATGGGCAAATGTGTTTGCACAACTCTGAGACAATGCATGCCACAGAAAACACTGCTTGTTTAAGAAGAGTTTGGTATTAAAGAATATATCAGAGGGACCAGCAGTTAGTGTAATGGCTGTGTCGCTGGACTCCCATGTAGTCAACCACGGTTTGCGTCCCGGACCCGGTGGCTTAAAACTCATGCCGGGCTCGTGTGCGTGCATGCCCATGATCCCAAGAGGAGATCAGAGGAGAGGGATTGGGCGTGGCCATCCCCTCTGGGGGGGGTGATTTCTCGCTTTCTGTCTCTCTGTTTGTCTCTGTCTGTCTGGCGAACACACGTGCCCTATAGAAAAAAACTCTCAAAAAAAAAGAACATATCAGAGAGCGTTATGAAATTATTTTGCACTTGAGCAACTGTCAGCCTGCACAAGTAGTTTCTGTGAACAATCAGAAGGGGCTTCATCCCTTTTTATTAAGAAGTGCTAAAGAAGGGAACCAGCAGTTAGCGTAATGGCTATGTCGCTGGACTCCCACGTAGTCGACCGCGGTTTGCGTCCCGGACCCGGTGGCTTAAAACTCACGCCGGGCGCGTGTGCGTACGTGCCCAAGATCCCGAGAGGAGAATGGAGGAGAAGGGATTGCGGCGTGACCATCCCCCCTGGGGGGTGATTTCTCGCTTTCTGTCTCTATGTCTCTCTCTGTCTGTCTGGCGAGCGCACGCGCCCTATAGCGAAAAACCCTCTCAAAAAAAAAAAAAAAAGAAGTGCTAAAGAAGAAAATTAGAGCTAGAAAAAGAAACAAAGAGGAGGGGGAGAATGAGTAGAGACAGGATGCTTAGATTTAGAATATTAATGAATGTTTCATCTGAATTGTTTAGATGATTATTTTTTAGTATTATTACCATGAGATATGCAACTTTGCTGTAAATTAATAGGAAAAAGCTCATGAAAAACCTGTTCTTTGCTGTACTAGACCTAGAGAGCAAAATTGTGAGCTTCTTTACTCTTTTCATAATAGAACTGGACATTATCATCAAGTTTCTATTCTTATTTTGGTGGATTATTTCATTTGTGTGTGTGTGTGTGTGTGTGTCAAATCCATCTCTCTCTACCAGAGCCCCCTGTTCAGGCTAGACTTCTATGATTATTGCTTCTGCAAAAGCTTAAGAGAGATGTTCTATTTTATTCTCAATAAGGATTGATGGCATTTGGAGAGGTTCAGAATATCCTTTGATTACTGCACGGAACGGAATGGAGAAGATGGTTGTGGATGGGGGGAGGGTGGGTGTGCTCATCAGCTTTCCTTTGTGCACTTTCTGCAGTTGAACATACTCTAATCACAAGCATCTTGTGTTTCAGTCCTTTTCCTCGCTCACCTGCTCAAATGAAAAGTTCCTTTTTCAGCTCAGAATTCTGACATACCAGAGTGTTCTAAAGAGAGGCTAATTTGTGCTCTATAGTTTTCACTCAGACACTGTAAATGAATGGTTGTGGACTAGCCTCTTACTACATTTGAGCAAAAGCCGAGCTGAGAGATGAGTAGACCACCATGGGGCAAATTCCAAATATTGTGACCATCTCTTGCTGCAAAATGCTCTACATTGTGATGAGAGAAGTATTGTAAATCAGAGAGGGAAGGAGATTGGAAGTTTAATCCACAACCAATTTGGTTTGCTTTTTCCGACAATAATCACAGACATTGTTTAGTTACATCAACACTTATTTTTTTTTCTCTCTGTAGAAGGAAAAAAAATGTGTTCAAAACTCTTTAACACATTGGAGATATTGAGATGCACATAATTCAGGTTGATTTGAAAGGTGTGCAATCTCTATTTAGTTCGAGCCAGGTAATGTATTCTGTGCTAGAGATATTCCTTGGTTGAAATGATCAAATTTATTCTTTTACTCCTTAGTAACTACATGCTTATAAGAGTATGACACTACTCCAAGATTGACTAACACTTGTGAATGCCTATTATCACTTATCTTATGCCAGGTACCACATCAAGTATTTAGTATTTAGTTGGTTATTTAATCTTTTGAAAACTTTAAGTTTAGTTTTTGCTATTTATTTCACATGTTACCTTTTTTTTATTTACTACTTGGACAATATTATGATTTTTAACTACTTACTATTCCATAATCTTTATCACCTGTTTTGTATGTGAGGACACTGAGGCACAAATAGACTCTACGCAGTCTAGTTCTAGAGTTCGCAGAGTCCATGCTCTTCATGGCAAGGATGATTCTCACACTGTCTCTGTATTTCTTTGTTGTCTTAGCAGTTATAATGTCAGCACTGTACTCAGTACTTTAAAGATGAGTACATCAGTAAGAATTTTGACTTTTTGGACTTCTTTATTATCAGGTTCCTTATGAAAGTGAATTTTAATCTGTAGGGGTCTATATAAATGGTCTTACTAGTAGCTGCATATCCACTAATTCAGACATAGAAATTTCTACCTCCATGAAGTAATGTTAATTCAGGCAAGTGGCAAAGAGTCCTTGTTCATTTAATTATTTATCCGTTCATCAGGCATTTACTTAGTTATCTGTCATATTGCGGATCTAATAATTGCCTTAGGGCTATATACAATTGTGTTCTCAAGAAACTTTCAAATAAATAGCTAGCCAATATAATGTAATGAAAACAATATTACAATAGGAACAGAGAGGATGTGTAAAGGATTTCAGCAAATCAGGGTTTTTATGAAGGGGCATGACAAGGACAATTTGACTTTTAGTAAGAAAATTCTGGAACTTTTTTGATATGTACTAAAACAAAGAGATTGATTATCTCCTGATGTAATGGAGATAGGATGGAAAGTTTGACATGATGGTTTTGAGATAAAATCAGTAGAATTTAGCAACTGGCTGGATATTATAAAGTGAAATGGAGTGAAGGATGATACAAGGTTTTCTAATTTGATGAGAGAATATGTTAACATGTCTATTAATGTGAAAATAGAGTAGAATAAGGAAATATAATAAATATTTTTGGAATATAGGTACATGGTATCATAAAGTAATGACAAATGTGTGTCTAGAGCTAAACTAAAGTAGAGCCAAGATCTAGAAGCCATTATTATTCTTGACTCATGACATATTGCTATTCTTGTGAGAGTAGTTTCAGTAAAATATAAAACTAGTAGGGAGAAGAATGCAATCGATTAAGGAATAAAGACAGGAAGTTTGAATCTCAAAAAAATCTTTCTATAAGGAGGAAGGTAGAGAGAATATAAGTTCAGAGAGAAAGATGAGTCACAAGTTTTCTAGACTAGTGGACATCAGAACATTCTTAGAGAGTAGTAGACTAGTGAAATCATAGGAAAGAAAGAAAATCATAGGAAATAGAATACGAAAAATATCCAAGAAGCGCAAGGGGAAGAGAAGTTCTAATGAGTTTGTAGAAAAGGTAATGTTGGGCAAGATGAAATACTTTTGGCATGATGAAATTTAAGAATTAGATTTTAATTGATGTGTCAGATAAGGGTTTCTCTGAAACTGAGCACTAGATAAAATTTTATTGAACCTAAAACTTACAGATGAAATTTTTTTGGGGGGGAGCTATTTTTTTGCTATAGCATGTATGCATTTGCCGAGACAGAGAGAAACAGAGACACAGAAAGCAAGAAATCACCCCTACGAGGATGATCAATCCCTTCTCCTCCATGATCCTCTCGGGATTTTGGGTATGCATGCACATGTGCCTGGTATGAGTTTTAAGCCTCTGGGTCTGGGAATTGAACCACAGTCAACTACATGGTAGTCCAGCAACATCACGGCTATGCCATCTGCTCGTCCCCAGATGTAAGTTTTGATTCTCCCATTAAAAAAAAAAAAAGTCTAGAGAGAAAATACTCTTTGATGCTATTTACTAAACTGGCAATATAGTATCCTATGGAGACTGACTACCTGGATCTAAATCTAGGCTCTAATACTCACAGATTGTGAAACTTGACCATTCTCTTAGCCTCTGGGTTTTTTTTGTTGTTGTTGTTTGTTTGTTTGTTTGTTTTTGTTGTTGTTGTTTTTATTTTTAATGAATAATATTTAATGGGGCTAAAAGATGGTACAATGGTAAAGCACAATGCTCTTTGAGGTTGACCCACAAGGGAATGTCCTGGATATGTATACAGAGATCTTCCTGAGTATGCTGGGCACACATGTGCCTGTATTGGCTGAGAGCGAGATTGGGTCATGTTGATAGGACATTATAAGCAATGCTGTCTCTCTTGCCCATAGAAATAGAAATAATAAAGAAATAAACATTGTTTTAAAAAATGCATATTGCTAGGTCCTCTCTCTCTCTCTCTCTCTCTCTCTCTCATGGTACTGTTTCCTCACATGGTACTGTTCTTTTACTCTCCACTGATTCTCACCCCTTCTTTAGATTTCCACAATTCAGTCCCTTCTTTCATTTCTCCAATAACAAAACAATTCACACTATGACTAGATGAGTGATAGAAGGATCGCATCCTAAAGCATACACTCTGCTACTAACAAATTCTTTACTCTGCCTATCTTTGCTCTGTTTCCTCACAGATTGACCTGCAACTCCACACTTTGCTTTCTCTATTACGTGGTGTAATTCCCCTTCTTATCTCAAGTCCTAGCATTCAGCTCTTACTTGATTCACCAACTCTCTCAAACATTTAGTCAAGATAAAAATGAACAAAGTCAGTTAATTGTCTCCCAGGAGATATTTCAGTCCAGTTGCAATAACATGTTTCTATTTTATTGCAATTTAGAGATTAAATTGAGAGACACTGAAGATCCCAACTTACTGACATATAGATTCCAGTTTATTTTATAGAGAACAAGACTGTTGATAGAGAACCAGGGGAGAAGGGGCATGTTAAGAAGCTTTAAAAGACTTTCTAAGACTTGGAGAAAATGCTGTGGGAAGGCACATGGGCAAAGACTAAAGAAGGGCCAACCAAAAGGTGTAGAAAACATGTCTTCTTGGAGGCACCATTCTACTTTAATGCATGATTATTTGGTAGCACCAAGGGAACTATGAGAAAGAAAGAGGTCAAAAACAAAGAAACAAAAAAGCATTAAAAGTTGAAACCTGGAAGTTGAAAAAATAATGCAAATGTTGGAGGAACTAGCGGTATACTGAAGCTCAATGATGTAATTAATCATTGGGTGTAGGTAAGTTCTTCCTTTTTTTGTATTAGTTTATCTACCTAATTATGCATGCTTACATAAATACTAACATTGTTTATGCTAGGTTCTTAATATACATTCTTTTAAAATAGATCACTAACAAAAAAGATGGGCATTCTTTCCCTGTTTAATGCTAAGGAAATGGACTAAAAGAGGTTGACTAACTTGTGAGGTAGCTATTGTAAGTGATACAGGATTGAAATTCACATCTAGTTTATTTCAAAGCTCATGTTGAAAAAAAAAAACTGTCAAGGAATAAATTAAGAAGCATAAAACAGGCAGAAAAAAAATGGAGCAAAGAAAGGGATTCAATGATATGAAAGATGAAAGAGTATGGGGGAGCAGTGGATAGCGTAGTGCTTAAGGTGCTAGATACCCACACATGGCTGACTATGGTTTGAGTTCCAGACCTAGCGGCTTGAAAATCATACTGGATGCATGCGTGTGTGTGCCCCAAACCAAGAAGAGAATAGAGGAAAAGAGTTTATGCATAGCCATTCCCCCCCCCGGGGGGGGCGGTGATTTCTCACTTTCTCCCTCTTTGCCTCCCTCTGGGATGGATGCACACACCATGTGGAAAAAAAAAAATTAAAAAAAAGTATCAATAGAGAAAGAGATTATTGTTTTAGTCCATAATAGAAGTTTTTCCTAGTGATATTAAGGTGTAGTCATAATGTCATTTAAGTATAGTAGAGATAAGATTGTAGGCAAGAAAGAAGCTGAGAAACAATAATGATTGGTATTCTGGTGAATTGTGTTGAGACTGTGCCAGGTACACCTGAACAATCACTGAGTGACACTAATGAATAGCAACAATTTGAATGTTAGAAGTGCCTCTAAAGACTAGGTAATCACAAGGATAGGGTCTGTAATAGAGTGATCTAGTATGAGCCTCTAAAAGAAGAGAGGGTTGAATGAACTTTGAGGAGCTATGGTCTGGAATCTCACAGCATATTAACCCAGGCTCTGATACCCAAGTTGAATTGTGTAACGTACATTACACTAAAGAAAGTATTGCAAGAAAGCCTCTTGTCAGGGTGACCACTCACAGATAGCAGATTTCTGAAAAAGAATAAGCTGTAGGGAACATTTTCAGAAACAGTGAGAGTTTAGTAAGGGCAGGTCAAGTATTTGAATAGCCAGACAATTATAACTGAGAGCAAGGAAAAAAGTTCTTTAAGGAAAATAATGAGGGCCTGCCTAGGGGCATGGTAGGTAAGATGGCTGTATCCCACGTGGCTGACAGTGTGGGTCAAGTCCCAGATCTCTGACTTGAGCAATCATGCTGGCACCTGTGCATGGGTGCTCAAAATCCCCAAAGGATGGAGAAATGTCCCATGTGGGGGAAGGGGGTGCTTTCTCATTTTCCCTCTCTCTAGCTCTCTGTCTCTCTCCAAAGAGCACATGTGCCCTGCGGCAAAATTTAAAAAACAAAGAAAGACTGTAAAAACCAAAATCTTACTTTTTAACATTTTATAAAATCATAAAACCATGTGAACCTATGACTCAAATTCCTCACTTGGCCTTGGAAAGGACTTATAGTTGATGACCTAAAACTTAAGCTTCATTTCTTCAAGATAAATTCACCTCTGGCTAGAGAATATTAGAAAACATAGAGGAGGAACAGCTGCTGGCAATTAATGTGTTGCTGGTTCCAGAGAGCAGGTTAGTGAAGGCTTCCTGGGGCTTCTGATATTTCCAACCTCAAGATGGATGGGGTGGACCCTGTAAGTTGAATATAATAACAAAGAACTCTTTATTTATTGTACTTCTTCCTCCCTTCTGGAGGAGGATGGTCCAATACATTTTAAAATTTTATTTGTGGGCTGATAAACATTTTATGAATGTTCACCTGACTATATGCTTAGGATGCTACTTGTTTTTGCTCTTCTCTTGACCAGAATTTCCAAGCAGGAGAATATGAAGGCATTTCAAAGCAAATAATTCACAACCTGGACTTGCATCAAGCTCTCTTGGAAATGTCTTCTCTTCCTGCATAATTGACATTCAATATGCTTTTGTATGGCAACAGACGGGATAAAAATCCTAGAATTTCTGCGAGTGTGCTAATATTACTTCCAATTATTTTCACCCAAGCTCACTTTGGCTAACTTTCAATAAGATATTAAGTAATCAGTCCTAGGAATGATCAAAATGTTCTCTTTTCATTTATTGTTTCTGGCTAGCATATCTAGTTCTAAATTTGTTCACCAAAATTTGAGCTACCAGTATATTTTGAGTAAATTTGGGAGAAATAAGAGAGTCAGGATATTAATATAACTAGATGGTTTTCTATTTAAGGCACTTATTATCCTAAAAGATGACACTGATGATTTAGACACATTTGTTAAAAGTCTTGGCTATATTTATAAATGATAAAAGCAACACATGTTCCTAAGAGAATCTGAGGTGCCTAATATTTAAAAATTATGGCAAAAAAAGACCATCCTACTTTCTTCTGTCCTTCTTCTATAATTATATTCATAAGAGCAAGTATTATTGCTTTCTTTTGTCAGATTATAGTTGCACCTTGGCTTAATATCTTGCTTTAGAAATCATAAACAGTAATTATGCTAGTAACATAAGAAATGACAATTTGACCTGAGAAATATACCAGAGACTTTTCTTTCTTATACATACATACATACACACACACACACACACACACACATACACACATGCACATACATATATATACATATATATACATATACATACATATATACTTATTTATTATTATTATTATTTATACATTTGATCTCTATGCATCATTTAGATTGTAAAGAAATTTTACCCAGCATGATCTGCACCTCAGTTCAGCCCAGTTGAGAATACTATACACGTCTATACACGTCCTCACCTACAGATAATAAAACATATCTGTGTCCCACAAATGTTTTACCTCTCTATTGCTTTCCCCACATTTCCTTTCCTACTTTTCTTCCCCTCCCACACTCT
>NW_006159448.1:3347104-3354009 GCF_000334495.1 Tupaia belangeri chinensis | reverse complement strand
TGTCTCAAGTGTCCATAACAATTTTGAATGCTTTTTTTTTTTTTGAGAAGTTTTTCACTATAGGACACATGCGCTCGCCAGACAGAGAGAGACAGAGAGACAGAAAGTGAGAAATCATCCCCCAGAGGGGATGACCACGCTGCAATTCCCTTCTCCTCCATTCTCCTCTCGGGATCTTGGGCAAGCATGCACATGCGCCCGGCGTGGGTTTTAAGCCACCGGGTCTGGGACGCGAACCGTGGTCGATTACGTGGGAGTCCACCAACATAGCCATTATGCTAACTGCTGGTTCCCATCAATTTTGAATGCTTTTATGTCCTCCAGTCTTTCCACCAGAGGCTTTCTTATCTAATACTTGTTTTTTCTTTGGTAGTCATTGGTAGAAAGACCAGTATAGGATATGTGAAAAAGTCTAATCTGTCTAGCTGGGAATTGATTCCCAATTCCAAATAATTTAGGAAATTATTTTAAGGTTATAAATCTAAACACTTTTTTAGTATTTAGGCTACTCTCTTTCCAAGATGTGTCTTTGAAAATAAAAAGTGTTTATTATATCGTTAAAATCTATGAAATACTTCATATTTCAATGTATTAAAGAAGTGATACATGAAAACTCTGTCTGCATGAAACACGGTATGATTTCAGATATTTCCTGTAAGACTGTGTACCTCTCTTAATGTGTCAACTTTTCCTGAAAAGATAGGCAATCACAGGTAAAAAAGAAATTCAATCTTAGCACATGTTCAGCACTAAGGACTTCTCCTTGGCCTGTTGACAATGCCTCAGCATGAATTCTGAGACATATCTTATTAAGATCTGTCTGGATGCTTTCCAGTGTTCAGTAGAAGTGATTCAAGAAAAATCAAGGCCAACACATACTCTGTAGAAATGGGCATTTCGAATGTTTGTGTTTATTGACTTTCTTGCCCTTATCATCTAAAGAAAACAAAAGTACTAAAGATTTTATTTCCGTTTATCATAATCTCTACTGTTAAGTTATTCGGTTAATTTACTTACCAGGTTAAGAATTTATTTATAGGGCATTTTATATATTCCTTTCTGTAACGAAGTGGTGAAGGAGTTCTAAGGTGTGTTGCATCGATTTGCTACTGTGGCAAGAAATTCATAGCAATTTCAATGTTCAAAGGAATGTTTTAAAATCACTTTAAATGATGTGTTAATCAATATGCCCATACTTTCCAATGAAACTTGTAAATTATTCTTCAGGATTTTATTTCTACCTATAATGCCAATCTTTTTAAACAGTAATTTCAAATAAAATTTGTGATACAAAATTCACAAAATAACCTCTACCATCATATACATAATGTGTGATATGAATAGTTTATTCTATTACACAAGAAGTGTATATATATTTGGTTTAGATCATTTAAGATGGAATTCTCTAAGTAATACTTGAAAAATTCAGCATTCACCTGTATTTTCTTTAGCCATGTAAACATGTTGCACATTTACATACTCCATTCTTTTATTAGAAGATATTTAATGTAAACATTAGCCTATAAAATCCACAAAGCAGACAGGACAGGCATCATTATTCCCATCTGACAAATGTGAATACTAGTTTTTTTTTAATTTTTTAAGAATTATTTTATTTTTATAATATTTTTAAAAATTTTAAATTATTTGTACATTAAATTATTATATATCATTTAGATTGTGAAGAGACTTTACCCAGCATGACTTACACCTCAGTCCAGCCTAGTTGAGACTATTATACACATCCTCATCAACAGATAATAAACCTGGACCAGCACTTAGCGTGATGGTTATGTCGCTGGACTCCCACATAGTCGACCGCGGTTCAAGTCCGGACCCGGTGGCTTAAACTCACACCAGACGCGTGTGCATGCGTGCCCAAGATCCCGAGAGGAGAATGGAGGAGAAGAGATTGCGGAGTGGCCATCCTGTATCTCTGTCTCTCTCTGTCTTTCTGGTGAGTGCACACGCCCTATAGCAAAAACCTCTCAAACAAACAAACAAACAAAAACAGATAATAAACCTTATCTGTATCCCATAAGTGTCTTACCTCTCCATTAGAATACTGATCTTTGAGGAAGACTTCCCTACAGTGGCAGAGTTGGATGACAGTGCTTTTTAATAATCAAGTGCTCTTGTCTTGGGGCTACTTCTCTTCCCAGAAACATACATTCTATAAATTTGATTTAGAATTTCATTGACTTAGAACTTTGATTCTCTATAATATTCAGCCATGATTATCCTGAAAATACTTCTTGGAAATTGTGAAACCATCCTATCCTTAGAGTCTTTATTATGCACTGCATTATATGGGTAGCTGGTATATACCACTAGATAAAAGGGTACAATTGCAGCTGCCTATATTCTCTTCATCTTCAAAGTCTGTTTTTCCCAGTGTTCTTACTTAACAATTTATATTCTTCAGAAATAAAGCTGACACTGGAGTTTTCTAGACCTCCAAAGCATTAGGAAATTCATAGATGTCCTAAGGGAGGGTTGTTATACCAATGATAAAATCTTGAAATTTTAAAGATAGATGTAAAATGTCCATTGCATTTGGAACCACTCGCCATTTTTGTAAGTTTTTTTTTTTTTTTTTACTTCTGCCATTGGAATTAAGATTTCAAGCAACGCCTTTAAAAATAGTTACTGATACTAACAGGAGGAATGTACTGGATGAGATATAATATTTAGATAATTGTACCAAGATCCAATTTCAATTTAAGACTCGCCCTATCTATCTGCAGACTAAGTTGTGTGTAATTATAATGTGAGAGGTGCTAAAATCCTACATTTTTAAAAACATACCCAACTGACTGGATGGAGTCCCTGAGACATCCATCAATGGAGCCACTCTTTGGATTTAACACATCTATCTATCCATCCTTTGATTTAATATATCTTTACTTGTTTTTCACTATCTGCACTATATAAGTCATCAAAGATATAATGGTAAATTAGAGTAAGTTCTTTCCTAACTAGATTTCCAGTCTAATAAAGAAGACACTAATGAAATAAATAATTAGAATACAGTTGATAAATCCTTAATATGAGGTACATAATGAGGTTCTTGAGAAATATTTGTTGAATTAATAATTAAATGTAATCAAGATAATGATAAAATTCCATGTAATCAACATGTAATCAAGGCAAAGAAGGCAGAAAGAACACTGCAAAGATAATTAGAACGTGGACTGAAGTCTAGAGGTGAGAAAAGGAATGTTCTATCATAGAAACTGCTGGTAATTGATTGGGCTGGAAATTTATTTGCAAGGGTCATAGATACCAAAAGCCCTCAATGCCAAAAGAAAGTTAGACTTATTCAACCTGAGGGCAATAGGAATTTTGCAGTTTTAAGCAGAGGAATGAATTGTGTATTGAAAATGAAGGGAAAGACTAAGATCAAAGAGAGCAGTTAGAAGTTATTACAGATTATCATAAGTGTCTGTTTTTCCTAGAAAGTCCTAACTTACTTCTGTTATCTGAAATATTTTTTCAAAGTCTTTTTTTTTTTTTTAAGTTTTTTTTACTCGTGTTAGCACATATGCTTACTGAGAGAAAGAGAAGTCACATTGGATCATCCCAGAACCATCCAACCTATCAGGATCTTGGATATGTACACACATGCCCCATGTGTATTTTCAGGATGACCCAGGAACTCAAGCCTGCTGCCTGCCATGTGGCTTCCAGCGGTTCACTTTGCTGCCTACTGTGCCACCAGGCCAGACCACATCCTCATGTAATTACTAAAAGCCATTTCTTTTACCCTCAAAATATTCCAGTTAGATAATAAATTATATGGCATATTAACAACTAAAATAGTGGAAATGAGGATTCAGGGAGTGGTTAGATTCTGGGGGTATTAAGATATTTGAAAGAGTAGACTCTGAGTCCTTAGATCGGGTGAGATAAAGGATACATCCAAAGTGACAATAGAACATTTGAGTTGCATAAGTGGATAAGTTATTGATATTTACCAAGCTGAGCAAGATGAGTGAGTCAAATTCAATGCAGGGAGAGTAGATGGTCATTTCAGTTTTCAAAATGTGATAGTTGAAATACCAAGGAACATTGCATTGGCAATGTCACACTAAGATTTGTATAGGTATGGGCTGGTAGTCAGTAGGTCATTGTTAACCTGCTCTGGGCTCGTTATGATCCTCTAACACCAACTGAAGAATCTCCCAAGTCATTTATCAGATGAAAGCAATGCTCTCTGATCTAGCTAAAGCCAGGGCCCTGAGGAGAAGGTAAGAGTACGTAAGAGAGAATGTTTGGAGTATGAGTTATTGACCCAGATTGGGCAACTGGAAGGGGAGGTCAATATAGTTCTATTTACTAACAGACCAGGGAAGAAATAAAGGAACCCAGGAGTCTGGGAGAAAGGAATAAGGAATCATGGGCTTGAAATTGAGAAATCAATCTTGGTGTGGTAACATAGAGTTCAAATTTTACCTGTTTTTGATTTTCACATGAGCTCTTCCTGACTGAGACAGATCTAATCTCAGGACCCTCAGCAGATTTGTTTCCTCCCCATAGTAAACCATAAAAATATTATTAGTAACTGGCAGTATAATCTGGAGGAAAGTCCGTCACCATCTCTATTACTCTGGCTGAAAAATAGAGAGAATGTATGATGGATTCACGTCTGGTGTCCGTGTCAGATTTAAATTAGGTTCTCTGGTTTAAGGTCTGATTTTTTTGTTTGTTTTTTGTTGTTTAGTAGTGTTAAACATTTTGTTACCTGAAAAGGAAGCATTGGGTCACTGGGAAAATCATGACACATTTTTTGCATAGAGAAACATAAAAAATAAAGAAAATAATAATAAAGAAACAAAACCTTATGATTTTTTCCGACGAACTAATGTCATGGCCATGATTCTGGCTAATCTAAGTTGCTTTGGCAGCAAACAGTGTAAATGGGAAACTAAGAAGTATTTCTCTATTTATCTTAGGAAATACATGCAGGGATACTTTGTACATTTTTCCTTCCTTTTTATATGCAGCATAATCAGATTTGGGACTTTTCAAAAATGGTAAAAGCTGCTTAGACTATGGTCAACAAGTAGTTCTTGGGGATAAGTTTTTTCTCTTGGGGTGCTTCCTTCAATCTGATATTCATTTTCACTCAGATCAGTTGTAAATACCAGCCTGTTTCTGTGAAATGTGACTGGTGTTTGCTCTGGGCTGATGGGACAGCCATGTGCTGTTTGCTCTGTCAGTAGCTGTACCGTGGTATCCACAGTATATTATTCAGATCAGCTCACACGAACCAGCTGTCCTAATTCCAGGTGGACTGTTAGAAATCTTTTTACTCACAGCAACAGCTGTGCCACCTGGTAGCTTAAAGAGCAGTAGTTGGATGAATGAACCATTGTTACAAATTCACTTTTTATCTGGTCAACAATGTGCATAAACTAGCATAGCTGAAGGTATTTTGAGTCAGGTCCACATTGAAATGATATGAACATTGAAAGGCTTTATCTGCGTTATGTTAAATTGTTTGCCTGCTTGCCAACACCTATCATTTAAAACAGGGAACATCTCCATGCCAAAATTAGGTTTATAAAATTTGCAATTCTATTTCCCGTATTATTTGTTCTCCATCCCCTAACACACCAACTACGCCCTTGGTGTTTTTGTCGCTGTTCTTGCTGTTACATTCTTACCCATAATATTGCTCAGAATTCTGTCGTTGTCATTCTGAACGTATAAAAACACTTCTGAGCTTGCATTATTGCTAAAGAGGATGTTGAATATGTCATTGCTGTCTTACTACCTGCAAATACATAAAATAACTCTACCTACTGACAAATAGTTTTCAGTAGAACTCTTGTACAGGCTGTTTTAACAGAATAAGATTCATTTGTGGATAGGGAGTATGAAAGTATGAAAAATAGTAAAAAAAAAAAAAAAAGCAAAAGCAAGCGCACAAATGATTTGACGATTTGACAACCTGTAAAATGTAATGTGTTAGACTGAGTTAAATAAGCTTCTGTTATCTTGTTTGAAGCCATTAATTTTCTTAGTGTGTGTATAAATACACATACATGTATACATGCAGAGAACCTAAAGTTGTGATTTAAATATATTTTAATCTAGGCCAAGGCATTGCATTCAAATTCTGAGGTAATAGCACCCAAATTTGGAGAGATTTTTTTTCTCATTCTTGGTTCAAACCTGTCTTATAGGTTTCTTTTTTTTTTTTTTCAACTATTTCTGTAACTCCTGGACATTATATAATTATATAGATAAGCATGGAGATAAATACTATTGAGGTAAAAATATGTGAACTGACAATAAAAATGTGAATATATACTGATTTTTAATAACTATGTGTCCAAAATTCTGAAAGGAAGAAGAAATGGAGAAGAGTTTGCTATGTGTTCATGGTCCATAAGAGGTGATTTCTATTTCTCTCTCTCTCTCTCTCTGTCTCTTTTCAGCAAGCACATGCAACCTCTGGCAAATAAAAAAATAAAAAGAAAAGAAAGAAAAGTAAAATGACTTCAGTTATATATAGGAATAGAAATATGTTCTTTTTACCTGAGAAACATTTTGAAATGCATTTCTAAAATTATTATTATTGATTACATGTGATTTGAGGGAGTAGGTATAATGAAATGTACATTAGATGGGAACTCAGAGATACTGTTTTTGGTATTGTCACTAATTAGTTGTGTGACCTTGAGAAATTAAACTTTCATAATATCAATGTCTCCATCTGTAAAGTAAAGTTTTAATTTTAAAACTTCATTTCAAAATTATATGTTCACTAATTACCACCCAAATGTGGTTCTGCCTCCCAAGCATAGTCATATTTTGGATACAGGCAAAGTGATAATTTATAGATACTGCATTTAGAAGAATAATAAAATATGATTAATATATTTTGAAACAGTTGA
>NW_006159448.1:3317951-3346921 GCF_000334495.1 Tupaia belangeri chinensis | reverse complement strand
AAAAAAAAAAAAAAAAAGCAAAAGCAAGCGCACAAATGATTTGACGATTTGACAACCTGTAAAATGTAATGTGTTAGACTGAGTTAAATAAGCTTCTGTTATCTTGTTTGAAGCCATTAATTTTCTTAGTGTGTGTATAAATACACATACATGTATACATGCAGAGAACCTAAAGTTGTGATTTAAATATATTTTAATCTAGGCCAAGGCATTGCATTCAAATTCTGAGGTAATAGCACCCAAATTTGGAGAGATTTTTTTTCTCATTCTTGGTTCAAACCTGTCTTATAGGTTTCTTTTTTTTTTTTTTCAACTATTTCTGTAACTCCTGGACATTATATAATTATATAGATAAGCATGGAGATAAATACTATTGAGGTAAAAATATGTGAACTGACAATAAAAATGTGAATATATACTGATTTTTAATAACTATGTGTCCAAAATTCTGAAAGGAAGAAGAAATGGAGAAGAGTTTGCTATGTGTTCATGGTCCATAAGAGGTGATTTCTATTTCTCTCTCTCTCTCTCTCTGTCTCTTTTCAGCAAGCACATGCAACCTCTGGCAAATAAAAAAATAAAAAGAAAAGAAAGAAAAGTAAAATGACTTCAGTTATATATAGGAATAGAAATATGTTCTTTTTACCTGAGAAACATTTTGAAATGCATTTCTAAAATTATTATTATTGATTACATGTGATTTGAGGGAGTAGGTATAATGAAATGTACATTAGATGGGAACTCAGAGATACTGTTTTTGGTATTGTCACTAATTAGTTGTGTGACCTTGAGAAATTAAACTTTCATAATATCAATGTCTCCATCTGTAAAGTAAAGTTTTAATTTTAAAACTTCATTTCAAAATTATATGTTCACTAATTACCACCCAAATGTGGTTCTGCCTCCCAAGCATAGTCATATTTTGGATACAGGCAAAGTGATAATTTATAGATACTGCATTTAGAAGAATAATAAAATATGATTAATATATTTTGAAACAGTTGACAAGGGAAATCTTTTTTTTTTTTTTTAGAGGTTTTTGCTACAGGCCGCATGCCCTCGCCAGAAAGACAGAGAGAGACAGAGAGACAGAAAGCGAGAAATCACTCCCCAGGGGGGATGGCCATACTGTAATCCCTCCTCCTCCACTCTCCTTGGGATCTTGGGCACACACACACGCTCCTGGAGTGAGGTTAAGCCACTGGGTATGGGAGTCGAACTGCAGTCTACTACATGGGAGTTCCGTTATGCTAACTGCTAGTCCCGGCGAGGGAAGTCTTTATAAGATATTTTGCTTTAATGCTAACCACATTTTACAATATTTAACAGCACTACTATGAGCTTGAGATAGAATATTAATTTTATACACACATAATTTAATAGTTGGATATGATTTCTCCTATTACCTATCCCATAGCCCCATTCTTCTTTTTAGAGCTGCATATTGGGTCGTCAGAAACGTCATATTTTTCTATGGTAAAATGCATCATGACTTTTCAGATGACTCAGTAAATTGAAAGTTCAAGAGACATGGTTTAATATATAAAAATATTCTGGAATACAATCTTAAACATAAAAGAACTTCATGTGACGATTTTTCCCAGCTCTATAGAATTTTTGTCCAAAAGTTGTTCAATGCATTGTTCTGTTCCTAAGAAGTTTTTATCAAATATACTCCATGCTGTTGGCATAAAAACACTCAAGCAAAGACTAATTTGGATTCATTTCAGAAATCAGGCTACTCAAGAATTTGGACATAGTAAATGTTTGATGACTTTATTTCCTCTCTTAATGATATTGCAGCAGAATTAAATGTTCTTAAATTAAATATTCTTGGGACCAACAAGTGGTTTGGTGGTTGAGGCACTGAACTTGCACACAGCCAACCATAGGATATGTCCTGGACCTGCTGGCTTGCTTTCTTACTTTCTCCTTCTCCCTCTGTGTCTTTCTCCAGTCAAATTAAATAATAATAATATAATAATAATAATAATAATAAGTAAAATTAAATAAATATTTCTTAAAATAATAAAATATTCTTTTAAAAAATGGCATAAATTCTCTAACTGAAAAGAATTATTGGGAGGTCTTTGAGAAACTTCCTGGACATTTTTCTATGTAGATTTCTGGTTATGTGCATTCACAAATATCTAAGTGATAATTAGGAATAGTTTCAGTTACTACAACATGCTTGTGAAAAGAATGCAAAGAAAGAAACAAAAGAAAGAAAAAAAATTTGCCAAAACTAACCAACCAAACAAACAAAAATGTAGACTTACACCAGAGTGAAGGGATAAATTCTATGTGATTACTAAACACAAGAAGCATGACAAAAGTATTATTGCTTACCTTGAATGAAGCAAAGAAATGTTGGAATTAATGTAAAATTATGTTTCTTTCTTCTCTTTCTTTTTTTAATGAGCTAATAACATTTTTTGATTCCATCGTGTAATATTCCCAGAGCAGTGATTTAAAGCAGGAAGGTGTGGAGAGATTTTTCAGTTTCATTTTATTGACTCATCTAGCCATGAATATTTTAAGGGGAAATATCCTCTAGTTCTACTGATATTTGGAAAAAGTTATAAGAATTGCTGCCTGGGGATACAATAGCTTATTTACCCCCAATCACACAGAAAGAGGAATTTATTGACTAAGGCTTGTACTAGGAACAATAAATCCATAAGCAAGAGTGCTATCCTAGAAAATCTTTTTGCTCTCTAGTTTTTAAAAACTATCTCCTCCTGCTACAGGGTTGGCTTTGCTCTTGGCAAGAAAAGTAAATATGAAATGGAAATATATATCACGCACATATACGTACACATATACACACACAATATGATTTTAGATCAAGAAAAAAGGACTCAGGAAAAATACTGTGCATATGTGTTTGTGTTTTCTACTAGCTTTTAACCTGCTGCTCAGAGTTTCCTTCTTTCCCAGTTTTACTTCTTGCACATATTTAAATATAAATAAGATTGGGTAAGCATGATCAGTATTTTATATCTAAAGATTCAGATTAGTTTTTTTACTAAAATCAGAAAGAGAAATAATGAGAATGTATTTGACAAAAGAACTGAAGCACAATTAAAAGCAAGGGAATGGCCAAAGATGAGGAGGACTAGAAATGCTGACGGCAAACCCCACATGTGGCATAATGAAAAGTTAAAAACATGATGAGCTTCGGAGTTAGATAGCCAACTAAGAGCTAGGTGAAGATGAGCAGATATTTTAACTTTCCTGATCTTTATTTTTCTCTTCTTTAAAATGGGAGTTCAGAACAGCTGTGGTGTTGTAACGGTAGCATAACATTGTGCAATGCTGAAACCACATGGGAGAGTCCTGAGCTCGCATCCCAGGGTCTCCCTGTATACCCTTGGTATGTGCATGTGCATGTGATCCTGGCTGACTGGGGCTGGGAATGAGTTGTGGCAGGAAGATCCTGTTGGGCTTGTCTGTCTCTCTTTCTCATGGAACCAACAGATAAACTTAAATTAATGAGAGTACCCAACTATATTAAAAAATACATATTTATGTATAGTAAAATATAAATTAAATATAAATGTATAAATCTTTATATAATCTATATCAATATTATAGATGGATAGATAGATAGATAGATAGATAGATAGATAGATAGATATAGAGAGAAAGATATCAGCTACTAAAACTCAGTAGGCTTCTCCCAGTCTTTATTGATTGTTTTCTGTCATATATGGACACATTTTGTTTTCTTCAGATTTCCCTATAAAAACTAAAAGTTCTAACTCTAAATGTCTTTGAAATTGGTATATTAACCCAGCTACAATAGAACAAACAGGAGGGCACTGATTTTGGGTGGCTGAGGTCATATGAGATGACTGAGTTCAGTTCCTAGCCCTACCTAAACAGGCTTAGTTTTCATGGCATATGCCGATGGCCCTAAATAACTGGGAAGCTGAGACAAGAGGATTGAAGTATGGTGAGACTGTCAAAAATATCCATCTCTCGGGGCCAGCAGGTGGTGTGGTAGTTAAGGTGCTGGACTCCCACATGGCTGACTCCATTCCAGTCCTGAACCTGGCAACTTGTTTTCTCACTTTTTCTCTCTCTTTCTCTCTCTCTGTGGTGAGTGAACATGCCGTGTAGAAAATTAAGGAATTTTTTTTAAATCCATCTCTCTTTCTGTTTTTTTTTCTTTCTCCCTTTCTTTCCTCATAAAAATAAATAAAATACAAGATTAAAACAATCCTTCAGTTTATTGAAATCAATTGGAAAAAATATGTATAGTCACAGCCATATATATATAAGGAATCATAGGAAATACAAAAGCACTCTCTATGCTGTTCTCTGACTAGTGAGACTGTGGAAATGCCCATTAGAGCGTTAAGCAGACATTCCAGGGTGAATGAAAGGTTGAAAACTCTTATAGTTATGATGTCCATGTGCCAGGATAATAAATAAGTGCTGATAGATTAGCAGATTTTTACAGAGACACATTCTATTATAGTTACAGTGATTTATAGTACATCTTGACCCTAGGAACTATAATCCTATAGTCACATTAAGAATAATAATTATCTGAAGACAAAAAATAAGGCTCTCTTTCTCATTAAGCATATGTTTAATTTAGATAAAAGACACTTAGGTATGTACTTTTTTTTCCCTAAAAGATAGATCTATATGATGATTTAATAAAATGTATCACAGGACTCTGTCCATCTGGTTAACAATTAAAAATGTCTTGGAAAGAGTATTTTACTACACATATATAAGAAGTACTGTTTTTGTGATGAGACAAAAGTTGAAATATTTACCATTCAACTAAAAAGTAAATTTTAAGGCATGATGTATTTTTTAAAAAAAATTAACAGTGTATGTAATATATTTGCTGACACTTGCCTTCTCTATAACAACTGGCATTTCAGACCAAGTTAATCACACCATGTTTCAGTGATATGACCATAAAATTAAACTCTACTCTATCCATCACCCTAACAAATCCCCCCACCAGGAACAAATTCCATATCACCTGCCAGTTCATAACCCTCCTCTTTCTATCTCTGTCCTGCTGACAGTAAATCCCCTCACCAGCTAATTGAACAGATGCACCCAGTGCTGCTTCCTAAAGATCAGCAAAGCTGGGCTTTGACGGACAGCAGAAAGTGGCACAATGAAAAAACAAAAAACCTTTTAGCTGAGAGCACTGCTTTGTTCTGATTAGAACTTTAAGGTCACTCCAGCTCATCTGATTGCTGTGAAGTTCTTAATTTTTACTCAACCAATTTACTTGCAGCTGTCATTCTTTCCAATATTAAAAGTTCAGCCTTTCGAGCTTGGGGGAATAGAAGGAAAGAGAGAGATGATCATGTTGAAAACTAAAAACAGCAAAAACAAGTAAAATCTGGCTTGGCTCTGAAGTACAAAAAGTTATTTTCAGAGCCTATAAATTATGACATAGTGATTAACATGTAATTTAAATATATTTAAACAACAATTATATCACATTTCCAGCCCAGCTAATTGGCCTCACAGATGTTCCCTTGGAGCTGCATTGCCCTTCCAGGGGGAAATGAATGAAGTGCTTTTTATCATGGAAAACAGGAAAAAAAGCAAACTGAAAAAAAAAAAAAATGGAAGCAGAAACATAAGAAGCAGCCAGTAGCCCTAAAAACAATGAATACTAACGGAGGAGTTTTGCTTAGCATTTTTTCTATTATAATGAAAAAGAGAGAAATGCATGAAGACACTCCTATTATTGGGATGCTATTTGGCAGTATGTCTAGATAAAGAGTTGGCAGGTTGCTGAGTGAAAGACTTGTCAAACAGGAACAGAGGATGCAATCTAAGAGGGCATGGCCTCGCTTCTTGTCTTGGAACAAACCAACTGCCAGAAGTCCAGTTATTTTTAATACAGTGCCTTTGCAACTGAAGGCATTCTAGTCCGGTTAATGAACATAGATAATAAACTATTTCCTAATGAAGAAGAACTGTCAGTTATCCCTTTGTTCATTTATCTCCTGAGTTTCATAAAATGCAAAATATGCAATCAATGTTAGTTTTTCAGCTGCTATTCTAGCCAGACATGACCCTGTACAGAAACTCTTGCAAGGTAAGAGGTAAAAGGAAGACTGATAATTACTAGCATTTTGGAATACTTTGCTTTCTAATATACAGTCATAGAATTGAAATATTTTCACTGCGGCCTGATTCCACTCTTACCTTCTCTTATAATAATTTCAGATAATATTTAATAGTACACTGTAAGCCTTTCCTGGTGCATCATGGTATCATCTATCACAGTATGCATGTTTTCATTATAGAGATATGATAAATATTTATTAAATTTTTGCTAAATAAAGAGGGCTTAAAGATGAGGGTAAGTCAAGGATTTGTAATATGATAGAGTTCTACCAGACGGTTGTCATATTTCTTGTATCATCATTATATTTTAGAAATCACTAGACTATCTAGAAAATTCATGTTTCAGATTTTATGGTCACAGGTGTTTGATTTCACGTCTTTCAAAAAAGTAGCAAAATATTCCTATATTTAAGATGACTAGAGAACAGTAAACATTTAAAAATCCTTCTTTGATGAGTAGCTTTGGCATCTTGATCTCTTGTCTTAAAAATTCAAGTTAGTAGATATGAATATTAAAAGTTTATATGTTATCTACATTTATACAATAGCACAGAGTTTACAAATTCATTTCTATACATTATTTGCAGTATCTGCACGAAGAAACAAGAGGCCAAAAGGCCAAGGATGAAAATAAGGTGCTGAGATATTTTGTGATTGACTGGTTTGTAATTCAGACTGGAACCCAGGGCTTCTAATAGTTCATGAAATATTCTGTCATATGATACCACCTCCTAGGCATTGCATATTGAATTTTCATGTCATAATCTCCAATGTGTTGTTATGTGTCAAGGAAAGAAATTTCTCTGTATTCTCTAACCACTAGAAATTAAGAAGAAATTAAAATGTAAAGTTACTATAGGAGAACAGAACTTGCCCATGATTAATCTAATTAGTTAGCAAAAATTGTGTTAGCTGTTAGTTTTTAGGTCATTGGGAAAGTCATGACATATTTTTCTGTTTTTTTTTTTAATGCAAAAATGCTTTATGATTTTCCCAATGACCAAATATTTATTTACATTAAACAGGTCATCTTCATGGGACTATATGAGGGGACTGTCAACAAATGAGGAAAGTGCATATTATGAGAAAACTATGCATGGATTGCAAAATTTTTTGCACCAGAAAAAAATGTATTTTAATGCACTTTTCCTAAACTTTTTGAAGTCACCTTGTATTCTCATTAAATTGTTTTATGAATCTCTAAATTATATGACCAATGACCGGGAATAATTTTAAAATGTGTTTCATGCAAACAATGTGTCTTGGAGGTTTATTTTAGTCATCACTGTTCACTCAAAGCTGGAATGTAGAGAATGCAAACTTGAGGAACAGCAGTTGGCATAATAGTTATGTTGCTGGACTCCCATGTATCGACCATGGTTCAAGTCCTGGACCTGGTGACTTAAACTCATGCCGAGCACATGCACACGTGTGCCCAAGATCCTGAGAGGAGAATGGAGGAGAAGGGATTGTGGCGAGGCCATCCCCCTGAGGGGTGATTTCTCGCTTTCTGTCTTTCTGTCTGTCTCTGTCTTTCTGGTGAGCACACACACCCTATAGTAAAACCTCTCAAAAAAAATGCAAATTTGAAAAAAATCAACTATTTTTGTTTACACTAATATTTAATGAAAAAATCATATACATATGCACATACATATGAAGAGTCATCAAAAAATTCATGGACAGTGCATATTATGAAAAAAGCCGGTATGGATTTCAAAGAAATTTTGCATCAAAATACTTCAATTTCATTTCTCATGAACTTTTTGAAGTATTCTCAGAAATGTAACTTCACAGCAAAAATTATTTCTAGCAAATTGAAATTTATTCCTAGATGTATTTCCTCTTAAAAGAGACAAGTTAGTAGTATGCTATTTGGCCCTTTTTATCATTTAACTTTGGAAAAATGAAACTTTTCTCATTTACAACTGGTTGATTACTTACTGCTTCCCTCTTTCTTCCAGGATTAATCTTAAGAATGCTTATTATCAACTTATTCTTTTTGATCCATTGAAAAATTTTACATTTTTTATGTAACTTTCCTTTACAGGTATTGAGCTAAAATATTTACTTTCCTCAAAACATCCAAATGTCAGAATGCATACAATTTTAGTAAATTAGGAGACTTCACTGTTGTGCATGTGTTCCCCTTTGGTTCATACAACTCATATGGCCTTTCTTTTTTTTTTTAATATTTCTTTCATTCATGTGGCCTCTTATTATATCCATCATTCCATTTTTCTTTCCTATTAGAGCGAAATTGGACACAGCCCTCCTCCTGCCTACACCCCCATGTCAGGAGTAAGTATTTCACAATCAACCTTCATCTTTTAGGACTTTTGGTCTTTGCTTACCATGTTTCCTCTCTCTTGTCTCCCCATAATTTCCTCATTTTTGCCTTTGCCAACAGTGAGTTTAGAATTTGCTGTAGATTGAGTAGCTGTCTTGGTAGATATGTTTTATCTCAATAGATAATCCACGTAGAGATATCATTTGTCAACAGTAGCTTTCAATTTTAATCTGAAAGACATACTAAGGCTTTTAATTATGCTACTAGGTGATGAGGTTATCTTTACTTCTATGGTTATAATAATTTGCTAAAGAGTGAATATCTCAGTGATTCCCTAGTTTTGTACTGGAGACTCAATGTCGTAATAACCACAGAATTCAAAGCAAAAAAGAAATATTACCATTTCAAATGTATCACTCTACTTCAGGGTACATGTCTACAATTAAGACACTACCATTTGTCTGGAAAATTCACTTTGAATTTTATATCAAGAAAAAGAAACTTGGGGAAAAAAAGCATCAAACCCTGTTTTATTAGATCATGTTTAATTGGTTAGTAAAATAAAATATATATTTCTAAGTTACTTTTCCATGATTTATCTTTTAAGAAAAATTAGAATCCTAGGTATTTCTAGTGTGTAACTCAAATTCATTAGCCACTAGGAAAAATAAATCAATATGTACTATGACCTTTTTCTGTGAAAAATAAGCTTTGATATTCTTTTCATTGTTAGCATTCACTTTTAAATAACTATTACTGACAAAAACTTTTCTTCAAATGTGTTTCAACTATTAACAGAACCAGTTCGTATACCGAGATGGGGGCTTTGCTGCAGAACAAGGAGTGTCCATGCCCTATAGAGCCACAACCAGCACAATCCCAGAAGCTCCAGTTGCTCAGGGTGCTACAGCTGAGATGTTTGATGACTCCTGCTGCAACGGTACCCTACGTAAACCAGTGGCACCTCATGTCCAAGAGGATAGCAGCACCCAGAGGTACAGCGCTGACCCCACCGTGTTTGCCCCAGAACGGAGCCCACGAGGAGAGCTGGATGAAGAGGGTTACATGACTCCTATGCGGGACAAACCTAAACAAGGTACAATCTGAATATTGAAAATGACATCTGTTCAACACTTACTTTCATCAAACCAGCAAAATATAGAATGAAAAGGCTGTGGCTACTGCTACTTCCAGTGTGGTCCCTGAATCAGCGGCATCCACATTGTCTAGATGCTGCTTAGAAATCAGAAGCTCAGGTCCTACTTGAATAGGAATCTGGAGTTTAATCACTAGGCCACTAGGCTGTTCCCAGATGTGTTTTCTTAATTTTTTTTAAATTTTTTTTACATAGATTCTCCCTTTTCCATATGTAAAAGCTTTTGGGGCTGGATCTCCATTCAAATCCAAACCAAATCATTGCATTCCCAGCACACCCGGTGGACTAAAAAATATTCTTCTTTTATTGTATTCATTCATCATGGCATGGAGTTATGCTGTAGGTCCTTGGGTTTTCCATTATACTTTATGAAATTCTGAGTTCTCACACTTTCACTGATTCAAGAATATAAAATTCTCTATTGAAAATGATGTATATGGCAATATCCTTGACTCAACTGTCAAAATTAATGAATAAATAAATAAAATGTCAAAAAAATTCTGATTTGTCAACTTTCAGGCTACTTTTAGAAAACAAAAGCATTTGGGGCCAGCAGGTGGCATGGTGGATAAGGTGCTGTACATTCCTACATGGCCGATCATGGTTCAAGTCCTGGACCTGGTAGCTTGCTTTCTCACTTTCTCTTTCTCTCTTTCTCTCTCTCTCATCAAATTAAAATGAATAAATGAATAAATAAAATTAAATAAGCAATTTTAAAAAAAAGAAAACAAAAGCATTTAAACAATGCCTTTAAATAAGTAGGACAACCAGATGCAATTACAAGGAAAGAACAATCCAGAGGTTGGAAATTTTGATATTGGCTTCATTGGAACCTTGTTTATTATTAACATTTTTGGTCTACTTAATCTTTTTCATATGGCAGTAGTAATCTACAAATAGTTTTTATGAGAATTGATGGATACACATCTGTGGCTTTATTGTTCTACACAAAGAAGCTAACTATTGTATATAACTTCAATTTGATTAACACTTTTCACAAACTAGTTGTCACCTGATATTTTTATATTTCTTCAGAATACCTGAATCCAGTGGAGGAAAACCCTTTTGTTTCTCGGAGAAAAAATGGAGACCTTCAAGCTTTGGATAATCCTGAATATCACAATGCTTCCAATGGTCCACCCAAGGCGGAGGATGAGTATGTGAATGAGCCACTATACCTCAATGCCTTTGCCAACACCTTGGGGAATGCTGAGTACCTAAAGAACAATGTACTCTCTGTGCCAGAGAAGGCCAAGAAAGCTTTTGACAACCCTGACTACTGGAACCACAGTCTGCCACCTCGGAGCACCCTTCAACACCCAGACTACCTGCAGGAGTACAGCACAAAATATTTTTATAAGCAGAATGGACGGATCCGGCCTATTGTGGCAGAGAATCCTGAATACCTCTCTGAGTTCTCACTAAAGCCAGGCACTGTGCTGCCTCCTCCACCCTACAGACACCGGAATACTGTGGTGTAAGCTCAGCTGTGGTTTTAAGATAGTGAGACAGGCCTGCTCCAATTTCCCCACCTCCTCTCTTTCTCTGGTGGTCTTCCTTCTAACTCCAAGGCCAGTAGTTCTGACACTTCCCAGTGGAAGATGTAGAGATGCAATGATAGTTATGTGCTTATCTAACTTGAATATTGGGAGGAAGGACTGAAAGAGAAAGATAGGAGGAACCAACCACACTGTTTCTTTATTTCTCTGCATGGTTTGGTCAGGAGAATGGAACAGCTAGAGAAAGGCCAGAATATATAAGGCAATACTGACTACTGTCAAACTAGTTCTCAACTCTTTTCTCCTTTTCTTCCTTCGTTTCTTCCTCCTTTATTCTTTTTCCTAAATACAGATGATTGAAGCACCTGTGCTATCTGTTCCTGTCTTCAGGAATGTATGTGCACATACTCAGCATCTCTGAAAATCATAATAAAGTTTCCATTAGAATGAAAGATAACCTTTTCTATAACATTTCACAGTAACAGAGATGAAAATTCAATTTCCTTCTTCCTTCAGTTGCTATCATAGCAAGCAGAATGGCCAACCCAGCTTTCATAATTTTAAAATCCCCATCAAAGTTATGTCAATTATATTTAGGAGGCTTTTTTTCCCTTCATTTTATTTTGCTTTGATCTGTTCCTTTATATTAGTCTTTCTCCTATTTTTGCCTATAATTTTGACTTGCTAAGATGTTTGACACTCCTTAACAAAATTTAAAGAAGAAATATTTTAATTTGGTGAAATGCCCACTATCTTAAATATACAATCTTTCAAATTTAATGGGGAAGCCAAGATAGCAGTCAAATGCAACATCAACTCTTGCTTCCATATTTCACACTACAGAATATATCATCCTCTCATCCCTTACATTCTCTAACATTTTTTTTTCTTCTTCACAAATGACAGTACTTGATAGGCAGTTGGTAACCTTTAGGAGAGAAACTAATAGATAATTCTGTGTGGTTCAAGAAAACTACTGACACTTTTGAGGGGGCGGCATGGAGGGAAATCCATTGAACTGGAAGAAATACACTGGATTGGGTATGTCTGCCTGGCGGATACTCAGAAATGTAGTTTGCACTTAAGCTATAATTTAATTTAATTTTATTTTGGAACTCCATTTTGAATTTTGAATGAAGCAATATGGAAACAACCAGCAAATTAACTAATTTAAGTACATTTTTAAAGTAAAAGCTAAGATAAAGACAAACTGTGGAAATGCCAAACCAAGCAAATTAGGACTTTGGAATGGTATCCAGGGATTCTGGTGAGAGGGCCAGCACATAATCTACATGTGATATCACATTTGCTACATAAGGATATTTGTTCATTTTTTATACTCCATATGAAGGAATGCAAGTAAGGATTGGCTTGAATTCCATGGAATTTCTAGAATGAGACTATTTATACTAAGTAGAAGGTAATTCTTTGCACATAAATTGGTATAATAAAAAGAAAAACACAAACATTCATGACTTATGGATAGGTCCTTGGGTCAAAAGTTGTAAATAAACATGAAAAATCTTCTTACACAATTATTTTATTATCCAGCAAACTAATATTTTGATACTTGATATAACTCTCTTTCTTCACATAATGCATTCTAGTTCTAAAACCACCTATTATGGCTTATCATTTTAAAAGAATATGTACTGAATTAAAATGAGTGATGGGAACAAATGGCAGGGATGAGTCTCCAGGAAAAGGGGGTCTCACATCATTAATTAGGGGTATTGGATATAAGTATTTCTTTTCTAGGAATTACTGTCCCAAGTCATTTAGATTTTTTTTTAATTCTTCTTTCTATTGTTAAATTATTAGGACCAAATTAGAGTCAATAGTCTAAAAATCTCCGCTGGTAAAGCAGAGAGAGTTTAGGAGAGAAAATCCAAGAAAATATGTTTCTTCCTACTTTGCAAAAGTAAATTCATCCATCCAAATCTCATTTATTTAACTGATAAGTTGTTTAGTGTCTACTGAAAACACTGTGTTATGTGAGGAATACCCAAATAAATGGATTGTAAAACCTGACTTCAAAATTTTAGAGTGTAAGAGATTTATTTAGAATGACATTTTAATTACTTCATGAGTTCAGGGAATAAGATTGCATGAACTATTCTGAAATCAGTTCTTTAGTAAAAGATCTCCTGTGAATTCATTTGGGACATAAATTAAGCATGCTTCAAGTTACTGAAGTTGACAAATAGGGTATTTTCAATGTTATCATCAAAATGCAGACTGGTTTAGGATAGTGCATCATTGGCCAATTTGTTTATCTGGAGTTTAAATTTACCAGTAAGGAGATGGTGATACTTGTCCAAGAACTTAAGAGACATTAGGGTTTGTCTCTTCTAATCTGGGAGAAGTGAGACAAGTTGAAAGAACGAGGCAGAATATCACAGAGGTTTGTGAGATTCCTTCTAGTGTAGTTAACCATAATCTTCCCAGATTTAAAAACAGAGTGATTCAGGAGCCTCAATAGGTCAGAGTTCTATCACTCATTCAAAAGAGTCTCCAGGAAAATAACTCACTTTGGAAAAATGGAATGTATGCTTTCCTTTCTAGATAAATCTATACCATGTCACCACTGCCAGCACACCTTTTGGATATGATAGTTTGACTTTCTCTCTTCTGATTCACAATATTTATATAGTTTTTACGGGGATATAGAAAGAAAAATTGCTTATTTTGGAGACTGAAAAAAATAAATTTTTAACTGTTATAGTAATAGAAATATATTTCATAAACATAATCTATTTCCTTCTAAGAACACAAAACTCTTACACATCAGTCAGTCTCCCACTAAGAACTGAAAATGGATGTAAGTATAATCTAAAATGACCCAAAGTACTTCACCACAGCAACACTCAGTCATTCCTTTGAATGATTCTGTAGTATATTCTTAATTTCAGTTGTTTTGGGAGTTCTATTTGTTTTATTTTTGTCCTCCTAGGAAAATATATTTGAGAGTGGATAGAGAGGGGAAAAAAAGTGTTATTTATTCCAAGGAATAACTTATTTAACCCAATACAATAAAATTTTTAAATGCCAGTTGAAGTCTGCAAAGTACTTTGGTGTATGAGATTGAAAAGGCCAGTTCCATCAGTGAAAATATACAGAATCAATTAAGTACATTTGAAAAAGTAGTATTAAGACTATACTGACCATATTTTTTAAGTAACCAAATTTATATCTTTGGGAATCCTATTTTTAGTTATGAAAAACTCTATAGCTGAATGGTTCTTTAAAGAAGTAGCTATTGAACATGTGAGAAAAGATGTCCTCTAAACAGCATAAATCCAGGATCATACGGTGTCTGCACCACAAGGAGGTGTTTAGACTCACAAGCAGCTCTTGGTTTTCTGAATTATACTAGAAGCACAGGATATGATGAGAGTCTTTTCTCCAGTAACGTACTTGAAGTAACATGAAAAAAAAATGCAAAACTCAAATTCTAATAAAATGTTCAAACAGAAAGTGCAAGATTCTTTTATTCATACATCAGGAAGAATGATAGAATAGCTATAACCTGGGAGAAGAAATAGTGTTCTTCTAAGCATTATGCTGTGTGGGTTAACACCTTCTAAATGAAGAACATAGCATGAAAACCATGCGTACTTTTAATGCTAGGGAAAAAATCAGTAAAGGACTATGAGACTCTGCTGCTAGATGAAGTTGGAAGGATTATCAATGTGCTTCTTACAGTGTCAAAAATGAAAAGAAAATTAAAATTGTTTAAGTCTGACAGGGAAGGATGTATATACATTTTGTTAGAGCTTTCTAACCTGTTTTCAAAACTTGAATTTTTCCTCCATTCATAATTGTTGATTATTTAACTAGTATATGTAGTTCATAAGGTAATAGAAAAGGTGATCATGAAAGCATGTATATAACGGGATGGAACCATGACTATGCTATAAGATGTAGATTTAGCTAGGTTATCAGATGTTAAATGATTTTAATATTATTAAATAAGTCATGTTAGAAAATAATGATGAAGTATAATGTAACAAAGATAAAATGCACAATATGAAAATGTAGGATGAATTTTGCATAGTGAAAAACATAAGTTTGCCATTTTAAATTGTTACTTGCTGGGTTTAGCTGAAAGTAGACATACGGTTCCATTTGTGAAAACTTTCTTTAAAGCTTTACAATGAAAAACTTTCTCCTTCCCTTATCCCTTCATCTCTTCTTACGTATATTAAGTGTAAAGGTATTTTTTATGATTTGTTTCACAAACACCTTGTAGAGTATAACAGGCAAAATATGATGCCTATGACTCAGTAAGACGTCTTCGAAATGAAGGAAAGGCAATGTAAATGTTCTATTACCTTATGCAGAGACAAAAATGTGAATGGTGTCATTTAGTAAACAAACAATACATTTAATCTGTGACATGTCCTTTTTTCCCCCCTTGATGCCCTCTTGTGTCCAAAAACAACAAGGCATTAGTTAATAATTTCCTGATAAATAAATGTTAAAACAGCATTTCAACCTACTGTATTGCTATTATTTTGGACTCTTGTTATTAGGCTGATGATTTGTTATGGGGCCAATGAGAATTCTAGGTGTATCAGCAAACCACTTGTAAAAAAGCCAGATAAATCGGCTTCTACCATATATATATATATTTGGAGAGAATCCTGCTATACCTCTTTGTATACAAGAACTTTAGTAGGTATCAGTTTGAAGGACAGCTTTGTATCCATGGGGATCTATGAAGGCAGACCGATGTCACCTGGTTGTTAACAAATATATTACATAGATGTAGATAAAATATAATTTAAAAAAAAACATTGTTAATGGAGACCTTATTATAACCAATATTACCATGGGGCCAGCTCTTACATTTCTGGTTAGAATTAACACAACTTTTCTTACCCCAGAGATGCCTTTGCAAGAGCAAGCCTCTCCATAGTCACAAACATAAAGTTGTTGGGATGGTGTGTTAGGCCTGCCACGCTTGTGTACGTATGGATGAATATTTTTAACACCATGGCCTGCTTTGTTATTTTTAATTAAAAGAAAAGTTTATTCAAAATAGTAGAAATCTCAGGCATGGTTCAAGTCTCGCTGATTTTGTAGAGGTATAATGTAGGATGTGTCACTTTTCTAGACCTCTGCCTCTTCTTATTCTTGGGCAGGTGATACTCTAGGCAGAAGAAAATGCTTCCACAGTTAAAAGCTGAAAAGAAAACCATAAGCCCCAATTTCATGGGAGTAGTCACAAGATTTCCCTGAAAAACACGCTTTGACAGTCAGTGTTGCAAGTACGTGATTATCTTATTAGGAATTACAGAGAAACTCACTTCTTTCTGAACTTTAGTGGAAGATAGCACCCTTACTTTTTTTTTCCCATTTGCACAACTACCCTGGCTATTTTACTTTCTACTACTCTAGCTCAAAGTGACCCTCCTGATGCTGTCCCTATCTTAAGCCATAGCGGATCTCTGAGGTCCCACACCCTGCTTTGTGAAATATTGATTTAACCTTTGCCCTCAAATGCCTACTTTTCCAGTGAAACAACCCAGCAATCTGGGTTTAATTGTTTTAATTTTTTTCTCATTGTTTAATTTTTCTCTCAAATAAATTACTGCACAGAGAATACTTTAGAATAATTACAATGAGTTTTTCCATGAAGATCAATTCTCTAACTATGTCCTTCTCTATAAAATTTGAGATGAGTTAGTCCTGTGATTAATCTTTAAATTACATAAATGGGCGCATGCCTTTGGTGGGTCTTAGACTTTATCTTTCCATTAAAAACTATACATATGACTGAGAAGGTATTTTTCTGCTAGCCTACTAAGTTATTTACTTTATTTATCTTACTATATACTGGGTCACACACATTTTATAGCTGCTGTATTTTTCTTTTCTTTCCCAGACGAGAGGCCTTTTTATCATAAAGGTAAAGGCTTTCAGCTTTGAGAACCACATGCAATTCCTTTTTTGTTTCATCCATCCACCTAACAAATATACAATGAGTGCAGTTTTACTGTAATAAAAATCCATAAGAGAATGCCATTCTCTCTCTATTCTTATTCTTAAGGACATTTTTTTCTTTAATGCTCTTGTGAGTTTTCCCCATATCATGAGAAGTGGTTGTATTTGTACAAATATAGAAAAACAAAGTTTCATATTTGTAGGCAATAGTCTAACTTGTCCAAACCACTTTGCCTTTACTGATGTTTTTATCCCTAATGTGTAAATGCTTTCCTACCCAGGCCTGTACCCCTTTTGAAGGAAAGAAAATCATACCTCCTATGTGTTGCCATAAACCTGACTTTCAAGCATTATTTCCAGATTTTTCAGATAATAGGGGGTTGTACCTTTTCTCTTAATGTGAGAGTCATCTTCTTGTATATTTCTGGATCTCTCAGGGGCTGGGAGGGGGGAGTGAGGGGACTACAACCATAGCACTCCAAGAACCCTTTTGGGATTACTCCAGTAATCAACTATGAACGTTATTTTCTAAATGTAGATACGTAAGCTGTTCTTTTAAAGTAAGGTACTTTGAAATATGTAGCATAAACTGGTACTGCTGTTAAATGGGTCGACTATTAAACTGAGCAGCTGTGTGAAGGCAGCTAACTTTGAATGCACATCTCAGTTGGCCGGTGTGCCTCCATCTCATGTCGTGAGCAGTAGGAATTGCATTGCTGCATGTCAAAACTGCACTTCCATGTGTTATGACTAGATCACTTTTCTTGAGCACCATTATAGCAACCAGTGATGACAAGATCAACGTGCAAAATAATTCATAGCACAAATGATGAATCCAGTTAAATCTGTCAAACACTCATCTCATACATGCATCAAAATAAGATCAGTTCAGGTGATAAAGGGAGACACTTTAATGAAAAGGCAGAGATCTAAAGTCTTATATACATTTGTATTCGTTTCCTTACTTTCTTAACTTGTAAACAGAAAACAAGCCCTCTCTCTTGGGACAGGGGTCCAAAAATACCTTGCAGGTAAGCCATCAATAATTCATTTCAATCCCAGCATTCAAAGTTAGCTGCCTTTCTGAAACAAACAAACTACTGTATGTTTGAAAATGTGAATAGTATTTTTATAGCTTGTTAAAGACATGGCTAGTTGCATTTGTAAATAAGGATAATGTTGCTTTGATTTTCTTTTGTGGACATCTTTATTTGGAACATAATTGTCTTTAGGGTTGATTTGTATATAAGTAATTGGCTTGTGATTGTTTCTTTTTTGGTTGGAAGTTCTCATTTTGACATTACTTGTGACTCTGTGTTCAGCACTATCGTGACGTGTTCAACCTCTGCACTCGCTTACACAATAGGATATGCCAATTGTGTGTGGTGTAATGTTATTTTAATTTTTTTTCTATTTTATCTCTGAGGGATTATGCACTTAACACATACTAACTTTTTTAATGTTAGGTATATTTTTAGTATAATTGCCCTTATTCTTTCTTCTCCTCCAACCCTTCATCCCATTCTCTTTCCTTCCCCTGGATTTCTGTTGTTATTTGAAAATGAGGGAGAAACAGTATTTTAAATTTATGTAATTAGGCTTTTCAGTTAGTTCTCAAGGATCCTCTTTTGGCTCTTGGGAAAGAATTAGACCTGTACAAGGCAATTATAGAATGCGAACTGCTTTGCCTCATTCCGTACTGATCATCCCAGCTGAACAATTTGAAAACTGTTCTGCCTTTTTGGGACATGAATCTGTCAGAAATATATTTTTAATTTAATATAAATGAAATTCAATAAAATATGAACCAAATGCATTCTTTTGTGTCAGAAATGTGTTTTATATATATATATATATATACATATAAATCGATTTGAGAAAAGATGATTTGTCCTGGATTTAATATCTGAAGATGTGAAAATGGGCTTATTTTTGCCTGTGTTTATGAAGTGCATTAATTGTTCTTCAAAATCCTTTGGTTGTTTGGAATGCAATCCATTCCATATGTTTTTTCCATCAGCACACATGCCCATGGATGTGTACAGACTTACTCATCTGTGCTGACTATGCCTAATTAACTGTGGTTGGTTTATTTGGGGAATTGAAAAATATATATATATTTAGTACACTTTATCCAAACTGTTAACATTTTTGTGACTTTTTTTTTCTTTCTGCCTTAACCGCAGTTTACAAAAATGGTTTCTGGCAAATATTTTGTTATAAAGAATATCAAAGATTAGTAACATGCTTGACATGGGGGAAAGGGAGTGAGACCCTAAATAGTCGACTGATGAGGATTAAAAGAAACCCATGAAATGGTGTGGGAGTAATTGATGACATGAATAAGATTCTCTTTCAACATTTCCTTACTGTTACTTTTAAAAAGATATATACTATTTATTATCTTTTTATGCCTCCACTTCAAAATGTAAGTATTTTGAGATTCCAATAACTTCTCATTGGAAATTCTATTATTCTTGCTCTAGCTCCTTAGTCTGGTGGTTAAGAGAACTAGATTCCACATGGCTCACAATGGTTGGAATCCCATCCTTGGGGGCTTAAAAAATATCCTGGACACATATGCATGCATGATTCAAATCCTTACAAAATTGAGAGTTGGAGGAGAAAGGAATGCAGCATGACCACACTCTATGGGACATGTCTTTTTTGTTGTTTAATCTTTTGTTCATGTATCATGCATGCATGAAAAACAAAGAAGCACCTTCCACAGGGACAGGGTTCAGCCATGCTATGATCACCCTCCTCTCTTTCTCCAGCCCCAGGGACCTAGGCATGTGCACACTCACCTCGTACATTTGCTAGCAATTCAAACCATGGTTAGCATGTGGCTTCCAAATCCACAGTCCAGTACACTATGGACTGTGCCACAGAGGCTGGGCCTTCTGATGCTACTTAAAACTTCACTCCACCTTCTGAAACTATCTGAGAATAACCTGTTTGTAACTGAGAACCAGGTTTCTCTCATTTAAAAAAGACAATGCAACATAATAACAAGCAAAAAGATTTTTTAAAAATGACTATGTGGGGACCAGCAGATAACGGCATGGTTGTTAAGGTACTAGACTCCCACATGACCTACTACAGTTCAAGTCTTAGATCAGGCAGAATAAAACTCATGCCAGGTATGTGTTCCCACATGCCCAAAATCCTGAGAGGAGAATGGAAGAGAAGGGATTGTAGTGTAGCCATCTCCCCAGGCGGTGATTTCAACTTTCCCTCTTACAGTCTCTCTCTGTCTCTCTCCAGCAAGTGCATGTGCCCTATGACAAAAAAAAAAAAAAAAAAAAAAAAGACCACGTGGAGAGGATATTCCTGATGTCCCTTCCCCAGGGTGCTATAAATTTGCTTAATAAAGGCAGCACTTATCCCCTTCATGTATCAGAGAATATTATAAATACTACACTTGTCTCTAGGAATTAATTACATACATTGTTCATAGGTGAACTCTCACATAAAGTACCTAATATATATAAGCAAGTTGCTAAATTTTCTGGGAATTATTACAAGATCTCTTGAAACTTCTTCAGAAACACAGTATAGGATTTGACCCTGATCCAACACTAAAGCTTCATTTAAAATGAAGAAGAAGAGGAGGACCTGCTCTACCTAGAGAACCTAGCAGGTGTTTAAGGAAGGTTATATATATGTAGGAGGTGAGAGGCTAAAATGAATTCCAAAATTCAGACTCAAGCAATTCTATTCTATTTTATAACCCAAGATCCTGAATTCACAATTAACTTTAAAACCCTATGGGGAGATACACACAAACAATAGAATATATTACAGTAGTTCTCCCTTATTCCTAGAAGACATCTTCCAAGACCAGGGGATCCCTGAAAGCATAGATAATATCAAACCCTATATAAATGGAATACTTTTCTGTTTTTGTCTGCTACCCACATATGGAATGCCTTTTGCATCTTAACTAAACACTTACCATGCACTACAGCCTAATTTTGGTAGTTTGAGGTATAACAGAAAAACGTACAAACTTCTTTTTTCTTTTTCATAATTTTATGGATAAATGTTTCATTCTATGATAGACTTTTAACATCTCAGTATATAGGGTTTTATCCCCTTAGGTTGAGAACTTTCAACTTTTCACTTAAAGAAAGCCCTTTACACTTTCTCTTCAGCATGTGGAAATTGCCAGAATAGTTACTCTTGCATTATTAAGAAAAACGGAGACCAGTAGATAGTGAAGTGGTTACATAGGTGGACCCCCACGTAGTTGACTGCAGGTTGAGTCCTAGACCTGGCAGTTTAAAATTCACACCGTGTGTGTGTGTGTGTGTGTGTGTGTGTCTGTGTCTGTGTGCCCAAGATCCCGAGAGGAGAATGGAGGAGAACGGACTGCAGCATGGCTTTCCCTCCTGGGTGCTGATTTCTCACTTTCTGTCTCTCTGGCAAGTGTAAGCTCCCTAAAGCAAAAAAAAAATCTCTTAAAAAAAGATAAGAAGTTACTTGAGCATAAGCACCAGTCAATCTAATTAATGATCAAGATAGCTACTAGCTGGAAACCAGCAGTTAGCGTAATGACTATGTCGCTGGACTCCCATGTAGTCGACCGCAGTTTGCGTCCCGGACCCGGTGGCTTAAAACTCACGCCGGGCGCATGTGCATGCGTGCCCAAGATCCCGAGAGGAGAATGGAGGAGAAGGGATTGCGGCGTGACCATCCCCCCTGGGGGGAGATTTCTCGCTTTCTGTCTCTCTGTCTTTCTCTGTCTGTCTGGCGAGCGCACGCGCCCTATAACAAAAACCTCTCCAAAAAAAAAAAAAAAAAAGATAGCCACTTGCTTTCAGGTAAGTAGTGTATACAGCATGGATACACAGGGCAAAGACGTGATTCACATCCTGGGAAGAACTGAGAAGAATGGCATAAGATTTTGTCACATTACTCAAAATTTAAAACTTATGATTTATTTACCTCTGGAATTTTCTATTTAATATTTTTGGACTACAGTTGACCCTGAATAAATGAAACAGTACAAATTAAAGCTACAAATACGGAAGGACTAGTATATATGAACTGTTTAAAGATATATTCAAACAGGTTGGCTTTACCTAATCTTAAAATTTAAAATCCAAAATGCTTCTAAATCTAAAGCTTTTGAACACTAACATGACACCATATGCACATAATTCTTCACTTGACTTCATGTGATGGATTGTAGTCCAAATACTGTGATACAAAGATATCCTATGATTACCTTAGAGTATGTACATATGGTATACATGGAACATAAATAAATTTCGTGCTGACACTTGGGTCCCCTCCCCCAAAATAGGACATTATGTATGTGCAAGTATTCAAAAAAAATCAAAACACTTTTATTGCCAAGTATTTCAGATAAGAGATATTGAACATGTATATTGCAGAACTTCATACAAAAACCTCTATTCTCAATCACTTTCACCACAAGCCCCAAGATATACATCATAATACCAGCTACACTCATAAAACTATAAATTGAGCAGGTGCATAGTTAGCTAATTGTATTTTCCTCTACAGTATTATCAAGCCGCATGATAAACCATGGGGAGCAAAGCCACTAGACAACCATCTCTAGATTAGAAACAGAAGACTGTCACCCAGGTAGCAATTTTAAAGCTATAAACAGAACAATTCACCACAAGATTGCAATCAGGAGACTGTAAAGCAAACAGTACACAGGAGACAAGTGAATATTAGAATACCTGTTCTTGCAAGTTACCCATAGGTTTTTAAAGGAAAAATACTCATCTTGCAAATTATTTGACATGCTTCTATGTATCTTTTCAAGATAGAGAATTCTGCAAAATAATACAATCAACAATCTTTGCCTCTTTCAGAAACAGAAAGACAAAACTTCCAAGTATTAAAGACATAGTCTATTAACTGCCTACCAAATCCTATTGCAAAAGGCACTTATACAGACATTTACATATCACAATATTTCAAAGGGCAGGTCTTAATATTTCATTCTAGTTGCATTAAATACCTTTTTATATGCCATTTTCTTCCATGTTTTCAGGAGTTTACAGAATGCCCTGGCAGGTACTTATTGACAGTATGGAAGTTTTATATTTGTGTGGATTTCCAGCCATCACAACAACAACAGTAATATTAAATTAGTAACAGATATTGAATGATTTAAATATGCTGTCCTTGGGACCAGCAGTTGGCATAATGGCTATATTGCTGGACTTCCATGTAGCTGACTGTGGTTAGACTGCCGGACCCGGTGGCTTAAACTCACGCCAGGCACATGTGCGTGCATGCTCAAGATCCCAGGAAGAGAATGGAGGAGAAGGGATTGCGGCATGGCCATCCTCACTGGGTCGTGATTTCTCACTTTCTATCTCTCTGTCTCTCTATCTTTCTGGCAAGCACTCGTGCACTATAGCAAAACCCTCTCCAAAAAATTATAAATAATATGCTGGCCTTCTGTTAAGAATTTTGTATGCATTGCTTCACATAATGTTCATTGCAACTATTAATTAGGTTCTAATACTTTCTTTTTTCATAAATGAGAAAGTAAAATTTTAGAAAACAAAAAACTTGTCTGTGGGACCAGCAGATGGTGTGGTGGTTAAGACACTGGACTCCCACATAGCTAACCACAGTTCGAGTCCTGGCCTGGCAGTTTAAGAATCACACCGAGCAAGCATATGTGGGTGCCCAAAATCTTAAGAGGAGTGTGGAGGAGAAGAGGTTGCGATGTGGACATCTTCCCCCCCACCCCCCGTCCCCGCGCCCTGGGGGGATGATTTGATATCTCACTTACTCTCTCATTGTTTCTTTTCTCTCTCTGGCAAACACATGTACTCTATGGCAAAACCTCAAAAAAAAAAAAATGTCTAAAGCTACACAAAAATTGGTAGAGCTAGGATACAAATCCACTTGATATAAAACTATGTTATCTCTTATGCAATATTATAAGATTAAAAATGATGTAGCAGTTATGATTTTTCCTCACACTCTTAAACTCAGATGTACAATAAAGTCAATTTTTTTTCTGTAACAATATTTAGTTCCTTTCCCAAGTTTCCAGTTAATCCAGAATTGGAAAACATAAACTGTGCTATTACAAATTTTTTAGAATCGATTCAGAACATGTTCAATCAATTGTGGGTTTTTTCTCATTTTCTTTCAGCGGTAGCATCCAGGTTTTGGGACCTATATGACTAAGGATTCACAAGATTCTGTAATGATGATAAATTAACTTTGAAAAATTGTTGATTTTTTACATAAACCTTTTTTTGCTGTGTGAGTCTGACAGCTTCTTTCCAAATGATGCTTTAGGATACCAGACTACTTCATCCTGTGGCCCATGACCTCAACGGGTTAATTCTTTGTTGGAAGGTCAAACAGGGATGTTTCATCACACAGCCCAAAAGTAACCCATCACTCCTGCTCCTAATCCATTGGCTGAAACTAGTCACCTGGTCCTGCTTAAGTTCAAGGAAGCTGTAATAGCACGTAGATACTGAGTGAACACAAATTTGACCCACAGCTAACCTAGCATTATCACGATGAAGAACCAATGTGTAGTTCTTGACCAATATATGAGGATAACATCTATTAGGATATATACTATAGCTTTGGTTGTTGTTAAGTATCACTTTTTTTTCTCTGTCTTTATTTGAGATGTCTATATTCCCGTCTGGCACCCAGCCATTTGGTTTAATGCATATTCTACTCTGATATGCCCATAATGTGGCCATGATCCTCAGGCTCTCCTGAAAACACCTGGAAATTTCTAGAGTAAACACTAAAATTTGCCTACTTAGACCACTTCTGGGCTATGAAAGCTTGATCCCATTACCTATAGAAACCTCAAAAAAAAAAAAATGTCTAAAGCTACACAAAAATTGGTAGAGCTAGGATACAAATCCACTTGATATAAAACTATGTTATCTCTTATGCAATATTATAAGATTAAAAATGATGTAGCAGTTATGATTTTTCCTCACACTCTTAAACTCAGATGTACAATAAAGTCAATTTTTTTTCTGTAACAATATTTAGTTCCTTTCCCAAGTTTCCAGTTAATCCAGAATTGGAAAACATAAACTGTGCTATTACAAATTTTTTAGAATCGATTCAGAACATGTTCAATCAATTGTGGGTTTTTTCTCATTTTCTTTCAGCGGTAGCATCCAGGTTTTGGGACCTATATGACTAAGGATTCACAAGATTCTGTAATGATGATAAATTAACTTTGAAAAATTGTTGATTTTTTACATAAACCTTTTTTTGCTGTGTGAGTCTGACAGCTTCTTTCCAAATGATGCTTTAGGATACCAGACTACTTCATCCTGTGGCCCATGACCTCAACGGGTTAATTCTTTGTTGGAAGGTCAAACAGGGATGTTTCATCACACAGCCCAAAAGTAACCCATCACTCCTGCTCCTAATCCATTGGCTGAAACTAGTCACCTGGTCCTGCTTAAGTTCAAGGAAGCTGTAATAGCACGTAGATACTGAGTGAACACAAATTTGACCCACAGCTAACCTAGCATTATCACGATGAAGAACCAATGTGTAGTTCTTGACCAATATATGAGGATAACATCTATTAGGATATATACTATAGCTTTGGTTGTTGTTAAGTATCACTTTTTTTTCTCTGTCTTTATTTGAGATGTCTATATTCCCGTCTGGCACCCAGCCATTTGGTTTAATGCATATTCTACTCTGATATGCCCATAATGTGGCCATGATCCTCAGGCTCTCCTGAAAACACCTGGAAATTTCTAGAGTAAACACTAAAATTTGCCTACTTAGACCACTTCTGGGCTATGAAAGCTTGATCCCATTACCTATAGCTCTCCAACTACCCCACGACTTCCAACACAGGCCAAGCAAAATTCCACAAGGCCTCCTCTCAAGGTCCTAGCAAATAATGTAGATTACATTCCCAAACTTAAGCTATGGAAGAGTGTGTGGACACAAACCATATATTCATGGACAATCACAAAGACCCGTCATTTCCTCTATACCTTTTTATTTGTCTCCAAGCCAGGATCTTTATAGATTAGAAAATAGATTTGATGGGAGAAGAGGAGCATTGTGAGCAATGGAGTCTATCTAACCACTACTTTTATAAACAGTAAATTTGAAAGTCAAGACTGTCATTTTTCTTTTCTAGTTCTCACCAAGTTACCATTGAGTTCTCTCATCTTATAGCCTGAATATAAATTCCTCTTGGGTAAAGGAAATTGTGGGAGGGGAGAAAGAAAATAAGACAGCATACGAGGCAGTGTGCTAAGCAAATTGAATGCATTAGCTCACTTGATATTCGTTTTTATTTTTTATTTTAATTTTTTATATACATTCAATCACATTATTTAGCTTACAAAGTGAACATTTTAATATGTGAACGTTTCTTCCCATTCCAGTTGATCAAAATATCTTCAACTGATAACGCCTCTACCTCCCAATCCCGTGCGGCACATAGCTCACTTGATCTTTATAAATTATAAAGATAAGAGCTGTGTTTTACTTTTCGTTAGGTTATAGCGATGCTGGGAAACAATAAAATGATCTGTATATAAATGTAAGGTAGAACTCAATTATTCACAGCTCTGAAGGAGAGAAGACTGCAGCAAAGGGTCACACGGGGAACTGTAACTGAGGAAAAGGATAACTGCGAGCTGGAACTGAAGTAATCATTTTATGTATGGCAAGTGGGTGAGTTAGCTACATTTTGAGGACTTCTTATAGATCCAGTATTTTGAATAATCTCAAGGCCCAAGGAAGAAAGTTCCATCCCTAGATGTTTGGCTTCTTCAGTTTCTTTCAGTTGGGGATGTGTGTTGTGATTCAGGAGTGTTAGAACCCCTCTTCATGAAAAATGAGGTGGGGACGTGGGCTTAGCAAATTGCCCATGAAGGGACATTGAAAGTTTTTAACTATAATCTCAAAACTGGGTCATGATAGTGCTTGAAAAATGCTATACCACAAAATGTCTTGATCCTTCCTTTTCAGTTAAATAACCATATTATACAAGTATTAAGTTACTTAACCAAAGTTAGATAGCTAGAACGCCATATGACAGGAATTCCAACCATGAAACACCTAGATCTTGGCTATACTGCCTCTTTTAATTTTCCCATTCTCTCACTTTTTTTTTTTTAATTAGGGCGTTAGTAGGTTTTCTTTTCACTGATAAGTTTGACTCTTTTCTCCTATCTCGTACACTACGTAATTTGTAGGACTGCTAGGACCTCCTGTGTAAAAAGTTTCTGGACATTCACTCTTCAGGCTCTGTTGATCCACACTTCACCTTGGCTCTTTCTGCTTTTCAAACTTTTGGTGCTTGGTAACAAACAACTTGTTACCTGGAGTTTCATGAGAAAGCAGATACCTGAGAATAAGTATAACAACTATACTTAAATGATTTATAAAGACCTTTCCATAAATAATGAAATTGTACCCTTATTGACATTAAAATTCTGCTAAAAGAACATTTTAGTATCTAATGTGTTAGATATAATGTATAATTTATCTACTTTGTAGAGAAATTTTAAAGCTTTTTACTGGTCACAATAAGAATATAATTGCTTAACATTCTACTAAAAGAAAAAAATAAACCACGATTGGCCTCACTTCTGGTTTATGCTAGATTTCTCCTAACTCACAATGAATGACAGATCACTTAGTGATCATTCCAAAGGCATTTCATACTCTAATACTCAGATGGGGCAACTTTACTATTGTGTGCCAAATATAATTTTTTCAGTGTTATCTAATTTTATGAGCTAATTCAAAGATCGTGAAGGCTGAAGAATTGTATAATGAAAAATATTGACAAATTTTTTAAGACCATAGAAGGGACATTGCAGAAAAGATTTTAACATTGATCTGAATTGAACTAGAATTCTCACTAAATTTAGTAACAGTCTTCCATTCTTGTCAAAGAACAGATAATACAGCACTAATCAGATAGCCTGTAGTTTTCTGCCTAGTCAGATGCTCAGTTTGACTTGTAAAGTGAAGGAAGAGCAGAAAATATTTGTAGAGTTTATTTAATATAAACCAGGGGATTACCATGAAGATAATTTTAAAACTCTTGGGTAAAAAGACAGGTCCTCTAAAGCTATTAAGCCAATTCAAATAAAATAGTTCTAAATGAATTCATGTATTTGAAAATACTTGTGTTGAAATATGTTGGAACACTTGTATTTTTTTAAAATGTAGTCTCCTAAAAATGTCAAATTTAAGAGTTATTATTGATAAAATCCACCATTGTCATTGGGAAAACACATAATATAAGCAGATTCATAGATTTAATTTGCTCCCATGAAGCAAAAGTGCATTGTCCCATCACCTGCTCTAAATATTACATTTCAGAAAACTTTCAAAAATCTAAATACTTGGAAAGATTTTTTTCCATTCTCTCAACTATGAATGTAGTTCTAGATCGAGGATATAAGAAAGACTTCTATGCAAAAGACAAACATATATAAGTGAAAGGTGATTAGATCCATAGCAATACCTAAAATGTTGCATTACCCCTGGAGCCTTATATTTAAAAAATATTATATAAAATTTCCAAACAACTCAGAGAGGTCCAAGAAATTTTTAGTTGTCTAAAAATTATTTTCTGGGAGGAAAAGTTGAAAGAACAAAATGTGCAGCCCTAAAGATAAATGTTGAGGAGGGAATGAATAACTCTTCAGGAATAAGAAATCACTGGATGAGTGATGTGAGCACCAGTGGCTACACCTCTTAAAAAATAGCTCTGAATTACTTGACACCAAAGCAACAAATGAACCAAAGTGCTAGATGAAAAATCTAGGCACTCTAATTTCTCTCTGCATCACCATGTTCACAGACTCCTGTCTGAGCCCCACTCTGGAACTCTCTTGTATTCAGGAAGGATATCTTGCTCCTGTTTATAGTGCTGTCTAGTTCACAACAGGTTTTTTTTTTTTTTTTTTTTTTT
>NW_006159448.1:3271038-3317863 GCF_000334495.1 Tupaia belangeri chinensis | reverse complement strand
TTTTTTTTTTTTCACAAGTCTCACAAGAAAGTCCTTTGCTGGGGGTGCAGAAACACAAACCCATAAACCAGTTGGAGACAAGGTCACTGAGGAAAGCCTTAGATTCAGTTGTTCAGCAAGATTGTTAAATAGAGGCATTCCAGGCAAATGTTAAATGATAATTTGGCAGAAAATTGATAGAGCTGTTGATGGAATGGAGAGCTCATGTTTCGAGGGTCCAACTACCACCCTTAAGTTTTTTGGTTGACTAGAGCACTCACAAGACTCAGCAGTTTGTTTATATTCACAGCTAAGGCTTATTACCACAAAGGAACAAGAACAATAGGAAAAATTAAATAGATTATAGAGTTTAAAGAAGTCAGGTGCTGGCTTCTAAGTCCTTCCTCTTCTGAGATGACACGTAACATATTTTTTTCCTCTGGTTGGGAGATGCACATTAAGTGTCTGTTTAAGAAAGTCTGCTCAAGTCTCAGGATCCAGGGATGTTAAGAAGGGTCAATTGTATAGATGTCTCTTACTATGTAAATGATCATGGTAACTAAAAGTCAAGGACCCCAACTATAAAACCAGGAACATCATCACTCTTCATACTTGTGTAAATCAATCCTGACAAATCCTAACAAGTACTTCATGTCCATTGCTCCATCGCTCATTGCCATGCATAATAACATTCTTAACTAATTGCAAAAAAAAAGTGTATTCTGAGGGTCACGATTCCAGGCATTAGCCAAGGATCAGTCATGGCTCCAGACTTTCAGCAGACAAGCTAGGATTGGGCAATCAGAACTGGTGTGCAAGATTTTTTCCTCTCATCAGTGTTGACATGTTTAAGAGTAGAAAGGAGGGGGCAGCAGGCGGCATGTTGGTTAAAACGCTGGACACTCTCACGTGGCCGACCTCAGTTTGAATCCTGGACCTGGTGGCTTGCTTTCTCACTTTCTCTCTCTCTCTCTCTCTCGTCAAATTAAAATATATATAAATGAATGAATAAATAATTACATAAATAATTCTTAAAAGAAACAAACAAACAAAAGAGTAGGATGGGAAGGCAACCCAGTCATCGTATCCCGTGCCTCTAAGCCAAGGCGTGAGAGAGAGATCGGTGAGCATTATCTTTTGATGCTCTAAAAAATGGCAGGTGTGACTTCTGGCAAGTCTTTGTCCACATGATTAGGGAGAGTAAACTAGGGGGAGCTTCGATAAGGAGTTGCTTTGCGCTTTTATCAATGTATAGGTAAAACAAGGACAGTGAGTTTTTACTGACTGTGCAAATAATACAAAATTATTGGAGAAATTGAGAGAATATGGAATAAAAATAAAATCAAATTATCAATATAATTATTATAATTATCATAAATACCCTATGCAAATCCTAAATCCACACAGAGCATTTTGTCAGTATGGGATCATTTGCTGTATATGTTTTATTTAGTACCTTTTCCTCCTTAAGTTTTATCACAAACATTACCCAGGTCCATAAATAGTCTTTTAAAGTTTGTTTGGCATATTTTTCTATTGTATGAAAATACAGACCTGGCAGCTAAAAACTCATGCTGGATGCATGTGCATGCATGCCCAAAATCCAGAGGAGAATAGGGGAGAAGGGATTACAGCCTGGCTATCCCCCCCAGGGGGGTGATTCCTTGCTTTCAGTCTCTCTGGCAAGTAGACACAACCCATAGCAAAAAATCTCTCTCTATAAAAACAGAGAGAGAGAGAGAGAGAGAGAGAGAGAGAAAGTGAGAAAGCAAGCCAACAGGTCTGGTTTTTGCTATAGGGCGTATGTGCTCTCCAGAAAGACAGAGACAGAGAGACAGAAAGTGAGAAATGAGAGAGAGAGAGAGAGAGAGAGAGAAAGTAAAAACACATAGGGGGGCCAATTCTGCAAGTTCAGTTCTAAGAACTCTGTGTGCAAGTGTTGTTGAGGATGTGGACTTTGAGTGACATCCTCATAGAGACAAGATGGACTCGAGGATTTCCCTCTCCTGGGAGCTTACTTATCCTTACTGGCAATGTTTTATACTACACAAACACACACACATATTAATTTGTATATATAATATATATAAAATATATAAAAATGTATTTTTTGCACAAGAAAAATGAGCACGAATTGATTATAAGACAAAGGAAATCTGACACCAAGATGTTGTTCCATGTAAAGTCTTTAACTCAGAAGTCCAATGAACCAGAACATAGATTATGACATCATAAAAATATTTTTTCTCAGTTGCACTAATTCTTACTCAACCACAAATAGTAGCTCCAGATTGGCATTAGTTTTATGTTAGGACCCTGTGTCTCCCTAAGGGAAACACATTCTTTTTGTATCTCTTGAAAAGGCCAGCTAGCATTCATGTTACTTTAAGTTAGAATTCATTCTTTCATTTCATTTTGTGTTCTTTCTTTCTTTCTTTTTTGAAAAATGACACTGAAAATGCTATTGTTGCTGCTGTAAGTCAAACAGATAACAGACTACACCAAACTTTCCATTTTAAGCATGAGGATTTAATAGCTCTAATGTGATGACCAACTGCACTTTCATATCTTTAAATTTACTTATATGTTTAAAAAATTAAAATATATAGGGACCAGCAAGTTATACAGTGGTTCAGGCTCTGGATTCCCATGTGCTGGTTTTGGTTAGAATCTCAGACCTGATGGCTTGAAACTCATGCCCAGTGTGTGTGTGTGCGTGCCCAAAATCCCGAGAGGAGAATGAAGAAGAGATTGCAGAATTGCCATCCCCCCTGGTGGGGATGAGGGTGATTTCTTGCTTTTTGTTTCTCTGTCCCTCTGGTGAGCACATGTACCCTATATCAAAAATCTTTCTAAAAAAATTAAACTATACAGATTATGAAAATATATTTTTTTCTCTATTAGTCCCAATTGACTAGAGGTTTTTGAGAAGTAACATCACTCTTTGTCAATAGAAAATCAAGTATACATAAAAATTTATAATGTGTATTTGAAGTACAAGTAAGATCTTGTTATTCATTTAAAAGGATTTGAAACTGAACTTTCCAGTCTTTCACACTAAGTCTGACTTCTCTCCACTATCTACCCTTTTCCAACAGAAATCACTACTATTATTTTTATGTTATATAATTTTTTCACATTGGTAATCATGCTTTGCATGCACTAAAAGGCATACCACTGAAGAATTTAAGCAGAGAAACTTCTAAATGATGTAAATAACTTGGAAGACTTTGAAACAAAACCTAAAAGAAAATAAGGTAAGAGGAGCTCTTAAAGTATTCAGGCCCTTTTTTGAGAGGGCAGGAAGAGAACTTAGTTGTCTTTGCTTGTTTTTGTTTGTTGTTTAGAGATTTTTCCTATAGGGAGTGTGTGCCTGTCAAAGAGACAGAAAGCAAGAAATCATTCCCCGGGAACATGGCAAAGCTGCAATCCTTTATTCTCCATTCTCCTCTTAGGATTTTGGGCATACATCCAATCGCACCCAACATGAATTTCAAGCCACTGAGTCCAGAATTTGAACCATGATCGACTATGTACGAGTCCAAGGCCTTAACCACTACATACCTGCTGGACCCAGAAATTAGTTTTTATTAAAATATAATCATTTTAAAAATTCTTTTCTAATAATGAGTAGGTATCATTTATTTTTAGAATAAAAATTTAAAAATAGTATGTTTATGACAGTGGACAATAAATGCTTGAAAAATTATCTAAGACCATGGGAACTCACTTGGAACTGCAAAGTGGTTTCAGATTATTTTTAGGTAAAAAATATTTGTGATTTAACAGGTTCAAAAGGAAGCTTTCTTGGAGCTTCTCTTATCTGAATACAAACAGACATTTCTGAGAAATGAAGATTGCCATAAATCCCCTCTTTGAGGAGGCTTCTATTTCAAGAAGAGGAACAAAGAATAACCTTTCCATAAACCTCTTAGCTTGGGCAGTTTTATGGCTCTGAAGAAGACAAAAAGAACACTAACAATTGTACAAACACTATCACAAACTTTCTTGTCTCCCAATTGTTCTTCTAACACACCCATTTGCCTTCCCTAAAGAAATGTGCTTGCTCTTGTGTTCTCCCCTCATCTCTATTTTCCTACTAAATGAGGCATATAAGCCTTAATTTAACCATCTAACAAGCCAGCTATTTCTTTTGTGGGCTCTCCTATTCATGTATGTGTAAATAAACATTTATCTTTTATTATTAATCTTTTTTTAGTTTAATTCATAGGTTTTGGGTTCTTAACCTAAAAAAAAAAACAGAGGGAAAAGGTTTTCTTGTCCTATAAGACACACAAAAAAAAGGACTAAAGGAATACTTTTTATTTTCTGATTATTTTGAGTTAAAAATATTTGTGATTCAACAGGTTCCAAATATGTGATTCAACCATATCAGAATATGGTGATAACAAAGCAGAATTACTACGATAACTCTTATCTGATATTTTTATCTGTCAGAAGCATGTGCACTCACCAGAGAGAGACAAAGGGAGACAGAGAGAGAGAAAGAGGGAGGAGAAAGCATCCTCAAGGGGACGTAGTCATGCCGCAATACCTTCTCCTCCATTCCTCCAACTCGTAGGGACTTTGGGTATGCAAGGACACGTGCTTTTTAACTGCCAGGGCTAGGAATTGTACTGCTCAGTCAGTCATATGGGACCTGGTTCTCTGAACTACTAAGAACAGGACTTGCCCAAGTTTAGCTTATTAGAACTCCTTAGTTTTCCATCCAAATTAAGGAAAAATAAAAACTACATTCTTTAACTGCAAAATTTCTTGTCATGAGAAAGTGATGATTGCTTTTTGTCTTGTATAAGTATCTTAGATAACAATAATTTTTATTTGTTTCTTTTTTTCCCCTTGGCTATACAGATAAAAATCCAAAAAATGTCCTAGGCAAACTCCCCTTTATTTTATATTTCAATTTATTTTTTATTATTATATTATTATGTATACATTTAATTGCTATACATCATTTTGATTGTAAAGAGACTTTACCCAGCATGATATACACCTAAGTCAAACCCAGTCGAGAATGCTATATACATCCTCATCAACAGATAATAAACCCTATCTGTGTCCCACCTCTAGCTTGAAGAAATCCTGTGTCATGGGCACGAGCATGTCTGACATACTCAAATAGGTCTTTGGACACAAATTCTGAACTCTCCTAATTGGATCAGCCTTGCAGAGTATCATGTTTTATTCCTGCACTGTTATCCAACCCTCTTCTCTATGTAAATTCTGGAGTCACAGAATTGAAGAGCATAATAAATTTTGCTTGTTGTAAATCACTAAATTCCATGATTATTTGACATAGACATAAATAACCATAACAATTTCTATTTACATGCATTAGCTTATTAAATGCCCATAAGAAAACACCTCCCCATAAAGGATGGTCATCCCACATTCTTCCTCCATTTATCTTTTCTTCTGGAATTTTGGGCATGTATGTACATGAATCCAGCATGTTGTTCAAACTATAGGGTCTGGGACTCAAACCATGCATTTGGCCATGTGGGAATCCGGTCACCTTAACCACCACCATGTCACTGGTTAATCTGATACCTATTTTAATAATGGCACCTCATAGTTCAATGTTTAAGTGGGTATTTTAACCTAGACCTCTTTGACTTCAACTTCTATATATTTTTTAGTATCCAGGAGGAAAATTTCATTCTTACTTTAAAAATTTTACTTTTATAAAAAGTAAAATCTTTTTAAATGCTTTGCTTTTGATGTTAGGCTATGCCTGATTTCTCTTAGGTCCTCAGAACACGGTCATTTCTATAATCAGTTATAACCATCAGGAACAAATGCCTTTCTAAATTCAAGAAGATAAATGATCAAGTCTAATGTCTATCTGAGAGGGCCATCACATATCTATGCCTACCAGTGCCTGACTTGTGGAGGACAGACCACAGTACTGACCTAGGGTGAGTTGAAGTGATCATATTCCAAATCTTGTGGGTAAAAAATTGTCTAACTGCTTCTTAAGCCCCATGCTGTGAGTATTTGCAGTATGTGTAATGAACATCCGTGGTGTCTGGTGTGTGTGCATGTGTGTGTGTGGGGGGGTGGGGAGAAGGGAAGGGTATGTGTGTGTACAATACAGAAAGAAGAAATGTTCAATATGAGCAATGATGTCAAGTAGCCAGACATAGAAATCCATGGAATTACAGGCTAACAGAAGGTACATAGAAAGGATGATACCACACATTTGTATTGGTTTAGTTTTTCTTTCTTTCTTTTTTCCCTCCTTAGAGCCCATGCTCTCAGCAGATAGAGACAGTGAGAGGAAAAGTGAGAATTCACCCTCCCTCTCCCCCCAGCAGGAATAGCCATGACATTATCCCTTTTCCTTCATGCTCCTCCTGAATTTTCAGCATGCACATACATGTGCCTGCCTAGAGTGATTTTCAAGTTACTGGTCTGGACACAAACAATGGTCAATATTGTGTTGTTTTTGTTGTTGGACATTTCTTTTTATTTATTTATTTGCATTTTTTATTTCATTTCCTTTTAAACATTCATTCACATTATTTAGCTTACAAAGAGAATATTTCAACAGGTGAATCCAGTGGGAAAAGAAAACTCTCTTCAGCAAATGGTGCTGGAGAAACTGGATTTCCACTTGCACCAAGATGAATCTGAATCCCTACCTCTCACCTTTGACAAAAATCAAGTCAAGGTAGATCAAAGATCTAAATCTAAGACCTCAAACTATAAAACCACTCCTGGAAAACACTGGGGAAACTCTGGGAGACATTGGGGTAGGAAAAGAATTTTTAAATAAGACCCACAAAGCATAGTCGGTAATCCCTAAAATAGGCAAGTGGGATTACATCAGACTGAGAAGTTTCCACATGGCAAAAGACAGAGTAGTTAGTGTGAATCGACAGTCCTCAGAATGGGAAAATATTTTTGTAAACTATGTGTCAGATAAGTAACTGATAACCAGAAATCACAAGGACCTCAAACAGCTATTCCAAAAAAAGATGGTCAATTCTATTAAAAGATGGGAGAACAAGTTGAAAAATCCACTCTAAAGATGACATACGAATAGCCAAAAGGCATATGCGAAAATGCTCAACATCCCTCATTGTAAGGGAAATGCAGATGAAAACAACAATGAGTTACCACCTAACCCCAGTCAGAATGATTAAGATTAAAAATGACAAGTGTTGGCAGGAGTGTTATTAAAGGGAAACTCTCTTACACTGCTGGTGGGAATGTAAATTAGTCCAGTCACTGTGGAGAACAATTTGGAGATTTGTCAAAAATCTACAAATAGGGGACCAGCGGTTAGCATAATGACTGTGTCGCTGGACTCCCACGTAGTTGACCATGGTTCGAGTCCCAGACCTGGTGGCTTAAACTCATGCTGGGCGCGTGTGCATGCGTGCCCAAGATCCCAAGAGAAGAATGGAGGAGAAGGGATTGCGGCGTGGCCATCCCCCCTGGGGGGTGACTTCTCACTTTCTGTCTCTCTGTCTCTCTCTGTCTGTCTGGCGAGCACATGTGCCCTATAGCAAAAACCTCTCCAAAAAAAAAGAAAGAAAGAAAGAAAAGAAAAGAAAAAAAAAATCTACAAATAGAACTACCATATGATCCAACAATCCCATTCCTTGGTATCTACCCAGAGGACAGAAGAATACTTAATTGGAAAAGTGCTTGCACATCAATGTTTATTGCAACACTATTCACAATTGCTAAGTCATGGAAACAACCCAAATGCCCATGAACAGATGAATGGATTGAAAAACTGTGGCACATATACTCAATGGAATACTATTCAGCCATAAAAAAAACCCTGGCTTTTGACAGGAAGGGGAAGAATATGGAAGATTTACTGCTGAGTGAAGCAAACCAGGCTATGAAGGAGAGGCATTGTATGTCTCCACTTAATAGATATATCGATTTTCTGTACTCTGACAAAGAAATGTGGTATTATCTGTTGAGGATATTTTATAGTTTTATCAATTGTATTAGGGACTAATGTTCGCCTGTTGAAATATCCATTTTGTAAGCCAAATAATAATGTGATTGAATGTATAAAGGAAAATGAAATGAAAAAATAAAAAAAGAAAGAAAAAGAAAAAGAAAGAAAAAGAAAACCTCTCTCAAAACAAATAGTGAAAATGGTTATGGCTACCTTAGTGAAATGAGGCAAAGAAATTCCAAAAGAAAACAGTACTGCAAGAATAAGTTTCCATACTAGTAACCAATCCCCTTTTCTATATTTTATACCCTCCCATGTGCCCCTTCAAACTAAGGGCAAAATAATTTTCAAACTCAGATTTCTTGAGAAAAATATTGTTAAGAACTATAAAATGTATCGATCAAGTCCTTAGTAAGACATAAAAGCATTTTGCAATCAGGACTACATTCCCTGTCTTTCCAGCTCTTCTCTTACTACCACTGTTAACAAACTCTTCGCTGGCACATATCTGAAATACTTTCTATTGCCCAAAGGTATCTTGTTTTCTTTTGCCTCTTTATGATGCAAGTACTTTCTCTGCCAAGAATTCTCCTTTCCTTTCTTCTCCCTTGTCTATCAGGGTGCAATTTAGGTGTCATCCTCAGAAGTGTTTTGCAAACCTTATCTGCTCTAACTTCAGAAGATACTTTATCCTACATCCTCATGATATCTAAAGTGCATCTTTAGCTTCTGGATCATTCTTTTTTTTTTTTTTTTTTAACTGTTACCTCTCACTCCCTTTGGCACTGTTGGAATAATAAAGTATCCTTTAAAATCTTTGAATCTTCAACTTAAAATACTTTAAAAGGCATTAAATAGAGGCCAGTCAGGAAGCATGGTGGTTAAGGCATCTGGATTCCACATTTCTGAGTCCACATTTTGAGTTCCAGACCTAAAGGCTTGAAAAATATACTGGAGTCTTGTGCTTGTGTAAAAAACAAACAAACAAAAAAACTTCCAAGAAGAGGAGAAGGAATTGTGGCATGGCCATCCTCTTTTTGGTGTGGGAGGATGATTTCTTATTTTCTCTCTCTCTCTCCCCTTCACTCTCTGCCTCTCTTTGTCAAGCACAGGTACCCTAAAGTATTAAAAAGAGTATTGAATATAAATAAAAAGAGAGAGTATCAGAAGTAATTTTGTAAGATAATAAAAAAACTCTGAATTTGTGTGAAAATATATATTTTCCTTTGTAGCTAAATGTGTCTGATGAAGATAACATAGTTCAAATGCATATGATGTGGTTTTACACAGTTCCACCTATTCAGTAATGTTCAATAAGTGTTTATTTTTAGAAACAAATACATAAATTCATGTAACCAAAATAATCATGAGGAAGTCTTTGCCATGTACAGAATTAGAATATTGTGGCCATGCTGGATATTGCTTTCTGCCTCCCTCCATGCCCACAACATATGCTCTTCTTGTGATCTTGCATGTTCCTACAGCCCTGGGAGAGGTGGCTCACCAAGAATCAGCACCTGACGAGAATGCAGTCATCCAGAAAATGTCCCGCTGGCCACAATTGGGCCTGACATGGAAGCTCTACTGAAAAAAACTTATTCCTTGTCACACAGTGACATTTTCTAGTCAGATTCTGTCTTGAGAATTTTAAGAACCATTAAAGACTAATAAGGGAGTCAGAGCAAAGAGGCAACTATGCCAAATTCTCAAAATGGCAGCCCACGGGTATAGAGGATGCTTTATGGTCTTGACGATCAGAGTTCCTGCAGGTTCCAGAGCTCTTACTATGGCCTGAATTCTCAGGAGGCCTGGCTGTGCAGTTGCGTAGCCTATTTCCTGGTGTTTCTTAGCTTCTGAATTTCCCTTAACTAAACCTCCTATCAATTGAACTAACAAGGCTCTTTGCATTCTAAAAGCACTTACCAAATATTTGAATACAAAGTCCATAAAGTCCGGAATTTTGTTTCTCTCACTTACTAGTCTTTTACTGCCTAGATCAGTGTCTTCTACATAGAAGTCTTAAATATTTGACTTAAATATATGCCAAAGGAATAATTAATACATTAATTTGGCCAATGAGCTCAAGAGCTGTGTCTTAACACATCAAGCCCTGGGGTCAGGCTGTCTATGTTTAAATAGGTGCTTTTTCACTTACTAGGCATGTGATGTGACTCCTCTTTAGGGTTTATCCTCCTACCATATAAAATAGGAATCTTAATGTCATCTATCTCTTAGGTTTGCTTTTAAAATAGGATAAGAGGCCTAGCTGTGGTAGTGCATACTAGCAGACATTACTTCTTGGCAGATTGAAAAGATATGTGATGCCCAGGATTCTTAGTCCACCCTAAAAAAAACTGAGCTCAGGGGCCAGCAGGTGGCATGGTGGTTAAGGCACTGGATTCCCATGTGGCCTACTGCAGTTAAAATCCTGGACTCTGCATCTTGAAAATCATGCCAGGTACATGTGTGTTTGTGTTCAGAATCCCAAGAGGAGAATAGCGGAGAAGGGATTCTAGCTTGGCTATCCCTCCTGGGAGTGATTTCTCACTTTCTCTCTCTCTCTCTCTCTCTCTCTCCTACTATCTCAGAGTTCCTGCAGGTTCCAGAGCTCTTACTATGGCCTGAATTCTCAGGAGGCCTGGCTGTGCAGTTGCGTAGCCTATTTCCTGGTGTTTCTTAGCTTCTGAATTTCCCTTAACTAAACCTCCTATCAATTGAACTAACAAGGCTCTTTGCATTCTAAAAGCACTTACCAAATATTTGAATACAAAGTCCATAAAGTCCGGAATTTTGTTTCTCTCACTTACTAGTCTTTTACTGCCTAGATCAGTGTCTTCTACATAGAAGTCTTAAATATTTGACTTAAATATATGCCAAAGGAATAATTAATACATTAATTTGGCCAATGAGCTCAAGAGCTGTGTCTTAACACATCAAGCCCTGGGGTCAGGCTGTCTATGTTTAAATAGGTGCTTTTTCACTTACTAGGCATGTGATGTGACTCCTCTTTAGGGTTTATCCTCCTACCATATAAAATAGGAATCTTAATGTCATCTATCTCTTAGGTTTGCTTTTAAAATAGGATAAGAGGCCTAGCTGTGGTAGTGCATACTAGCAGACATTACTTCTTGGCAGATTGAAAAGATATGTGATGCCCAGGATTCTTAGTCCACCCTAAAAAAAACTGAGCTCAGGGGCCAGCAGGTGGCATGGTGGTTAAGGCACTGGATTCCCATGTGGCCTACTGCAGTTAAAATCCTGGACTCTGCATCTTGAAAATCATGCCAGGTACAAGTGTGTTTGTGTTCCGAATCCCAAGAGGAGAATAGCGGAGAAGGGATTCTAGCTTGGCTATCCCTCCTGGGAGTGATTTCTCACTTTCTCTCTCTCTCTCTCTCTCTCTCTCTCTCTCTCTCTCTCTCTCTCTCTTTCTCTCTCTCTCTTTCTCATGAGCGTGTGTGCCCAATGGCAAAAACAAACAGACAAAACTGAGTGCAGTGGCATATGCCTACAGCTTCAGTGAACCTGAGAGCTGAAGCAGGAAGATTATAACATAGCAAGTTTTCTAAAAAACAAGTCTTTGGGATAAGAAAATCCATGTTTTATAGTACCTGATACATGGTAAAATTTGATAAATGGTGGTCATTACATTATTATCATTTAGTGTTAATTTTTCTTCAGATACGATTACCGTAAATATGATTACCTTTATAAATGTGGGGAATGGAAGTTTCCGATCTAAAAAGAAGAACAAAAATCAGAAGTCAGAAATCCTGGGTTCTATTCCTTTGTCTATCACAATGTAGCTCTATGAGTCTAGACAGGTAAGTTAAGTTTTTGATCCAGGATTTATCTTTGTTAAATAGGAGAACTAAATGGGATCTGGAGATAGATACTCTCTAAGTTCCTTTTCAGCTTTAAAATTCCATGATTTTACATGAGAAAAATCAGATTTAATATACTTCATTGTTACTTATTAACAACTGATATTAATTTATTCTTTGTGGAATAAGTTGGTTGAAGTGTGACTTGGCTTTATTCAAGCACATAATTACCAAGATGCTGCAGACACACAGATTAAGAGCTACTAGTTATGTTATAAAACTAATTAAGTCACTATGTCATAACTAAATCATTCCAATGATCAGTGCTGTGTTCATGGAGCGTGTTCAGTAAATATTAACTGAATGACTGGTATGGTATCATAGGTAGGTTTGATTAATCAATTAATAACAATTAAGTCTGCTAAAGCAATTGGATTGGGCATAGTTTAGTTTTGGCAAGAAAAAAGAAGTATATCTGCAAATTCACCTAGATGTATTTTTATTATCTTACTGTCTTTTAAGACATCTTTTAACAGCAAGTGCTAATTATGTTCACCAAGTGGACAAATTTCTCCAACTAGAACTGTCTGATAGTTCTCAGAGTCTTAGTTCCTGGGCATATACTTTGGGCTTTTTTTTGTTTTGTTTTCATCTTGTTTTGTTTTAGGTTTGCCATAAGGTGTGTACACTTGTTGGAAAAAAACAGAGAGGGAGCAAGAAAAGTAAGAAAGTAAGAAAGCACCTTCCATGACTGTGCTGCAATCCCTTCTCCTCCACTCTCCTCTTGAGATTTTGGTCATGCATACACATGCACGTTGCATGTTTTTCAAGCTATCAGATCCTGGACTTGAACTATGCATTTGGCCATGTGAGATGAAGCCACCTTAACCAACATGCCACCAGCTGGCTTCCTTTTGACTATTAATGAACAACTGGTACCTATCACAACAGCATTTATTGGTACAGTTCCCATGGTATCTTCAGTCTCTGGCTCTGCAACTTTTGCACAGGCTTGAGGAAGGGGGCTCTTTGAAAAGCTAGGGAATCAGGCAGCCATGTTCCTTTGTACAGATTCCACCTCTCACTATGGTGCCAGAAACAAGGTGTCAGTATTCTACTCTCCCAGCCTCTAGATTTCTGGCCCTTTTTTTTGATCTTCAGGAATCTTTTAGAACTAATCTCATGATTTTGTCCAAGGCACTAGGCTCTTCTGAAGGTATTTTCACAAATTCCTTTCAGTGACTTTAAGTTTAAAAAACAAATCTTGGAAAGAAAAATTGAAGGTCAGCCTGCTAAGTTCACCCTCCCCCTGCCCTGCTCTGAAGCAAGGGAGCATTCTATCCGCCTTAATGTGAGAAGGACAACACAAATAACTATCTCTAAAAAGGCTTTTTCCACAATGGTATATGCCCACTAAGTCACCTCTTCCACAATTTAGGATGACATCTGTTTAACATTGGTCTTAAAATTGTCTTCCCTTTTCATCTTTTCAGGATGATTTTGACTGGGAAGATAAAATGTAAATTGAAAGAAAGAAAGAGAAAGAAAGAAAATAAAAGAAAAAAAAGTGCCCAGGGCCATTAGGCCAAATTTTTGCAGCCAGATGTATCTTCTTTAATACAATTAGTTCTGTATTTATGCACTAAACTCTTATATACCACGCACCATTGGTTACTGTGACCAGCACATAATATATGCACTATGGGCTATATTCTTACACTTTACAATAGTATTTGTAAGGAGAGAAACATGTAACAGCAGAAGAACGCTAACTGACTTTGCATGGTCTCATAATTTTTAGGTGCAGAAACAGGATTGGGATTTTCAGACTGTGGCTCAGTCTCTTCCACCTCTATTATCCATCTTGCCGCAAGGGGCCACTGGCTCACTTGCAGTTGAATGAGCTAAGCTGTCAGCAGAGGAGCAACTAAATTTTACTTGACTGGAGATAAAAGGAAACACCATTTCTTAGACGCCAAGACACAATAGATACAAGAGCCAAACAATGGCAATCAGCTGATAGACTAGGATGTGAAGTTCCTCTCCCAAGTACTGTATCTGTCTTTGTCATCTTTCTGCTTCCCACAGGAATTAGGTTGTTATAAGCCTTTTTCCCCTATCACCTTGATGGTCCAAACTGTGGAAGAAAGGTTGAGGAAAGCTTCCTAGTCAAGTAAACTGACCTTTCATTTAAAGTTTAAAGCATTAATTACCAAAATCTTAAACGCATATGATTGTTTTTCCAGGTTAAAATGTTGTCTGTGCATTTGTGGAGTCCTGATTTGTATCTGAAGTCTCCCATGTTTGTCTTATTTCTGACAGGAATTTTTTTTTTCTTTGGTTTTGGAAAGGAGCTGAAAATTTTAAGATTCCAAATATTAAATGTATTTTCCAATATAAATTGCATGTTGAAACCATTGGAAAGTAAGTAATTATGTCATAATTTGTACAAAGCTTTCATTCCTTAAATCGAGATGTTTAACATTTGACTAGATTATATTCTGACACCAGGCCTATGGACTCAGTCCAGGCCTACAGACTGAGTTTACTCTCAGGTTCATTACCCCAGCCTACAGACCTGCTAACATATCCCACCTAGACTACTTTGAAATCTCCATCATACTTAGTTGGCATTTCCTGCTTTGCTAGATTTCCTGGAACTCATTCCAGTCAAGTAGGAAAAAAAAAAGTATATACAACCATTGCTACATAATGAAACCTATGGGCATAGACACAACATTAAGAAGTACATAAATCTACACATAATTTAAGTCAAGTAAGAATTTAATTATATGATTTCCCCCCCTAACTGCCTCCCTCACTTTGGATGAAGGAAGAAGAAAGAATTATTTCTATGTTGGACCTTCCTCTAGGGCCTCATTCAAGTGATCCCCTTACAATACAGGAATATCCAAGGTGGCAGACTGATGTGTTCAGATGGTAATTTATTTTTTACTTTCTTTGCTGTGGAAGAACCAAAGAGACTAGGAGCCATTTGTATTTTGTTCTCTGTATTATTTTCTCTGACATTCCGGAATGTAGTTCCTTTATGTTTTTCTTGTCTCAAGGGCTTTTGCACATGAACATCATAGCTTTTGAGAAAGTCTAAAGTAATTGAAGTTTTTCTGGTAAGGAGACAGAGGAACTCATTTGGTAGAACAAGAGATTAAGAGAAAGGAGAATGTTTGAGCTTAGACATTGGGTAGCTTTTAGAGACCATGAGTATTCTCATGGAACATGGGACAGTGGCAAGATATCCAGGGAGAATGGGTATCCTCTCTTCCTTCACACAAGATATGAAGAAAGGCCATACTGTAGCACCTTCCCTGGCAATTTTCTCATTGTTCAATAACTGCATAGAAATAGGAGTGCCACTGTGTATCACAGGACCATGTGAGTTTGAGTAATGAGGGTCATCAGTGTGAACAGAAACTGGAGTGGTCATTTCAGGAATGTTTTGCTCTTCAGAAGCAACCTCAGTTGTTTGAATCTTCTAGAAAGTCATAGGAACCAGCAGTTAGCATAATGGCTATGTCGCTGGACTCCCACGTAGTTGACTGCGGTTCACATCCCGGACCCGGTGGCTTAAAACTCACGCCAGGTGCGTGTGCGTGTGTGCCCAAGATCCCAAGAAGAGAATGGAGGAGAAGGGATTGCGGCATGACCATCACTCTGGGGGGTGATTTCTCGCTTTCTGTCTATATGTCTCTCTCTGTCTGGCAAGCGCACGCGCCCTATAGCAAAAACCTCTCCAAAAAAAAAAAAAAAATCTTCTAGAAAGTCTTATGTTAAGTCTACCTTTAGGGTAGTGGGAAGCAGTCATGGATTTTCTCACATGCCTACATGTAACTGCAAATTCGCATCCACAGTACTGTTACTACCTGAGGCTAGCAAAGACCTTGGCTTTCTACTTTCTCAAAACAGTGTGCATAGCACCCTGTCACTTAAATGCTTTGTACAGAAAGTCTCTCCAGCTGGTACTGACAAAGCCTTATTACTTACTGGAGGAGAAAAACATCTATAGAACTTATAGTTGTTGTTCTTTTTTAATTCCCTCCACACCAAGAATTTCCCTCTGTTGTCCATCTCATTGTAGATCTGAGAAGTTTGGGAGGGCGGACAACCAAACAAGCCAAAAACGCTCACTGTGACTAACAAATTAAATTGCCATTCGGCAATCTTCACATAGAAGTTCTTCCATTCCAAATGCAGCTAACATGACTGGAATTATGCCAAATTATAACTGCACAAGGTGCATTTATTTTTGAATGAATACTTCCATAAACTGTTTCATAAAGCAGCATTTTAAAAAATCCCTTTGATTTTGGGAAATGCTAACTTCTCTGTTTGTATAGGGGTTTTTAAAGAGATATATCATTATGTAATAAAACTTGGAATTATCATATTAATAAATAACCTGAGTAACACTAGTGGTGTATTTATTAGGATAATAAAATCCAAGGTGAGCAGGGGCCACTAAGATTCTGAGTATTTTTTCTCATGATATGTAGCTGTACCCTTGGAAAGAGCAGCAGGTGTTGCCCTGGAATTGTTGAGGAGAAAGTGGTGAATGCTTAGTGGGCTTCTCTTTGATGTTCTTTTTACCTGGACCAAAGCTCATACCACTAGGGGGGCACAATGCACTAAAGCAAAGTTCTTTAGAGACTGAGGCTTAAGAAAAGTTTGCAAGGACAGTGGGGAAGCAAAAACCTAATTTACCTAATACAATCTCGGGTCTTTAAAAATCTTCCCATCTCCTGTTCACTGCTCAATATACCCTTTCTGATCTGTATCCAGCCTATTTCTTGCATCACTGTGCTAGATTCACTTGCTGAGCAAATAAATATTTGAACAAAAGCACAATCAAATAATTTAATGCTTTCTTACTGATTGCTGAGACTGTAAAAAGAAAAAGAAGTAATGTAAGAAATTCCAAAAGTTAGAATCAGTCAGATTGATCACTTTTTTATTTTTATAGTTTTAAATAATGCATTAAATAAAATTTTTAGATAAAGATAGCCTTGGCACCATCAGATTGCATAATGGTTATATCATTGGACATAGTCAACTGTGGTTTGAGTCCTGGACTCAGAAGTTTGAAACTCACGATGGGCATGTGTGCATATGTGCCCAAAATCCGGGGAGGAGAACGGAGAAGGAATTGCAGCATGACCAATCACCCTGGGGGGTAATTTCTCATTTTCTGTCTCTGTCTCTCTGGCAAGTGCACATTCCTATAGTAAAAATCTCTAAAATAAATAAATAAATAAAAAGGATACAGGACAAAAAGCCATATATTTAAAAATCTGGTTTAATTACAATTTCCTTTTCCACTTTACACTTGGACTCTCACAGACTGTCTTTATTTTTTTCTGTGAAATCTCCCCAAAATAAATGTCCTATGGATCTAAGTAGTTCCCAAGAACATAAAATGATTGTTATGATTAAAAGGTACCTGTGACTGGCTCCATGGTGCAGTGGTAAAATGCTGTTCAAGAGTTCGAATCACTGACCTGGTCAGCCTGAAACACGCTGTGTGAGAGAACAAGATCTGATGGAGTACCAGAGGAAGAGGTACTGTGGCTTGACCAAACCTTGTGGAGGGTGCTCATCTCTGTCTTTCTCCATAAAACAAACCAACCAACAAATGTTATAGCAGCACAAATATTGACTATTTTTCACTTCTATCATTTGAGATTGGTGACATTGACAAAGATAGGTAAGTGGTATAGGTGAAGAAACTTTGCTTAGTTTTGGTAGCTGTCATTATTGCTTTTATACTAACTGATTAAACGAAAGCACTAAGTAAAACAGCTCTGGAAAGGAGACTTATCTACAAATTTATTGAAAAGGACAGTTTCTAGTGGTAGCAAAATAATTCTGTGTTGGAAAGTTTCCGTCCATTATTGAGAAGAGAGGGAGAAAAGAAGGTAATATGGGTACAGATGTAGGACCATAGATTAGAAGACCTGAAAGTATAAAAATTGAAAACAATCTGCTATATGTATTTGTGTGTATGAGTGTGTATACACATACATATGCACTATTAAAAAAATATATTTGGGCCATCACTGTGGCCTGGTGGTTGAAGGAGTCAGATCCCACATGACTCTCCATACAGTCTGAATCCTGGACCTGGAGGCTTGATAAAATATATATATATATTTCTTCCTCTCCTTCTTCATGTTTCTCTGGAAAGAAAACTGCTTTCTGGAATTTTTTTTTTGTTCAAGTTTATTTTTTGTAATTATTTTTTATATTACATTTAATCACATATATCTTTAAAGTATATAAAATTTATTTTTCCATGCATATCAGTCAAGACAAAAATATTACTACACACATTATAAGCAGCAAATGGTTCTTTTTTAGATTATCATTAATTTAATTTTATTGTTATTATTATTCTAAATATCCAATCACTATACATCATTTTGCTTGTAAAGAGAATTTACCCAACATGAAATACTTCTCAGATCAGTCCAGGTAAGAATACTATACATGTTATTATTAACAGGTAATAAACAATTTCTGTGTCCCACAAATCTCATGCTTCTCTATTTTTTCTCCTGATTTCCTTCTCTATACTCTTCCCTCCCACCACCCACATTCCACACTGTCTTCGGCATCCATAACTACTTTCACTACTTTTATGTTCTCCAATATTTCAATCTATACTATAAAGTACAGATAGTATATATTAAGTGGATACATAAAAAAATCTTTCATAACCTGGCTTGCTTCACTAAGCAATAAATCTTCCATATTCGACCACTTTCTATCAAATGCCAGGATCAAGTTTTTTATGGCTGAATAGTATTCCATAGAGTATATGTGCCACATTTTTTCTATCCAGTCATCTGTTTATAGACATTTGGGTTGGTTCCATGTCAGCAATCGTGAATAATGCTCCAATAAACATTGATGTCCAAGTGATTTTTCCAACTAAGTATTCTCCTGTTCTTTGGGTAGATACCCGGAAGTGAGATTGCTGGATCAAATTTAGGTCTATTTGTAGGTCTTTAATGAACCTCCATAATATTTTCCACTGTGGCTGGACCAATTTACATTCCCACCAATACTGTAGGAGAGTTCCCCTTGCACCACAACACTGCCAACAATCATCATTTTCTGTATTTTTGATCTTTGCCACTCTGACAGGGATTAGGTGATATCTCATTGTGGTTTTAATCTGCATTTCCCTTATGATGAAGGATGTTGAAAATTTCCTCATATGCTTTTTGGCTGTTCATATGTATTCCTTAGAGAGATTTTTGCTCAGCTCATTTTCTCATCTTTTAATTGGGCTAATCATTTTTTTTTTCTGGATAAGCCCCTTGAGTTCCCTGTGTATTTTGGTTGTAAGTCTCTTATCTGAGGCATAGTGTACAAAAAATATTCTCTCATTCCAAGGATTGTCAATTCACTCTAATGACTATGTCCTTCACTGTGCAGAAACTTAATCTGTTATAGTCCCACTTGTCTATTTTAGGGATTATTGTCCATGCTTTGGGAGTCTTATTTAAAAAGTCTTTTCCTACCACCATGTCTCCCAGAATTTCCTCAGTGCTTTCCACCAGTCATTTTATAGTTTGAGATCTTAGGCTCAGATCTTCTATCCAATTTGAGTTGATTTTTGTTAATGATGAAAGATGGGGATTCAGTTTTGTTTTTTCTGCAGGTGGATATCCAGTTTTTCTAGTACAATTTGTTAAAGAGTTTTGTTTGTTTGTTTGTTTTTTGTTTTGTTTTTTTTTTTTCTTTTCCCACTGGATTGACTGGTATCATTTGTCAAGAATCAGCTGGTTGTAAGTTTTGGGGTTTATTTCTGGGGTCTCTATTCTATTCCATTGGTCCACCTGTCTGTTTTTTGTGCCAGTGCCATGCTGTTTTGATTATCACAGCTTTATGATATACTTTATGGTCAGGGAGTGAGATGCTGCACTCCACTCTTCTTGCTTAGGATTTCTTTGGCAATACTGGGTCTTTTATGATTCCAGACAAATTCTATGATTGTCTTTTCTAGATCTGTGAAAAAAGTCTTTGGTATTTTGATTGGAATTTTGTTAAATATGTAGATTAATTTGAGTAGAATTATCATTTTATTATATTAATTCTTCCAATCCAGGAATCTGGGATGTCTTCCACTTTTCTGTGTCATTTTCAATGTCTTTTTTAAGATTTTCATAATTTATAAAGGTCTTTGACTTCCTTAGTTGTGACTGTGGTAAAAGAGATTCCTTTCTTCAGATCGTCCTCATTGACTTGCTCATATATTAAAATACTATATATTTTTGGAGGTTTATTTTATATCCTGACACTTTACTGTATTCATTTATTATTTCAAGAGATTTTTTCGTGAAAATATTTGGGTCTTCTAAGTATACCATCTTGTCATCTGCAAATAAAGATATTTTCAACTCTTCTTTGCCTATTTGAATGCCTTTTATGTTATCTCTTTTCTGGTTGCATTGGCCAAGACTTCCAGCACTGTACTGAAAAGAAGTGGAAAAAGTTGGCAGCCTTGTCTAGTACCAGTTTTTAGTGGAAAAGCTTTTAGCTTTTCCCCCATTCTGTATAATGTTAGAGATAGGTTTTTCATATAGGGCTTTTATTGTGTTGAGAAATGAACCTTCAATACCAATCTTACTGAGAGTCTTAATAATAAAGAGATGTATTTTATCAAATGCTTTCTCTGCATTGATTGAAATGATCATATGGTTTTTATCTTTCTTTCTGTTAATATGATGTATTATGTTTATGGTCTTGCATATTTTGAGCCACTCTCACAACCCGGAAATAAAACCTACCTGTTTGTAGTGAATAATATTTTTATATGTTGTTAAATACAATTTACAAACATCTTGTTGAGAATTTTCGTATCTATAGTCATCAAGTTATTGATCTATAGTTTTCCTTTTTGTCATGTCATTATCTGTTTTTGGGATGAGGATGATGGAGGCTTCATAAAAAGAATTTGGGAGGTTTTCTTTTGTTTTTGAATCTTTAGAAATAATTTGTGAAGGGTGGGAGTTAACTCTCACTTAAAAGGTTTTTAGAATTCTGAAGTGAAGTCATCAGGACCTGGGCTTTTCTTGGTCTGGAGTTATTTATCACTGATTCAATCTCATGGCTTGCTATGGGTCTTTTCAGGTTTTCTGCCTTCCTGATTCAATCTTGGTAGTTTATATGCATCTAGGAATTTGTCCATTTCCTCCATATTCTCTTGTTGTTTTGGCATATAGTCAACCACAGTATCCTCTAATGATGTTTTGGATTTCCATTGTGTCTATTATAGTGTTGCTTGTTTCGTCATGTATTTGATTGATCTGGTTTCTTTCTTTCTTCTTCTTTATCAGTATAGCTAATGATGTGTCAATATTGTTCATCTTTGCAAAGAACCAGCTTTTGTTTTCATTTATTTTCTTTAAAGTTTATTATCTATTTTATTTATTTCTGCTGGTATCTTTATGATTTCTTTTCACCTGGCATCTTTGGGGGTCTGTTTGTTGTTTTTCCAGTTCCCTGAGGTATGATGTTAGGTTGTCTATTTGTCACCTTTCCATATTTTTTTAGGGTCACTAATTACTATGAATTTCTGACTGCTTTTGCAGTATCTCATAGATGTGGAAACTTGTATATTAATTATCATTTGTTTCTTTAAATGTTTGGTTTCAGACTTAACTTCTTTGGTAGTTAAGAAGTCATTCAGAAGTAGGTTGTTTAGTTTACATGTGTTTGTGTATTCTACCTCCCCATGGTTCACCAGTACTTTGCACTGTTGCCACTGGTTCTGGGACACCCAAAATCCCCCCTGTTTTATAGAATAAATGTACCTGAAATTGAGCCACTGAGCTTTAATTATGGAACAAAGAAGATATCTATAGAAAACATGAATTTCTGAGAGTTCGAAGACAAGTGGAGGAGGGGGATGAGCCATGGGGCATGGCTGTATACCCTTCCAGCCTCAGGCACCCTGCCATTTGGCAAGGCCCTTTGCTGGAATGGGTGTCCAGATGGGGCAGTGTGGGGTGTAAGACTGTTTCAAAGTCCCAAGCAACCAATCTGAGAGTCCAAAGGCAAGGGATAAGGAATGAGTCACAACTCCCAGTTGTCTACATATAGCCTTTCCAACCATAGGTGTCCTGTGATGGTTGAGGTGCTGAACTCCCATATGGCCAACCATGGTTCAAGTCCTGGACCCAGAAGCTTGAAACTCACTCCAGGTGCATGTGCATGCATGCCAAAACTCCTGAGAAGAGGATGGAGAAGAAGGAATTGTGGCATGGCCATCCCTGCTGGGGGAGCATGTGTGATTTCTCACTTTCTCTCTCTCTGGCAACTGTATATGTCTTATAGCAAAAATCTCTCTCTCAAAAAAAGCATAATCTTATTTGTAGATAAGTAAAACAATCACATTTTCTATTGCTTAGTAAGACATAAAAACAAATTCTAGAAGGAGATTTAGTCATTTACTATTGAAAACAAAGTGTTCACCAATGTATCATTTATTCTACATATTTATTATATGAAGAATAAATTTGTTAGATTTGATAACCAAAAGCACTAGCAAAGGCATTTAGAAACTTAGTTTCTTTTTACTTTATTCTCATCATTTGTAAATTTATATTTCAGGTATTAGGGGATAAAGCACATTTTACCTTACAAAAATAAAAATGGTGTGACTTTTGAAAAGTCAACGTAAATGCCCACCATAGCAGAAGACTTTCAGAAAATTGAAAGCAAGTTGGTGAAGAGGATAATGAGAGATGATGGTGGAAAGTCAAACTATCTTTCAGAGTTGGCTTTCCATTCTTAATGTATTCTTTATGAATATAAGATTTCACTGGGAATTAGGAACAGAAATCTACATGCTCTCATCCAGAAGCATCACATAGACAAAGACCCTTAGGAGATAGTGGCCTGGAAGAGGAGATCATCTTAGGGATAGAGACTCTGAAAAAAGAAGCTTGGCCCCAATTAGTCAAACAAAATTTAGATGAGTAGTGGGAAGATGCAATTGCACACCATGGGGCTCAAATCCACAGGCAAAGTAGATGTCTGATCCAATCATTGGACTACAGGAAACTGCAGGCAGATAAAAGGTGCTTTTCAAAGACTTGCCTCTGTGCCTAAACTCGCATGGCACCAGATACCGCCCTCCCATCAAGTGATGTCTCTCTGTTCCCATGGTGAAGCATGAGAGAAAAGTCTTTCTTCACTTATAAACTGAAAAATAAAAGATCCAATTGGCATTCCCATCTTATGTGATAACTTCTCAAACCATGAAAAGACTTCTATTGATTTTAAAGATTGTCACTTGTTTAAGGCTTAAAATTTTGGTTAAAAAATGTAAAGGCGTTAACTAAGTTAGTCATGGTATCTGGCCACATAAATGAGTCCACAACTTTGATACTATTTTAAAGCTTATTTATTTCATGAAAAAGAAATAGAAGGACCAGCACCCGGCTATGTCATGATCCTGCCCTCCTCAACCTTCCAACCAACCTCCTGGTTGGTGTGTCTGTGGACTCTACCCAGGATCTGAACCTGTGGCCTCCTGTTTGGCTCCAGCATCATTTAGTGGTACCCTATTGCCTGTTTCACTATAACCAGGCTATTTCTATTTTTTACAATTCTCTCCTGCTTTATTGAGATATAATTTATTGTACTAATAAAATGTATTGTACTAAAATTTACTCATTTAAGTATACAATTTAAATCTTGGTTTTGAGACTTCTAGCCTTGAGTACTGTGAAACAATCAGTTTTTGCTGTTTAAAACCACAGTTTGTGGTAATGCCTTACAGTAACCATAAGAAACTGACATAACACTGAACACTTTTTTTCTGCTTTTTCATCATATGCACATTTTCTTTTAAAATATATTTGGTCAGATAAAGTTTAAAAGAAAGTACATGAGTCTAAATAGCAGCACATGTATGTCAAAGGATTCCGGTTAAGCCCTACTGCAGATCTTACATAATGTGTAATTTAAAATTAGAAGAGCCGAGTCCTTAGATGAAATGCAGGTCTTCTGACTTTGGTAAAATTACTAAGTATCAGAACCCTAATATGAATATATGAAGCTAATAACCTCAAGTTGTTATAAAGTTTGAAGTTATAGAGGATCAGTACCCTAATTTGAATACCTGAAGCTAATAGTATCTTAGAGTTGTTATAAACTTCAGACAAAATGATGGAAATACTGCCCTTATAGTCAGTCAAATGGTTTAAATTTCCTTTTAGTATATTTTAAATGATTGTGATTTTAAAATTCTAATATGAAAGGAATTATACAGAAGAAAGGTAGTGAAAATTGCTTCTACTAGCTGCAAGACATTGTATTTTATTTTATGCTCTTACTTTTCTTATTAAAAATGCTTAAGAGATTAAAAGTATTCTTAAAGTTTTCATTTAAAAACAAAAAAGCATGAACTGTTGATATTCTGCTTTTCAGTTACAGTAACATACTGCTAGACTTCATGAGAACTCAGAGATGCGTCTGTGTTATTTCTATTCCTAAACTCAAACAGATATTTTTTAAGTTTAGTGTACTGTCTCCAAATCACCTAACCAGTGAAAGGCAGAGATGCTTTCTAGATACTTATGTGGTCTCTATCATGGGTCCAGAAATGTGAAAACATAAACACAGGAATACAATTAATCTTCTTGGCTTTATCTTCCAAATCTGTTTGTGTTTTTAATTGTGCAGTCTGAAAGTAAATCACAGCAAGATGATTTAAATCACACTATAATATAAAGGAATATGTTAAAGATTGTTGCACCCAAATGCAGAAAGGTTAGGTATAATGCGCAAAGTCACAGAACAATCGAAATTCAATCGTGGTTGGGTGGTTAATGCATTCTTGGCCATCCTTCTGCAGATGACTTTCTGCAGACTAGAAAAGAAATTATCCACCTTGTATGAATATCTCAAGGAACTCGTCTTCCCAAAATTGTATCATTATTATCACCACTACTTTAATAAACAATGTCTTCTTAGCTGAATTTATGGTGCCTGAAATCATCCCAATAAAGATTTCATTGAGATGACATTTTAAATTCTATTCAACAAGTAATCATTGAAAGACTGTTGTTATATGCCAGGTGCTGAACTAGACTAAAGGGTATTCACTGATGTGTTAAGACATGGTCATGCCCTCAAATAACTTCTAACCCAATTGAATTTAACATAAAGGAGAGTGAAATATGTTCTAGGGAAGGAGTTAAAAGCTACAGGGACTCAAAGAAAAGAATATCATTTCTGAATCTGAGATACGAAAATGTTAATACAGAAAGTAAAAGTTGAAGTAAGTTGTGCACAGTGAGTGAATTTCAGGTTCTCAGATTGGGAGGAAAGCATTCCTACTGCATATCTCTTTCGAGGCACATCTTCATGCTTGTGAAACAGAACATGTACAGACCTAGATTCTCCCTTATTTCTTGCATTGTGGTTAACAACACCAGTGAAGATCTGAGGTTATTAACTAGGGAATTGTGTTTGACATCTCTTCATCCTTCTCCATTCAAACTTTCTAAGGTTTTAGTTTCAAGAACAACTCCTGATGATCGGTTTAGGCTTCAGAGATTTCGATGGCTTGGTCTCCCTCTCCTTCTCAACAGCTGTGTGAAAGAGCCGTTTTGGTAGTTGTCTTTAAGACTTCATTATCCTGGAGCCAACAGATGATGCAGTGGTTAAGGCCCTGGAATCACACATACGGTTCAAGTTCTGAATCTAGTGACTTGAAACTCATGCCAGGTGCATGTGCATGCATGCCCAAAATCCCAAGAGGAGAATGGAGGAGAAGGAATTGAAGCATGGCCCATCCCCCCCAGGGGGTGATTTATCTTCAGTGATCACACATGCCACATAGTAAAATTCTCTCTAAAAAATAAAATTAAAAAAAATTAAAAAGTTATTATCTTAATGATACCCATCCAGGAGTTTTTAATTAAATGCAGTATTACTGATTTAGTGGAGAATATTTTTAGATATTTGCATTCTTATAAACCATAAAATCTGTCCTTTATTTAATGTATACATAGACAGAATTTGATTTCTCCCTGGCTACATACTTTTCATGAAACCATTTGCGAAGCTAGAATCTGAGTAGATTAAAACTTCATATTCAGGGAACCAGCAGTTAGCGTAATGGCTATGTCGCTGGACTCCCACGTAGTCGACCGCGGTTCGTGTCCCGGACCCGGCGGCTTAAAACTCACGCCGGGTGCATGTGCGTGCGTGCCCAAGATCCCGAGAGGAGAATGGAGGAGAAGGGATTGCGGCGTGACCATTCCCCCTGGGGGGGTGATTTCTCGCTTTCTGTCTCTATGTCTCTCTCTGTCTGTCTGGCAAGCGCATGCGCCCTACAGTGAAAATCTCTCCAAAAAAAAAAAAAAAAAAACAACTTCATATTCTGATTGACCTATATCACCAATGAGCCATGAGGAAAACAACACATGAGCTATAGTTCTTTGTAAAGGAGTGGCCACTCAGTACCTCATATTCCAGCTGTCTGCAATAATAAAACAATATCAAAATGTGAAAACTGATGGTTATAATGTACTTCATAGATAAAGAAAACACACTAGTTCTTCCCTGTCAATGACTGAGGATTGAAATTCACTATTGATCATCAAGCACACATTCCCTCTGCAAGACAAAGGTTAATGCCCTCTCTCACTCGCCTGTGGCTCCAAGAGAAATGGAGGTTCTCTATTTTATCATACAGAATCTTTATATCTAGGAATCTCTTTATGCCTTTCTGTGACACACATTTGTTTACTTTTCCCAAGAAAAATTCTGTTTATACATTAATACATATATTTAAAAAGTAAAACTACTAGGGTAGATAAGGAAGGGGAATTTTTCACCCAGTTTCCTCTTTTATGAGCCATCATGAAAGTTTTTTTTTTTTTTTTAATTCGCAATTCATAACTAGGAGCAATAACACAAAAATCAATAAGCAAGGAGTTAGGGACTCTCCAGCCAACCCAAAGAATTTAAAGCTCTTTTTTCCACTTACAGTTTAAAAGATGCCTGTCAGAGTCTAAATCAATGCCTGCTATGTGACTTTTCTACACTATGTGCTGAGGTAAAAGACAGATTTATGTTTCATTTTGTTGGTACCTTCTCTTAGGACAAATCTGGAAAATCCAAAAGTAGATACTTCCTGAAAGGGCTGATCTGGTTATTCTTCATTAAATCAATAATTTAATCTTGATAGAGCATTATCTGATGGTTAATTTAGATAAATAATCCCTTCTAAAATAATCCCTTCTAAAGATGTTTATAAAATTTCCAGGTCCCAAGAAATTGGGGTGTTTAAAGGCTCAGTTCTAATGTCAGCTGCCCCTCTAATAAGTGTGACAAGCTCCTTATTACTCAGTTTATTCATATATAAACAAAGATTATATTCACTCCTGCTTCACGTTATTATTGGTAAAGTTAAACAAAATTATTTGTTCAAAATAGCACTCAGATCATTGAGGAAACAACTTCCTTCTTTCAATAGTCACCTTCCACAGTTCCTCCCTTCAATCTTTCTTTCCTTCTTTTCTCTCTCATTAATTCTTTCTTTCCTTTTTTTTTTTTTACCTCTCTCTTTTTTTCTTAAACTAGCCAAGTTGAATTTCTATCACTAGGAACCAAAGAATATGTTACAAATACCTATTTTGCAAGAATTCAAAAGAAAACATCAAAGGAATACCTAATAGAGATGAAGATTCTAAAAAAAAATATGCAAAAGGCTCTGTTTGTTTGTTTTGCCAGAGGGCATATGTGCTCACCACAGAGAAAGAATGTGAAAGCACCCCCAAATGGGGCATGGTCATGCTGGAGTATCTTTTCTTTCATTTCACCATCCTATCAAGATTTAGTGGGTGCACAGGCCCTGGGTGTCTTTTTCAAGTCACTGGGACCAGGTTTCAAACTGTGGTCATCCATGTGGGTTCTAGCTATCTAAGCATAGAACTTAACTGCTGAACTGTGGGGTAGCTGACAAAATGTTTTAACTACTAAATTTACTAGGGTATATTATCAGGGATTTTTTATAACGCTTAAATAGAATTATATCATTTGTTCATCGAATTATTTTAACTGCTGATTATGTCTCTTGGGCTACTGTATTATGGTGACTCTTTTTTTTAAACCTTCAATAAAGTAACTTCAATTTCTGTATATACTAGGAGTCATTTTGAATATAGACATAATATTTCAGTTAAATATTTTGTAACTTGTAAACTTCATTAGAAGAACAGCTGGTACTGGGGTTAACTGTAAAAATATGCCTCTATTCCCTCCTATTTCTCTTTTCTCTCTTTCTCTCTGACCTTCTAATTTCTGTTTCTCACCCCCAGGCAAGCAAATGTTTCCACCATGGTATTCCATTTAAATCCACCCCAGGCTCATAGAGTCGCATGCATTTTCCTCTCCACTATTTCTCTTTTATTATTATTATTTTTATTTTTGGGGGGAGAGGTTTTTGCCATAGGGCGTGTGCGCTCCCCAGACAGACAGAGAGAGACAGAGAGACAGAAAGCAAGAAATCACCCCACCAGGGAGGATGGCCATGCTGCAATCCCTTCTCCTCCATTCTCCTCTCCTGGGCACGCACGCACATGCAACTGACGTGAGTTTTAAGCCACCGGGTCTGGGACGCGAACCGCGGTCGACTACGTGGGAGTCCAGTGACACAACCATTACGCTAACTGCTGGTCCCTCTCTTTTATTATTTTATGTATAATATTTTAGCAAGCTGCTAGGAGAAACAAGACGCTTCAAGTAAGTTATCTCAAGTTTTAACTGAGGAGAGAACATTCCCAGGTTGTCCTTGTTGTTTTAAGAAGATAATAATTACCACTAGGACACGTGGGTAGGGGGACCAAGTTTTTCCTATGGCTAGCTGAGTTGATTGAACTGGAGGATATTTATTCTTTCCATTCCTATACTTCATTATTTTTTATTGTACCACCTGAGTTCTTACAAACCTGTAACTCTATTATTGCAAAAGTCCAGGTAAGTGTAGAGTTTAGTGAGAAAAAATTAATCATCAGTGTTTTTACTTATTTTGTTTTTATTTTTTTAGGAGAGATTTTTGCTATAGGGCGCGTGCGCTCGCCAGACAGACATAGAGACAGAAAGCGAGAAATCACCCCCTGGGGGAAATGGCTATGCTGCAATCCCTTCTCTTCCATTCTCCTCTTCGGATCTCAGACACACGCACAAACACCTGGCCAGAGTTTCAAGCAACCAGGTAGGGAGTCTAGCAAAAAATGTGGGAGTCTGGCAACATAACCACTACGCCATCTGCTGGTCCCAGTCACCATTGTTTTTAAAAATACTGTAAAATCGTAGCGTTTTAGCATTGGGTTCTTTCTAGTTACTTTACTCTCAAATTGTGAAATCCTGCATTCTTTTTATATGGGAGGTCTCTGGTTAAGCCTCAGTTTGGTCAAACTTCAGGCTGGTTTTCTGGCCCTAGGCCCCTGACTCCTCTTTCTTTATAGCTTCTACAGTGGAAAACCTGTCATTGTAAATTCTCCTCTGTTCCTTTGAGATGTAAATTTTTTAAAGCCTCTAGCCAGTTTTACTTCTCAAGAGTCTAGGGGCCATTCATTTGAAATGTAATCACCAAGAAAAAAAGTATCCCTATCTCCAGGTCCCTATCTCCTGGTCTCTGTGGGAAGGTAGAAGCTTAACTTCAGAGGACCCTTGCTCCAGGTCATGTAAACTACCTTTGGTCTGGAAGATAGGAGAAAGTTTACTTTCCTTTAAGTAAGGTCATTGGCAAATACATATCATCTCCTAGCCCCCACCCTCATCCCACCCTAGGTCTTAAATCTCTAGCCCTTTGTTGCTATGGATGGAATTGTGACTGAGTTCTGGCCTTTCAGCCCTATTGCAATACTCTTGAATAAAGTCTTTCCTGACTTTTTAGCTTTGTCCGCGCAACTTCTCACTTGAGAGTTGCTAAATATTACTTAGTGAGCAATCGCCCACATTCTAAATTGGGTTGGTATATGAAACTGTTATTCCTGTCAAGGAATTTTTTAAGGTAGGAAGATTTCGTTATTTGAAAGGGTATGCGTTTCTGTCATTCTGGAAAAAACATAAATACTAATTCACTTCTCCAACAATTACTGTAATATCCAAACAAAATATTTTAATTTCTATTTTGGATCCCTGAAAGAAAAAAAAATTTAGTTTTTATAAAGAAAAGACAGATGCTATAATACCTTTCAGCGGTGTCTCTAATAGGTAGAAACTTTATAATTTGTGAGTGAAACAGCGATAATTCATTTCAATGTTATAAGAAATTATCACAGTCAACATTCAACTCGAACTTCTAAAATGGCAAACTCCATTAATGTTTAATGGTAGTTTTTTTGTCATCCTTCAAAATTGATAGATTTGTGCAGTTTCAGTTTTCAATAGCCCTATTAAGAAGGCAACTGTAGGGAACCAGCAGTTAGCGTAATGGCTATGTCGCTGGACTCCCACATAGTCGACCGCGGTTCATGCCTCAGACCCTGTGGCTTAAAACTCACGGTGGGCGCGTCTGCGTGCGTGCCCAAGATCCCGAGAGGAGAATGGAGAAGGGATTGCGGCGTGACCATCCTCCCTGAGAAGTGATTTCTCTCTTTCTGTCTCTATGTCTCTCTCTGTCTGTCTGGCGAGCGCACGTGCCCTATAGCGAAAACCTCTCCAAAAAAAAAAGGCAATTGTATTTGCATTATGTAGAATCAAAACTTCAGAAGTTTGAATTTTTGTTGATGTTGCTATAGAGTCTTGTCTCTGATTCACTGTTGGACTTTGAATCAGTTGATGACTTTATTATTACTGACATTCCTCTCAAGATGCTTTGCAAAGTTTTGGACTATCTGGAAACTACTCTCTATAACTAGTAATTGATAGTGGTACTGTCAACTATCCTATATTTATTAAAGAAAGAGGAATCATGTACAGATATAAAGTCTAAGGACACAACCAAGAGCACTGCTTTGTTAACACATGGCAAAGGTTCACACCAGACTTCTGGGAGCTACATTTGGTGTGCCTGTTGATGGTGGTGTTTATACTGTTATTCAACAAACTCGAATATAATAAATAAGCACATAACACATAGTGTATGTGTGTGTGTGTGTGTGTGTGTGTGTGTGTGTGTATACAGAGACATACCTTTTGTACTTATATACATCTACAATTGTTTGTCGGTTATGTTTCTTTTATGTGTTAAGGGATAAGTAGAATTTGCGACAACAATCCTGTTGACCACATACATCATTGGCACACATTGGCACTATTTTACTCCATTGCTCAAATCTACGGTGACTAACAATCCTAGATCTGAATTTGTTGCTGTTATCTTTATAGATGTCCCCAAAGCCTCAGATGTAGCTGTACAAAGCATAAGACAATCATTTTCAAAAATAACAGAAATAGCAGTATGCTGTCAGTTACATTGTAAAATATCAGATCAGGACTTAACTAATGAGAATGTTTATAACTAATATTCAGTCACATTATACCTAACGATTCAAAAGGAATTCCTAGCTCTTCATAGACTATATTAATTTGGATGAGCAGATTTCTTCCCCAGGTATAGAGAAACTTTAAAACAATTTTTTTTTGGTAAAGCTTTTTGCCTTAGACCGCTCGGCCATGTGATCACCATAGAGAGAAAGAGAGAGAAAGAGTCAGAGACAGTGAGAGAGTAAGTGAGAAATCACCCCCTATGTGGGATGCCATGCTGCCATGTCTTCTACTCCATTCTCCTCCCTGGGATCTTGGAAACACACATACATATACCCAGTGTAAGTTTGAAGCCACCAGGTCTAGGATTTGAACCGTTGTTGGCCAGGTGGGAGTCCAGTGATATAACTGCTATGCAATTAGTTGGTCCCAAGAGAAACTTCTAATTCATTTTTAGAATATGTGATAATAATTTGCTAAAAAAAAAAAAAGGCTTATCCTAGGCTGGCTTCATAGCATAGTGGTAATGCACCACTCAAGACAAGCCAATGTCACATGACAAACCCAGGTTGAATCCCTGGACTGGTCAACCTGAAACATACTGCGAGCATACACAAGTGTCCAGGATCCGACAGACAGATGGACTGGAAGGAAGGTATCTCAGTGTGACAAACCCTGTCGAGAGTACTGTTCTCTTTCTCTTCCTCTTTCACTCTCACATCCATGCACCTGCACACTATGACAGATAAAGAAAAACAAATCTATCCTGATAGCACTACATGCCATGTTTTCTCTTGTTTGTTGTGAGGTGAGTACCTGAGCCTTAGGCACCTTCCAGTGGAAGACAATATGTGGTACATTTCATACTGAAATTGCAGCAGTCCTTTGGGCACTGATACTATGTTTTTCGTATTGTGTGGCTCCCTTTGTCAAAGCCAATCTTTCTCTATAACTTCTGGTGAAATGAGAGCACTCATTGCTGACTTCTGTCACAGCCTGCACTGCTCCCGGTGTCCTGCACTGTCCCAGGTGCCCTGCGCTGTCCCGGGAGCCCTGCGCTGTCCCAGGTATCCTGCGCTGTCCCAGGTGTCCTGCGCTGTCCCAGGTGTCCTGCACTGTCCCAGGTGTCAGGGCAAGGAGGTTGCTCATTAACGTTACAGGCCCCTTTTTATATTTTGCTGTTCTGATGTTTCGCAGAAAAATTTTACATATGAATATGGAAATGATATGGCATATTAAAATTGTGCATACAAAATGTTCGAGTAATATTTTGTTGATATGATGCCCTGAAAACAAAAATAACACTTGCCAAAGGCCAGCATATTTTAAGTGGGAGTTCAAAGCTAATGTAAAACATAGTAAGGGCCCAGCAGATTGTGTAGTGGTTATGGCACTGGACTCCCATGTGGCGGGCCTCGGTTTGAATCCTGGACCCAGTGGCTTGAAACTCATGCTGGGTAAGTGTGTGAGCATGCCCAAAATCCTGAGAGGAGCACCGAGGAGAAGAAATTGCAGCGTGGCCATCCCCATGGGGGGTGAATTCTCACTTTATCTCTCTGTCTCTCTGGTGAGCACACACACCCTCTAGCAAAAATATCTCTCTCCATAAAGTAAAACACAGTTAGTTCTTAGCACACATTTATAATTCCTGGAACTGTGGATAAATAAGATATGTATAAGTTGTTTGTATTAAGAATGGAAAAGCTATGTTAACTCTTTCAAAATCAAATAATTTTCTGAAGGCAAAAAAATGTGATGATTTGAAAAGAAAAGCATTATAGGGACCAGCAGATGGTGTAATGGTTGTATCACTGGACTCCCATGCAGTCAACCATGGTTGGAGTCTTGCACCTGGTGGCTTTTAAACTCACGCCGGGCATGTGTGCATGTGTGCCCAAGATCCTAAGAGGAGAATGGAGGAGAACGGATTGTGGCATGGCCATCTCCCCCCAGGAGCGGGGGGAGTGATTTCTCACTTTCTGTCTCTCTGTCTCTCTCTGTCTTTCTGGAGAGCGTGTGCATTCTATAGCAAAAACCTCTCCAGAAAGAAAGAAAGCATTATGTGGTAATGTCTTTATGCACTGCACTCATGCTGGGAACAGCCATGTTGTACTCTGGAAAGATATATATGATTAAATGTAAATAATAAGGACAGATTTTTTAAAAAAGAAAAGCATTGTCACAGATCAGTTAAAGAGCTGTTCACAGACCCACTTTATTTGATTTCTTTCTATGATTTATGCTTGATAAATGTCATCATAGAGAAGCAACTGTACAAATACAATTCATTATATGGTTCTCTTTTCTTATATCAACCAATCTTCAAATGTATTGCTTTTTAATCCTAAGAGATTACAAACGTGGAATGAACTATGTATTTTTTAAAACCACCCATGAATAGCTTCTGCAGTCACAAGTTTGTTGAAATAAGGGGTTCAGTTTGCATTTCCAGTAGCTGCAAAGGTGAAATCAGGAGTCAGTTGACATTAATCATGCTGCACCAAAATGAATAAGGGTAAGGTGAGTACTCTGTGGGTAGGTGTGGATGTGGAACTTTCATGAAGCCAGAGAAAAAAAACAAACTGACTGCTTTAAAATGTGATTACTCTGTTATAAATTTAATAAGCTTACTCTATTAGCAAGAAACATTATAGAATTGTTAACTCTTACATAAAAAGTGATTTTTTTAATTGTTCACCAGAAAACAGGCTGTGGATTTAGAACTTGTCAGAATGATGGATACTCTGCTTTTTAGAAGCTGTTCTGTATGTTTTCACAGCAAGCATTGACAGAAAAAATTCAATCCTAGTCTCTTATAATAAAATAGGTAAGCAATCAAGCAAATAAATAGCTTCTCATTTTAGTTAAATCAAGTGAACCTCAGTGAGCAGTGTTGCACTTAGGTGAGTCTGAATTTAAGACATTAATAGCTTTATTATAAACAAAGAAAAAAAAAAACATTCATAAGACCAGCAGACAGTGTGGAGGTTAAGGTGACTTGATCCCACATGGCCAATTCCATGGTTCAAGTCCTGGACTCAGAGGCTTGAAAATCATGCCAGATGTGCGTGCTTGCATGCCCAAATTTCAAGAGGAGAATAGAGGAGAAGAAAGTATTTCCATTCCCTGTGGAAGGTGATTTCTCATTTCCCCTCTCTCTTTCTCTCTGTCTCTCTCTGACAAACACATGCAAAACAAAACAAAACAAAAACTCAAGTTCATCAAAATCTGCTTTACAAGTGGAGGATAACTCTGCCCCAACACCTCTACAACATAATATTTTATTCTAAGAAGAATAATAAAAGAAAATTGAAATGAAAAGGGAGAAAAGAAAGAACATTCATAGAAAACTTGAACATCATGACAATGCTATGAATCTTATTTTTAAACTTGGAGGTTTTGGGGTGGATTTAAAAAATGCATAAATCCTTGGTACTTTGAGAGATTTTCACTGTAGGGCGCGTGCGCTCGCCAGACAGACAGAGAGAGACATAGAGACAGAAAGCGAGAAATCACCCCCCAGGAGGGATGGTCACGCCGCAATCCCTTCTCCATTCTCCTCTCGGGATTTTGGGCACGCACACACACACGCGCCCGGCGTGAGTTTTAAGCCACCAGGTCTGGGACACAAACCGCGGTCGACTACGTGGGAGTCCAGCGACATAGCCATTACGCTAACTGCTGGTTCCCACAGAAATCCTTGGTACTTTAACATTTTAAAAACCGGACAAAAATTTCAGCTCAACTCTTCAAACTCTAGTCAGTAAACAGAGAATGAAAAGAAAAAAAAATGTTTCTCTCAATAACTCCTGATTTCTTTTGAATGATCTGTAGTTACCTGACAAATTGGGAGCTACGTTACTGTCTTCCACACCTGTTCTTAAACAAACTGTGTGTTTAATACAGAAAAGCACACATCTATAAAAGTGGTAATTTTCTTAATGTTATGAAATTAGAGCATACACCTTTCACAGAGAAACTCTCTCCCAAGGTGCTGTGTGTCTCAATATCCTTTTTTTATTATCTCAGTGAGACTTTACTAGTCCCTTAGAGTTTTCTGTGATTTAATAGTTCAAGATGAGTTGGGTAATTTGTAAACTCTATGCATACGTGTGTGTATGTTTTATGTATGCATGTATCTATGCATTCATCATTTACCTATTTATACAATGTATACACATTTTAAAAAATCATTGAGTGCAATGAATTAAAGGCTAGGTTTCTCAAGTTTTATTTAATGTTTCAGGCATCAAAAAGCCTATAATTGAGGTATTACTTGAGGTAGCCTGAATAACACTCCTCCCATCTTCAAAATGCCTATATTCTGTTCTCCAGAATGTGTGAATGTTACCCTAAAGGGTAAAAGGAGATTTGAGAATGTGTTTAAGTGAAGGATTTTGAAATGCACGATTACCCTAAATTATCCAGGCATGTGCAATGTAATCACGAGGCTCCTTGTAAGAGGAAAATAAAGGATTTTACAATCAGGGAAGGTGAGTGAAGGTCAGAATAACGCTGTTTTCTAGAAGGAGCCATGAGCTGAAGAATGCAGGTGGTCTTTCATAGGTGGACAAGACATCCTGGAAAAAATTTTTCAGTAGTCTCAGAGCCTCCAGCAGGAACACCCTGCTGATACCTTGATTTTCATTCCAAAGACTTGTTTTTGGACTTCTCATCTCTAGAAGAACTTTAAGATGGTAAGTACGAGGACTAGCAGATGTCATGGTTACATCACTGGACTCTCACATAATCTACTGTGGTCCAAGTCTCAGACCTGGGTGACTAAAAACTCACACCCGGCTTGTGTGTGTCCATGTCCAAGATCCTGGGAGGAGAATGGAGGAAAAGGGATTGTGGTGTGGCCATCCCCCCTGGAGTGTGATTTCTCGCTTTCTGTCTCTGTCTCTTCAGCTAGCACATGTGCCCAATAGCAAATGTCTCTCTTAAAAAAAAAAAAAAAGATGGTAAGTATGAGGAGACTATATAAAGCTCACAGAAGAAAAGAAATAAAGTACAAATGCCTTCAGTAAAGCATTTTTTAAAACTACATGCATAATTTTTCATAATATGCATTTTTCCATAAACTTTTTGAAAATTGTGTGTAGGTGCTTTTTGGAACCTATTAAATTTGTGGTAATTTGTATAGCAGGAATAGAAAACTCATACACTGTTTTATTTAAAGTTTCACTTCCAAGATCTTCAGGAAAATAATTTTAGAGTTTCACATTATAGTGGAACACAGTCTTTAAGATGGGTCTCATAAAAAGAACAGACTCAGAAAAGAGATACTGACAATGGAAATGCAGAACATTAAAGTCAGATTTATATGCTAGCTAGTGCAGATTAGCCTTTTAATTTCAAAAGGGCATTGCTTAAAGAGATAATGTATGTTTAGATATTATTTCTAAAATAATTTCACATTGGCAAAATAGATTGTATTAATAACTTTTAAAATTATTTTTCGTTTTGTTTCTGGTTTGAGTTGATCCTTCTCAGTTTATAAGTATCATAGCAAGTACCTTAAAGCGAGAAACAAAGCTCCTAGACTAGATCTTCTTTGCCTCTCCGTCTTTTCTGAAGTTTCTACAGAATCTCATAGAGCTATATTGATTCATGAACTAGAAACACACTGACCTGAGAGCCTAGCCTCATGATATGGACTCCAACAGTCGGGACTAACAGAGTCCTCTCTAAAATTTTGTTGTGTCTCCCTCTCAGTCCATTTTTATATTGCTAATGGGAATACCCCAGTCTGGGTGGATTGATAAAGAAGAAAGACATTTGTTTACAAACTCCTGATCCTGTGGCTGGAAAACCCAAAGGCCTAGGCCCTATGGCATGGCTGACAGAAGTACAGGGGATGGTGGATATGTGCAGAGAAAGAGACAGAGACATCTAGGCAGATGTCTCTCTGTCAGAGAAATCAGCTTTCATAAGAACTTAACCCTTGTCATGAGAACCAGAATTCACTGGGTCTCAGGAGACATCATTAACCTATTCGTGAGAAGTGTCACCTCCATGATGTAACCACTATGATCCAATCACTGTGGCCTTACCACTTCCAGAGAAAATGCAAGACATTTTTGATAAGCCATCATCCAAACCGTAAAACTTCAAACTTGCTATGTTTAGAATCACCGAGGAACTTTAGATACACATGATGCTTGAGCCACATCTTATTCTGATTAAATAGCAACTTTCTGGCAATTGAGCCTGGGAATATATATTTCTTTAAGAACGAATACCTTTTTCATAGCCAACTCTGGATTACTAAGCACAGTCTTATGACATTTTATTATTTTTCACCATCTGCCATATCTATATTAATATTCCAGGCACTGTTTCGGGATACACAGAGGAACCAGCTTTGTTAAGTGCTTTGAAGAGGGAAGTAAAACATAAACAATTAACCATAATAAAAGTCAGAAATAAATGAATGCTCTGCAAAAGCACTAGATTATAATATCAGAGTAAAGATCAAACACTCACCAATTCTTATGGACAAAATCAGGAACAACTCCCCTGAGAATATTTCAAATTAAGGTAGGCCTGTGAGATTGTGAGGCAACATGGTTTCAGGCTCAGGAGTCAGACAACCTTGAATTAGAATTTACAACCTCACTTTAGTTAGAGATTAAGTTTCTCCTAAGAAAAATGGGGGCAAATGAGATTATATATTAAGTAATACATATAAAATCTTTAGATTAATGCCTGGTACAAGGCAACCATTCAGCAAATACTACTAGATGATGAATAATAATAAGAAAAAAAGAAAAGAAGAAAGAAATATATTACAGTTAAATGTAATCTCATTCCACCTCTGACTTTAGCTTCAACAATTTCTTACCACCCTCCTACACCCTAGACACACACACACAGACTCACTGTGCTTTCAAACACAATAACTAGACACTATGATAAGGACTAGGGTTTAAATCAGCTTTGTATAAAAACAGACATATCTTCTGCTGTCTTGGACCTTATAGTCTAGTGGAGAGATAGACAAAGGAAAGTCAGTTGCATGAGAGCTAACTATAATAAAGAGCATTATCTGATGCTATGAAAGTTTGTGATGGGGAATTAGAGCCAGTAACAGTGGTCAAGGAAGGGTCTTAAGAAAAAGATACTTGAACTAAAACAGAGGGATGTGTGATATAATTATTTTGGTGAAGTGAGGAGCAAAGGCACTCCAGTGAGAGGGGACACAATATTTAAAAGATCATGTCAAGAGACTCTTGACAGAGAAAGTGTAGGTTTTGGCCAATAAGAACCAGCAAAAATAAGTTTGTTGAGATAATGGAAAAAAGGAATTCAGTCCACCCAAACTATTAGGGATCGTATTAGGGATTTTGCTCTTTTTCTTTAAAAATAGTGGGAAGCTATTAAAAGGAATTTGGCTTATAACTTAAATAATCAGATTTGTATTTGGAAAGGATTATGCTACCTGTACACACTGACAGCAGCTTAGCGGGCACATGAGTATAAGCTGGAACCATGTATGTGTACACGTGTTATCAAACCAACACAGGTACAGACCAGGAACAGTTGCTTGAAATTAGAAAAGCTAAATTCTGACACCCTCCTCCATTATGTTTGTTAAAGGGGAAGGTTTTATTATAGGTTTCTTCATTTAGGAGACAGCTAGGTTTGCCCAAAAGACTATTTCCTGGAATGGGCTGGGAATGACTTTATGAGAAATACTCCCTTCCAAAACTTTCAACCAGGTTCATATATGCAAATGAAAGATTGAAACTTGTGCAACTCTGATTGGGCAACTCAAGCAGCAGTCCCACTCTTTGGTTATCAAAAGGGGTTCTGTTCTGATTGGTCGCTCTGCTGCAGCCAGTATTCACACTCTCCCTGCAATGGGAGACAGGAGTCAGTTTTAGATTTCTCAGCCTTCCTGGTGCATGTGCTTAGTGCTGGCTGGTTACAAAGGCAGACACACACAAATGTACACACGTGTGCACACAGACACACTTTTCCAGTTGGGCTTGATAAAATAGAGGTTTGGGGATCTACTACTGAATTCATGGCTATTATAATTGAATAGATGGTGTCACCTTTGTCTGAAATAGGATAAAACAAAGTGATGCAATTTATTGATTGGGAGCAATAACCACAAATTTAGTTTTATCCATGAAACTTTAGAAGTACATCTAAGACATTATTTGAGGTAGAGCAATATTCCAGTTTAGTGTTTGGATGATAAGACTGAGCAGGAGATATAAATATAATAACAATTTATATATGCCCTTTGACATGATAGACAGAAATGGAATCGTCTGATGAGAAGTTACAGAATGAGATGGATAGGTCCCTAGGAATTAGCTTATGGAAGTCACAGTACAGGTGGGGGATAATAAAGTCATAATGGAATTACTCAGCCCTATTTTCAGAACTGATGCTTACCCACAAGTATGGAGAAAAAAACCTGAGTGGATTCACTCAATAACGTGCACACTCAAAGATGTGCTTTATATTTGAACAGGTTGGGGGAAAAAAAACCTAACTAAATAAAAGAATTTACAATATTGGCAAAGACTTATTGAAATGATGACCATGAAACCTAGGATGGTTAAGAAAAAAATGGGAAGAGTGCTTTTGCAAGGAAAAATTGATGCGTGAATGAAGACATGACTTTTTTCAGTCCATTCTCAAGTCCCTGAATATCCCTGAATATCTTTCACATCTTTCAAAGCATATTGTTCGATTGAGTAGTTGCTTTGCCTACAGTTAGAGAATAACTGGATAAGGGAGAGAATTTTGAAGGTCAATTTGGCCAAAATCTAGGAAGATTCTGAGATAACTGTTGTAAATGATTTTGACATCTTTACACAGAGACATGAAAGCATTGACTAGATTGGGACCAGTGTTGGTGTAATGGCTATGTCGTTGGACTCCCATATAATCGACTGTGGTTCGAGTCCCGGACCTGGTGGCTTAAACTCACACCAAGCGCGTGTACATGTGTGCCCAAGATCCTGAGAGGAAAATGGAGGAGAAGGGATTGTGTGGCCAGCCCCTCTGGGGGGTGATTTCTCGCTTTCTATCTCTCTGTCTCTCTCTATCTTTCAGGCGAGCACCCGTGCCCTATAGCAAAAATCTCTCAAAAAATAAAAAAAAATTAAAAAGAAAGAAAATATTGACTAGATAACATGTAAAAATCACTCTCTGTATTCAATGTCTTTTCTAAAGGAAATTCTGTATTTTCTCATCATCTTCTTAAATTTTAAGAAAACTTTAGGTAACTACAAGGCTAGACACTCATGAGTAGAAAAATATTTTTATACACCATAACAATTTATTGAAGTAAGCTGTCTGAGATGAATAAATGGATGGAGAAAATGCGAATAGCCCATAGCAGTAAGTGAAAAAATTCAGAAATAATGTAATGGAGACCTCCATGAACATGGCAAAGCTGATTTTAAAGTACAGTCATGAATTTATTTTTTAGATTCAAGAAACATTAGTTACAAACAGTAACTTGTCAGATTTTGGTTTAAAGGTATTTCACCCACATGGTGGGAATATAGACAGATCAGATATTTTTAATCCCTTTTTCTGTTTTTAAAACTTAGGATGCATGATTTTATCATAAATTAAACCTATGTCAATAATATTCACCAAACAAATATGGAACTATAAATCTCAGAATAATTTAATATAAAACAATGCAAGAGGTATGAGAAGAATCAAATAGCTTTCCTGGTAAATAGAATAGGCTAACCAGTTTTGTTTTATGAGTTCAGGCTCTCAAAATAATGTCGATGTGCCTATTAAGTAATTTTACTCAGTTTCTAGAAATTTTATTCTATGTATTAATGAACTATTAGAGAAGATTTAACATATCACATTATATATTTTTTTTCTTTTTCCTTTCAGTTCTACTTGGTCAGTGGACAATGACTTTTACTTTGAAATTGCTTAGTGTTTTGCTTGTCTGTGGTTTATTTTTAGGTATGGAGTTTTATTTAGCCTTTGCTCTTGTTTTTGTTTATTTATTAGCTAGATGATGGATGCCACAAATCTCTCTCTCATTTATTTCCTTTTAAACAGCAGAACTTCTCACCGATTTGAAATTTGTTTTCTTCTAATAGCACATAGTGTTTGCAGCAATTATCCAGAGGTAACCAACCTTGTAAGACTAAAATGGCTAAGTTAAATAACATACATAGTTGTGTACATAAATACAGACAGAATTAAACCATAAAATGCCCAATAATATTGAAGAAGTTAAGGGCTGAAAAGGGAAAAAATTATGCCTTTTACATGAAAACAATAGGAAAACACTTTAAAGAAGTAATAAGAAACAAACTAAATGAGGCAGCTTTATATGCTTTTGAGTATAAATGACTATATTATAAAAACAATAATAATAATTGCAAATACATTAAATAGGAATCAACCTTAAAGATGCTATTAAAGATTATTTAAATGGTTATAAAATAATTCGACGTGACCAGTTTATTTGCACTAAGCATATAAGATTAAATTTTGAGTTTCTAGTTCTAACTATGTATGTTTTTGTGAGATTTTTATTTTTCTCTATACTTTCCCTTTCTTTCTCCTTTCTCACCACCCTTTTCTCTTTCTCCTCTGACTATACTATTATATGATCCATTTTTTCAATTTCCTTATTAAGACCTGTAGTTATTGGAACTTTCCCCATAGTTTAGTAGCAAACCACAGTTTGAATCTTGACCCTGGCAGCTTGAAAAACATGCTGGATGCCTGTGTATATACATCACAGATCTTGACAGGATGGAGAAATAGAGAAGAAAATATTGTAGTGTGACCACATCTCATTGGGGCTGATATTTTTTCTCCCTCTCTCTTTTCCTGGTGAGTACACAGAACCTTTAGCAGACAAACAAACAACAAACAAAAAACAAAACAGGCAAACATACAAAACCATAGTTAGTATCTAAACAAGAAACATTATTGTTCCACATTTTTGTGAGTGAGAATGGATTCTGAACCTTTCTCTTATCTTATCTTCCCATAACCCATAACCAAGCACTTTTCAGTATCTCAAGTCATTTTGTTTTATGGTAATCATGTATTACTCATAATTGTTATTGAAGGCCAGTTTATCTCGTTCCCACCTCCAATTTGTGACCAAATATTCACCAGGTTTATCCCTATTTCTATAACATCATCTCTGAAATTTGGTTCTTTTAGCATTGGTAGTAAGAAAATTAAAATACCTGTATTCTTGTAACCTAACAGCTATCGGAGTTAAACTCAGACTAGAATAATATACAGATTTTTCGGTGCATGTTTTTAAAATGGATCTTTGTGGTATGGAAGTTAGGCCCAGTAGTCTCAGTACCCAAGGCTTTTTTGGCAGCGAGGTTCACAGGGTATCAGGCAGTGGGATTTTTACCAATAGAAATAATGCTAAGTTCTAGAAAATGATACTAAGTACAATATGAAGGCACACTTGGGTGAATATTATGCTTGCAATTTGGGGATTGTAGACACATAGGCATGATGGATTTCAAGCCACTGGGTTTCAGACTCAAAATCTGCAGTCATCCTTGTAAGATCCAGCCACCGGAACCATTATGCCACTAACTAGCCCTCTGTTTTTGCTTTGAAATTTCTGAAGAGAAATGCAAGAAGAAATTGCTGCATTTGAGACTCAAGAACCTTGTTCTTGCATTTTACTGGAACTCTATTGGAAATTGTTACATTTTTTTAAAACACAACAATCATGAGAATTGCACAACTTTTCAAAAAGGTTAACATAGAAAGTAAGATTTGGTAGCATCCTAAAGACCAATTGGAAAGGAGGGAAGTATTTTTAAAAATTTTACTGGAGGGACCAGCGGATGGTATAAAGGTTATGTCAGTGGATGCCCATGTAGTTGACCATGGTATAAGCCCAAGACCTGAGTACTTAAAACTCCCACTGAGTGCATGTGCACGCATGCCCAAAACCCTGAGAATAGAATGGAAGAAAAGGGATTGAAGCGTGGCCATTCCCCCAGGGACTGATTTCTCACTTTCTGTTTCTCTCTGTCTTTTTGGTGAGGGCAAAAATCTCGCTCAAAAAAAAAAAATTATGGGGTGGGTTTTGAAAATATTTAAATGATAATGGGCGAGAGCCAGAGGAGACAAACGTTGATAATATAATAAATTGAACTAAAATTCTGGGAACACAAAAGTGAATAGATTGAGAGTGACTTATGCAAGAGGTGATTCTGTCCCAATTTTTTTTTTTAAATGGAGAAAGTATGAGGGAGGGAGTGTTGATAGAAGAGAGATGAATTACTTGAACAATAATTTATATTTTCTTTTGTCAAGTAGAAGGACAGGTCTTTGGAGTGTAAGGAGGGAGATTTGAGGGTGTATGAGGACTGGTGCTTGTTTTGTTTATGATAAAAAGTGTGTGTGGGTGCATGCACATGGAAGTGGCAGGGGAGGAAGAGCACCCTCCACAGGGCCTCATCATGCCACAAGCCACTTCACCCAGCCGTTCAGCCCTTCAGGATTCTGGGCACCCACATATGCTCCAGAGTGTTTTTGAGCTAACCTAGGGATGTGAGTCCACTGTTAGTTATGTGGCTTACAGCCTAACAGGGCACAGTAGCTGGACCAGAAGTTTATATATCTTTACTAGGAAGATGAGGAAGTGAACATAGTGCTAGTTCATAGTTGTGCTGAGGATCCACCTAGTTGAGGTTTATTCACTCATTTAAGAGATATCTATTAAGAATATTGAGAACACTTATTGTTCTGGGTATTGTCCTAAGAATATCATTCAAGAGAATAAAAACATGATGAATGAGTTCAAGCTACGATTACAGACTACCACCGATTGGGTGACTTGCAGTTATTTCTCACAGTTCTGGAAGCTAGAAAGTCCAGGATCAAGTTATTGGCAGATCTAGTGCCTGGTGAGGATCAACTTCCTGATTTGGAAATGGCTGTTTTCTCTTTGTATTTTCTTCCAATAAAAACACTTATAGGGACCAACAGATGGCATAATGGTTACGTTGTTGGACTCCCACATAGTGGACAATGGATCGAGTCCTGGACCCAACAGATTAAAATTCATGCGAGGTGCATGTGCAACGTGCCCAAAATCCCGAGAGGAGACTGGAGGAGAACGAGTTGAGGTATGGCCATCCCTCCAGAGGATAATTTATTACTTTCTGTCTCTCCGTCTCTGTCTGTCTCACTGGCAAATACATGTGCCCTATAGTAAAAATCTCTCTCTGAAAAAAAAAAAATGACACTTATCCCATCTAGGAGGGCTGCATCTTTATGGTCTAGTTATCTCCGAAAGACCCTATCTCCAAGTATCATCATATTTAGGGTTATGCTTCCAAATATGAATTTTGAGGAAATGCAAGGATAGCAACTAGTAAAGATAACTTAGGGACCAGCAGCTGGTGTAATGGCTATGTTGCTGGACTCCCATGTAGTCGACCACAGTTCGAGTCCTGGACCTGGTGGCTTAAACTCACACTGGGCACGTGTGCGTGCATGCTCAGGATCCGAAGAGGAGAATGGAGGATAAGGAATTGCGGCATGGCGATACCCCCTGGGGGCTGATTTCTCACTTTCTGTCTCTCTGTCTCTTTTTCTGGAGTGCGCATGCACCCTATAGCAAAAACCTCTCCAAAAAAAAGTAAGCCAAGAAGAATACAATAGACTTTAATTTGGGCTTCTAATTTTCTCTGTGGCCTCATTCAGTGGTGTATGAGATTCATTTCTTTTAATAAATTCACTTGCTTTTTAATATGTGATTGAATGTGAAAAACAACGAAAAATAGATGTCTTTTTATTGTCAACTTTTAAAAAATGAGACATAACTGCTGTTATCAGTTTATCATTGATAAACAGAAAGCACTTCTGGACACAAACAGCTGAGAATATCCTGGTCTGTTTCCATTTCAGTCTTGGGTAGTGATGGTAGGAGAATTTGATGCCATTCCCTGCTGACTAATTGTTGCACCATTTGTGCCAATTACAGTCCTTGAAATGTGCTAAATACAAAGATAAAAAAATGAAATGTATCACAAAAATAACAAGGGGGAAAATTAACAAATTAAATTATGAGAGCTTAGTAAGATAAAAGATTTAATATTAAAATTTTAAAATGAGGCTATAGAATATCTTGACTCGTAGAAAGAATGCTTCAAAGGTAAAATATATTTAATGGGATAAATTTATATTTTATACATACCAAAATGAAGTTGAGAAGATATATGATTTTATAATATCTAAATTTCTTGAAGACTCCACCTCCTAATACTGTTCTATCAGCAATTAAATTTCAACATGGTTTTTAGAGGCAACAAACATTTAAACCATTAAAATGATCTTTTATATTGTGGAAAGTCCTAGCACATGTTAAAATTTCCAATATGTTTTACAGGGCCAGCAGTTAGCATAGTGGTTAAGGCATTTGTTGAACTCCAAAGTAGTTGACCACAGTTTGAGTCCTAGACCTGGAGGATGAAAAATCATGCTAGGCATATGTGCATCTGTGCCCAAAATCCTGAGAGGAGAATGAAGGAGAAAGGATTGTGGTATGGACATTCCTCTTGGGGGAGGGGGTGATTTCTCGTTTTCTCTGTTTCTCAACAAGTGCATGAACTGCATAGCAAAAACCTCTAAAATAAATAAATAAATAAAAATAATGAAAGTTACATTTGGATTGTGCAAAAACAATTCATCAAAAATTTACAAAGGAGGGACCAGCAGGTGGCATGGTGGTTAAGGCTCTGTACATTCCCACGTGGCCAACCATGGTTCAAATCCTGGACCTAGTGACTTGCTTTCTCTCTCTCTCTCTCTTCTTCTCTGTGTCTGTGTCTCTCTCTGGTCAACTTAAAGTAAATGAATTAATTAATAAAATTTAATAAATAATTGTTAAAAAATTTATAAAGGAGACAGCAAACATTTTCATTCTAGTTAGTAGGACAAAAATAATAAAATTTTTGATAATTTTGCATATCATGCTAGTGCTATTTTCAGTCTTTATGCATAATATTTTATAAAAGAGTTAAGAAGTCATTGATACTTCCAAATACTATCTAAAGTAATCCTCCTTATCTTCAGTCTAAAACTTCAGGTAATATTTAGTCCCCACAGCAACCAAAAATGCAGCTCATGCCCTTCAGAACTCATTTAATAATGCACGAATCAAAGACGCATGATTTGTATTACCACCTGTGTATTTCCAACTTTCACTGTGGCCCATGGGTTTCTTAGTTCTGGTGAAACAAGCTTCTCTTGGAAAATGTCTAATAGTTTTCCTTCTGTTTCCCATGGTTATAATCTGCAAGTTTCATTTTACTGTGAACATGTTCATGTTTGCGTCTCTGTCTACATTCATGAGCCGTGTCTGATGGCAAACTGTTCTTCAGCTGGAATCAACTGGAACTGGAAGAAAAGTTTTAATTTCACCAGTATTCTATGCAATTATTTAGAATAAAAGAACTTTGGAAAAGATGAACTTTTTCTTTTCAAATCAATTGTTGTCTTTTATTTATTATCTTTAAAATATCATATAATGGCCTTAGAAATTACCTGGCTTGTTATTGTAGCTGAACTCTTAGATCTTACTCATCAGCCTGCTGAA
>NW_006159448.1:3236911-3270816 GCF_000334495.1 Tupaia belangeri chinensis | reverse complement strand
TGTAATGGCTATGTTGCTGGACTCCCATGTAGTCGACCACAGTTCGAGTCCTGGACCTGGTGGCTTAAACTCACACTGGGCACGTGTGCGTGCATGCTCAGGATCCGAAGAGGAGAATGGAGGATAAGGAATTGCGGCATGGCGATACCCCCTGGGGGCTGATTTCTCACTTTCTGTCTCTCTGTCTCTTTTTCTGGAGTGCGCATGCACCCTATAGCAAAAACCTCTCCAAAAAAAAGTAAGCCAAGAAGAATACAATAGACTTTAATTTGGGCTTCTAATTTTCTCTGTGGCCTCATTCAGTGGTGTATGAGATTCATTTCTTTTAATAAATTCACTTGCTTTTTAATATGTGATTGAATGTGAAAAACAACGAAAAATAGATGTCTTTTTATTGTCAACTTTTAAAAAATGAGACATAACTGCTGTTATCAGTTTATCATTGATAAACAGAAAGCACTTCTGGACACAAACAGCTGAGAATATCCTGGTCTGTTTCCATTTCAGTCTTGGGTAGTGATGGTAGGAGAATTTGATGCCATTCCCTGCTGACTAATTGTTGCACCATTTGTGCCAATTACAGTCCTTGAAATGTGCTAAATACAAAGATAAAAAAATGAAATGTATCACAAAAATAACAAGGGGGAAAATTAACAAATTAAATTATGAGAGCTTAGTAAGATAAAAGATTTAATATTAAAATTTTAAAATGAGGCTATAGAATATCTTGACTCGTAGAAAGAATGCTTCAAAGGTAAAATATATTTAATGGGATAAATTTATATTTTATACATACCAAAATGAAGTTGAGAAGATATATGATTTTATAATATCTAAATTTCTTGAAGACTCCACCTCCTAATACTGTTCTATCAGCAATTAAATTTCAACATGGTTTTTAGAGGCAACAAACATTTAAACCATTAAAATGATCTTTTATATTGTGGAAAGTCCTAGCACATGTTAAAATTTCCAATATGTTTTACAGGGCCAGCAGTTAGCATAGTGGTTAAGGCATTTGTTGAACTCCAAAGTAGTTGACCACAGTTTGAGTCCTAGACCTGGAGGATGAAAAATCATGCTAGGCATATGTGCATCTGTGCCCAAAATCCTGAGAGGAGAATGAAGGAGAAAGGATTGTGGTATGGACATTCCTCTTGGGGGAGGGGGTGATTTCTCGTTTTCTCTGTTTCTCAACAAGTGCATGAACTGCATAGCAAAAACCTCTAAAATAAATAAATAAATAAAAATAATGAAAGTTACATTTGGATTGTGCAAAAACAATTCATCAAAAATTTACAAAGGAGGGACCAGCAGGTGGCATGGTGGTTAAGGCTCTGTACATTCCCACGTGGCCAACCATGGTTCAAATCCTGGACCTAGTGACTTGCTTTCTCTCTCTCTCTCTCTTCTTCTCTGTGTCTGTGTCTCTCTCTGGTCAACTTAAAGTAAATGAATTAATTAATAAAATTTAATAAATAATTGTTAAAAAATTTATAAAGGAGACAGCAAACATTTTCATTCTAGTTAGTAGGACAAAAATAATAAAATTTTTGATAATTTTGCATATCATGCTAGTGCTATTTTCAGTCTTTATGCATAATATTTTATAAAAGAGTTAAGAAGTCATTGATACTTCCAAATACTATCTAAAGTAATCCTCCTTATCTTCAGTCTAAAACTTCAGGTAATATTTAGTCCCCACAGCAACCAAAAATGCAGCTCATGCCCTTCAGAACTCATTTAATAATGCACGAATCAAAGACGCATGATTTGTATTACCACCTGTGTATTTCCAACTTTCACTGTGGCCCATGGGTTTCTTAGTTCTGGTGAAACAAGCTTCTCTTGGAAAATGTCTAATAGTTTTCCTTCTGTTTCCCATGGTTATAATCTGCAAGTTTCATTTTACTGTGAACATGTTCATGTTTGCGTCTCTGTCTACATTCATGAGCCGTGTCTGATGGCAAACTGTTCTTCAGCTGGAATCAACTGGAACTGGAAGAAAAGTTTTAATTTCACCAGTATTCTATGCAATTATTTAGAATAAAAGAACTTTGGAAAAGATGAACTTTTTCTTTTCAAATCAATTGTTGTCTTTTATTTATTATCTTTAAAATATCATATAATGGCCTTAGAAATTACCTGGCTTGTTATTGTAGCTGAACTCTTAGATCTTACTCATCAGCCAACTGTACTCTTCTCAGAGACATAGATACCATCCAAGAATTTTCTTATATACTTATTTTTATCTGTTGAAGCTTGCTGTATCAAAGCAGCTGAGTTTAAAACAAGTTCAATGTCGTCGACTTCAAGGATCAACTCTTCTTTCTGGGTTTGAGATACTGAACAAAAAACATCTGGTTGCATTTGAACACTCCGGATGTATTTTTCACCAAAGAAATTTCAGATTTCAACAAGAGACCCATTCTTCTGAATAATGACATTGATGGGGAAATGATTGTACACAGATCTCATCTTGTAGCAGAAGCCCAATGTAACACCCTTTATCATGTTCTGTATGTGACTACAGATAGAGTGAACTATAGCTAGTTCCTTTCTGTTTCCCCACCATTTTTCGACCCATAGCCTCTTCTTTTTCTTCCCAAGGAGACTGACCTCTACACTGATGTGATTGAAGTCCCTCCACAGGGTTTCTCAGGGACTCTTCACAATAACTGCACATCCCTTCAAGAGTGATGTCAACATTCTCGGGAATGTTGACAGTCTGATCGCTGAGAATAGTCTTCATTCCCCCAGAAGATGTGGCAAAGAGCAAAAGATAAGCTTTTTTTAAAATGACTTAAATACATATGTATTGTTAGAAAGTTTAAGCAAAATTTAATTTAAAAAATTAATAATATCCTTTTAAAAATTATTTATAACTATTTTTTTTAATTTTGTTACATGGCATGTGTGCTCATCAGAGAGAGAAGGCAGAGAGAGAGACAGAAAGTAAGAAAGCAAGCTACTGGGTCTGGGACTTGAATCGTAGTCGACCATGTAGGAGTCAGCGCCTTAACCTCCACAACACTTGCTGGCTCCAATCATATATTTTTCATACATTGTTTTGCCTGAATGCCACTCAGTGTCCAGGATACCATGGTAAACTTGTGGAAAAGAGACAGGTAGAGTGATAGAAACAAAACTCATGGATCTTAAACTTCCAGAAGTGACCATGTGCCCTTCTTATCCTGGTCCTTTATGGTGAATCCCCCCTCATTCATTCAACTCTGTCCTTTCAGATATAAAAACAGATGAGTGAGTATCAATCTATTTCCCTCCTATATCTAATCATATACTAAGCATTCTCAGTTTGCCTTTATAAATTTGTTGGATTCATAATCAGTTTTCTATCTCTACTATAATTTTATATTAATCTATCATCATGTCTTCCTGAATTTGTGAATTCAGGAATAATCGATCTTCTATTATCAGTTCATGTTCTTCAGTTAATCCCCTGTGTAGTGCCTTAGTAACTATTTCCAAACTGAAACTTAACTGTGTAATCTTTTACTTAAAATAGTGATTTTCCTTGCTCTGGATAAGGAACATCCTACTTCTCCAAGTTCTTCATACTCCCACCCTCCTTTGCTTTTTACAACCATTACAAATAGGAGAGAAGGCATGTTAGATTGTACAGGCTAGAAATTTTTAGATTTGAGGTTAGAGTTTACAAGAGTAATTGCCTACTATATTCTATACAGCTGTGTTTGTTTTGGTTTGTTTCTTTGTTTCCCATGAAGAAGGAAGAAAGAGAGAGAAAGAGGACTTGGCAAAGCATAGAAAAGATTTAAGGTAGTTATGGTGGGGATTAGGGAGGAACTCTGACTATAAATAGTGTCTAAGACCTAGTAAAGTAGAAGACCATGAATTGGTACTGGTAGAACCATTTGCTTGGTACTGCGATATTCTCCAGGAGCTCAGGTACAGGAATGGAGACAGATCAATGGGTTTACTCAACGTTAGCATTTTGCTAAATTGGTATGACAGAAGGACAGGGATTTGAAGATGCTGGTAAAAATTGAAATATTGCTATTTACTACAGCAGTATGTTTCCAAACCCAATGCATTGTTTACTCCTTTACCTCAATGAAATATCTTTTCCAATATTTATTCTTCTCTGATGATTCTATTCAAAATATTATTTCTTCTATAATTTATTTACTTACATGATTTATTGTTCTTTTAGCTCTTGCCATTATTTATTTATTTATTGCATCTACCTCCCTTTTTAAAATATACATGATATAAGAGTAGAAACTTCAAAAAAAATTGTTAAATTCCAGCCTTAACTGTTTCTAGCATAAAAGGAGCTCAATCAATATTTAAGTTCATTAACTATTTAATGAAATAATTCTTGCAAAGACCCTGAACACAAAATAACTTTATAGAAGGGAACTTTGGGAGATTAGCAAACAAAGTGATACATTAAATGTTCAAAGCTATCAACACTCACTTTACATGGAGTTATATTTAGTTTTGTTTGTATTAATTTCTGTTTAGATATTTTTCTCTTGGCAGTTTTACACTCTAAATTTAAAATAAATTCTTCTATGAGTTCCATGACATTTTCTCATCTCACTTTTACAGAATAGTCCATGTTCCCATAAAACTTTTCTTTCCTATATATCAATTGTCTTTACTATTTTGTACTGAGTTGTTAATTTATACATTTGTGTCTTATGATACATTGAATTGCTATGCTAGACTTCACTTACATGTTATTATTTTTGTCATCTTAGCACAGAGATTGCCACTATTAATTTGAATAAATTTGTGCTGAATGAACGAATGGATGAATGAGTGAGCCCTTTTTTGATGTATAAAATAGCTGAGCTCATGGAGTGGTCATTTGATTTACCCAATGCTACAGTGATAAGAAGAAAAAGAAAAAGCACTGGTCTTCTGATACTAAATAGAAGCCAGCTGTAACATGTAATTATACTTTACTTCTAGATTTACATTCCAAGAACTACCACAGGAATTTAATATTTTCAAAGAATCTAAACATGAATCACTTAAAGCTTCCAACTTAAATAAAGAGCCCATGAAGCCCTCTGCTTTGTTTTGCACAGTTCATATCCTTCTGTACAAACACTTCACATTAGCCACTCTAAAGCAAAGCAGCGTGATTATATAAACAGTGGTACAGATCAGTGTCATGCAGCTAAATGAGATGCCCCTTGTACTATAAAACCCTTCAGGCTTCTAGAACTCAAAATAAAATAAGGCATCATTTCAAATCATCTTTTTTATTATTATTTTCATAAGAATTTTTTCACAGTAAGTATTTATATGAAAGGCTATAATACAGTAATAGAAGCATTTCTATGGTTTGACTGTATCACCCCCAAATTTGTGTGAGGTTGTAGTGGGGCTGAGAAGGACAAAACAATTCAATGATGGTATAAAGAGATGGAACCTTTAAAAGGGGATTAGAAATAGATTTGGTCGTCAGCGTGGGGCCCTCATGATTAATTCTTGCTAGCTTTATAACAAGAAGTGAAACCAAAGCAAAGACACTTGGACACACAGAGGTGGACATGTGAGCTCTTCCTCTCTGCTCATGTGATGCCTGTACCACCTGAGGACTCTGCAGGAAATCTCCACCAAGAAGATCCTCACTACATCTCTTGACCTTGGACTTTTAAAACTGTGAGCTGAGTAAACCCATATTATTTCCAATTCATCCAGATCCACATATTTCTGTTACTTTGCAGCAGAAACAAACAAACAAACAAACAACAAGAACAAAAAAAAAAAAAAGCATCCTGGAATCTGTTAGTCATTGGCTTATCAAATCAAATTATTTTTTGACTCAGAATGCTATTCCTCTGTGATCACTGAGCTTTGCTAGGGCTGACCAATGTCAGTGACTGCCAATGGTTAGGGACAGGTAAAAGTCATAGGGATTGTAGTCCAAAGATCTAGACAAAGTCCAGGAATATATTTATTTACCCCCACATAATAAACTAATTGAAGTCTAAGAAGTCCATAAAACTAGTAAATACACAGAACAAATGTACAAAAGTAGGAGTTAATAAACATAATAGGACATCAAATAAAAATAATCTGAATATACCTAGATCTAGGGTGGTAATTTTTGTCTCCTGAAATTTTTTGTAGTCTCTATTTAGATAAAACGTAGCCTCCAGCAACTGGTTAGTTACTCTTACTACTCTTTTTGGAGTTTTTGCTCAAAAAAGTGTGTATGCTCATTGGAGAGAGATATAGGGGGAAAGTGAGAAATCGCCCCCTGGGAGGGATGGTCACACCAGAATTCTTTTTCCAGCATTCTTCTCTTGGTATTTTGGGCACACACACACTCATGCCTGATGTGTTTTTCAAATTGCTGGATCTGGAACTCCAATCACTGCGTCAGTCACGTACGATACAGTGCCTTGACCATCATGCCACCTGCTGACCCAGAATTTTTACCAATTTATAACTAAGGATGGCCTGAAGGAAGAAGTAAGCATTTGGTGGTGTACAATATCAGATAACTAGTTTTATGACCTAAGACAAGTGACCTAAGTTCTGTAACCCTATATTCTATATTTTTTATCTTATGGGCTAGTCATGAGGATCCAGTAGTAGAATTTATATGAAGTTATCAATATCCCTAAGCTCATAGAAAATGGGAAAGAGAAAATTTGCCACCATTTGCCATAAGCACTGAAAACAGGCAATGAGACAAATGGGTCAGAACAAGGCAGCTGATTACTCACAGCATTGCAAACAGCATGAATACTGACATGCTTGATTTAGCTTCCCTGCCTTTAAGTTGATAGGGCAGCACAGTAAGCCCTAATGACTGCTACATATGCAGTGAGTTTGTGTTACAGCTGAGATATCTTTAGCTTAAGGAGTCCCCTGCTTTTATCGCCAGCTACATAAACAACCTTAGAAAATGACCAGCTCAAAGAGAGATAAGGGCCTTATAATCTTGACACAATCAGCAAGAATTATAGGAGCGCCAAAGCACCCATAAAGGACTACTTCACAGGAGAAATGCAAAATATAAGGTACCATTACCAAGGGAAATGTAAACATATGCCCACACAAAAATGTGTAGATGTGTACTCACGACTTTATTATAATAGCCAGAGCAGAAACAGCACAAATGTCCAACAAAAGAAGGATGAATTCACAAAGCTGGGCATAGCTGAAGATGAAATAGCATTCAGCAATAAAAAGAAACAAATATTGATACATGTCACAGGATGATGAACTTGGAGAACACATAGGAAGTAAAAGACCTTGTATTGTAACAATGCAATTTATAATGTGTGAAATGTCTAGACTGAACAAATACATAGATATAAAAAGCAAATAAGTAGTTGTCTAGGTCTTGGGGGTAGAAGAGAACCAGAACCAGTCTGGTAACTGATTGAAAAATGTTTTAGAAATGGTTAAAGTTTTCTCAAGTTGGATTAGTATGACAGTAACTCGCTGTATATATACAAAACACACTAAATTAAAAATGTGATGGGCAACAGACATGGAGGTTAAGGCAACTGGGTCAACTGCATGGTTGAAGTCACCAACCCAGAGGTTAGAAACTCACGCTGGGTAGATGTGAGAGTGTCTGTGTCCACAAATCCTGAAAGGAGAATGTAGGAGAAGGGATTATTGCATAGCCACCCCCTGGGGGGGGTGATTTATCACTTTTCCTCTCTTCCTCTCTGTCACTCTTTCACAAGTGCACATGCCCTATAGCACAACCTTAAAAAAATAGATTTTTTATACTATGTGAATTAACACTAATACATTTTTTCTGAGGCACCATTGAAGATGTTAGGTATGTTAAATTGTCTCTGTCAACTAGATATCACCTCCACTCCCATACAAAGTGCTGCAAAGGAGAAGCTGGGAATAACATTTCTCAGAATCTCTTCCTTCATTTGATTTCTGATTAGACTCTACCTATGAGAGTCTCCTCAGTAAGATCTGGAAGATGAAAGAGAAGGCGGCGTTATTATTTCCCAGAGGCAGTTGTAACCACAGGCATAGGCAAACAGGAGAACCATAGTGAGCCTTTGGGAATGACTGGTTTTAGTGCTACCAGCTGAGATGACCTGTGGCAGCTTCTCTGACTTTTCACTCTTCAGCTGTCCCAAGATTATAAAAGCCTCCTTTTCTCTAGATTAAAAACCCTCACTCTTGGGAACCAGCAGTTAGCGTAATGGCTATGTCGCTGGACTCCTACGTAGTCGACCGCGGTTCGTGTCCCGGACCCGGTGGCTTAAAACTCACGCCGGGCGTGTGTGCGTGCGTGCCCAAGATCCCGAGAGGAGAATGGAGGAGAAGGGATTGCGGCATGACCATCCCCCCTGGGGGGTGATTTCTCGCTTTCTGTCTCTATGTCTTTCTCTGTCTGTCTGGCGAGCACACGCGCCCTACAGTAAAAATCTCTAAAAAAAAAAAACAACCCTCACTCTTGGAATTTATAGAAGATTTCTATTTTCCTTACTTAACAGTACTGAAACATTTTGGAGTCTCAGGAAAAAGAAAGTTAAAGATAGAAAGCTGCTATTAAATTGGCTAGGAGAAAGACCACAGAGGTAAGGTGCTATTCTTACCACATCACATCCTAAGAACTTAAAATCAACTTCACTTACCTATTGATTTTAATTCTGATCATTTGGTTGAGGTACTGAATGTACTCAAACAATTCTTCTCTGCAAACTGTGTCCTCTTCCCGTCCGTAGTGTGCTCTTTGGAAGTAATCACTGTACACAACCTGCACCAGAAAAGTACAAAGTTATGCCACCTTTCTCGAGAGAAACTACATAAACTATTCAGAATTCCTGTACACAGATTTATCTCTTCTCTTCCACTTATTAGTTTATTTAATAATTCATTTATAAAATATTGATAATATTTATTTCATACATTGGGTATTAGATAAAATAACTATCTATTTTGTTGTTCCTTGTTATCTAGCTTTGGCCATTGGGCAATCTTTCAATTAGTTTCTGTGTCCCTTTGACATACTTTTATCACTGAGTGTGTGTGTGTTGTTTTCATTTTTGTTTTAGCACTTTTTAACTTTCTAGCACCACAAGATGTTTCAGATTCATTTTGTATATATGTCCTGCCCCAGTCCTAGAGTCAGTCATTTCTGCAAAAAGTCCTGATTATGTTTATTTATTTATTTATTTTGAGAGGTTTTCTCTATAGGGCACGTGTGCTTGCCAGAAAGACAGAGAGAGACAGAGAGACAGAAAGTGAGAAATCACCCCCCAGGGGGGATGGCCATGCCGCAATCCCTTCTCCTCCATTCTCCTCTCGGGATCTTGGGCACGCACGCACACGCGTCCAGTGTGAGTTTTAAGCCACTGGGTCCGGGATGTGAACCGCAGTCGACTACATGGGAGTTCAGCAACATAGCCATTATGCTAACTGCTGATCCCCTGATTATGTTTCTTGAGAATAGTAATGGAAAGTAAAGTCTGGATTCTAAGAATCCCTTTTTTAAATATAGCTGGGTTTATTTGAAGAATAACTCTTCTATATAACCCTAGTGTTATGGACTGATTATATCCTCACAAACGTCATATGTTGAAGTCATAACTTCCAGTGAGACTGTATTTTAAAGACAATCTTAAGGAGGTAATTAATGTTAGATGAAGTCATAAGGGTGAGATCCAAAGGTGATAAGACTGGTATCTTTGTAAGAAGGGAGAGACCAGAGATCTCTCTTTCTCTCTACCAAGTGAGAATAAAATGAGGATGATGCTTTCCATAGGTCATGAAGAAAGGCCTTTAAAAAGTTCAGCCCTGAGTCCAGCAGCTGGAATGGTGATTAAAGAGCTGCACTTCCATGTGGCTGACCTTGGTTCAAGTCCTGGACTTTGTGGCTTGAAAATCATGCCTGGTATGTGTGCATGCCCAAAATCCCAGGAGAAGAATGGATTATGGTAAGGCCATTCTCCCAGAGGGTGATTTCTCACTTTCCATTTCTCTGTCTATCTCTAGCAAGTGCATGCACCCTATAGCAAAAACCTAAAAATGAACAATCAGGGACCAGCAGTTGGTGTAATGACTATGTCATTGGACTCCCATGTAGTTGACCATGGTTCAAGTCCCAGACCCGGTGGCTTAAATTAATGCTGGTTGCGTGTGCATGCGTGCCCAAAATCCTGGGAGGAGAATGGAGGTCAAGGGATTGCAGCATGGTCATCACCCCTGGAGGGGGTGATTTCGTGCTTTCTGTCTCTCTGTCTTTCTGGCGAGCCCATGCACCCTATAGCAAAAAAATAAATAAATAAAATAAACAAACAAACAAACAAAAATCAGTCCTAATGGTATTTTTATCCTAGACATATAGCCTTCAAAACTGTAAGCAAATAAAGTTCAACTCTTTAAGCCAACTAGTCTATGGGACTTTTTAATGGAAACTTTGCCCACTAATATACCTTATGTATAGCTTTTGGTTCCAGAGTCATGAATTATGGAAACTGTAATATAATGTCCTGCCTTTAGTCATTTCATTGTGCAGATGAGAAACATTTACAGTTTCTAAAGCCTCTGATGCTGGAAAACATACGAATGAATCAAAGTAAATTGATCAATTTTTCAGCCTTTGACAGAGAGAGTTATCTACTTCTATCATGTAGTTTACAAAGAAATCTACATGAATTTACTCGAGTAATAGTTGTAAATCTTTAAAAGGCAATGGTACAATCACAAACAATAACAACATTAAACCAAATGTACTCCAACTCAAAAATGGCAGGCAAATAATGTAAAATGCAGTGAGTGAAAGTCTTAGGTCTTAGTTGTTCTGATTGTCATTTGAATGAGTGCTCCTGAGAAGTCTGGTTAAGGGCTATTGAGACTGTAGATGATATGTCTAAACTAAGTGTAGAAACTATCCAGTCCTGGTTTGATGCTTCAGGAAACACGGTTAAAGTCTATAAGGAGATGTTTGGACTGGGGTGGGAGGGCATAGTAGCCAGTTTGGACCATATTAGAAGCCAGTCTGAGGACAAAATCAACACAGAGCAGAGTTCATAGACTAGAGAATTTAATGTTAATAGACTCAGAACCTTGATACAAATATACATTACCAGTCTCTACCTTGGCAAGTGTCAGTGATACAACGCAATATATCCTCTTCTTAGGTTATCTTTTAAAGGTAATTTGAATCATTTTTTTCCTGTTCTTTACAACTATATATAATCTTTCGCATGCCTAAAAGAGATCCTAAAAAGCAATACTATGTAGACAGAGGAATTATAGCTGCATTTTCATTTTAAATTATATCATAAAAGCTTTGAGAAAAAAAAGTAATGGGGATTAAAGTTAAATTTACATTCAAAATCACTCCAGCAGATTAATGAGTGATAATCAATAATCAAGTTCTCCCACTGTGTTTATCCAATTCACTGCAACTTACTAATTGAGAAGGACTGCTTCCTGCAAAATCCCAGGAGAAGAATGGATTATGGTAAGGCCATTCTCCCAGAGGGTGATTTCTCACTTTCCATTTCTCTGTCTATCTCTAGCAAGTGCATGCACCCTATAGCAAAAACCTAAAAATGAACAATCAGGGACCAGCAGTTGGTGTAATGACTATGTCATTGGACTCCCATGTAGTTGACCATGGTTCAAGTCCCAGACCCGGTGGCTTAAATTAATGCTGGTTGCGTGTGCATGCGTGCCCAAAATCCTGGGAGGAGAATGGAGGTCAAGGGATTGCAGCATGGTCATCACCCCTGGAGGGGGTGATTTCGTGCTTTCTGTCTCTCTGTCTTTCTGGCGAGCCCATGCACCCTATAGCAAAAAAATAAATAAATAAAATAAACAAACAAACAAACAAAAATCAGTCCTAATGGTATTTTTATCCTAGACATATAGCCTTCAAAACTGTAAGCAAATAAAGTTCAACTCTTTAAGCCAACTAGTCTATGGGACTTTTTAATGGAAACTTTGCCCACTAATATACCTTATGTATAGCTTTTGGTTCCAGAGTCATGAATTATGGAAACTGTAATATAATGTCCTGCCTTTAGCTGCTTCATTGTGCAGATGAGAAACATTTACAGTTTCTAAAGCCTCTGATGCTGGAAAACATACGAATGAATCAAAGTAAATTGATCAATTTTTCAGCCTTTGACAGAGAGAGTTATCTACTTCTATCATGTAGTTTACAAAGAAATCTACATGAATTTACTCGAGTAATAGTTGTAAATCTTTAAAAGGCAATGGTACAATCACAAACAATAACAACATTAAACCAAATGTACTCCAACTCAAAAATGGCAGGCAAATAATGTAAAATGCAGTGAGTGAAAGTCTTAGGTCTTAGTTGTTCTGATTGTCATTTGAATGAGTGCTCCTGAGAAGTCTGGTTAAGGGCTATTGAGACTGTAGATGATATGTCTAAACTAAGTGTAGAAACTATCCAGTCCTGGTTTGATGCTTCAGGAAACACGGTTAAAGTCTATAAGGAGATGTTTGGACTGGGGTGGGAGGGCATAGTAGCCAGTTTGGACCATATTAGAAGCCAGTCTGAGGACAAAATCAACACAGAGCAGAGTTCATAGACTAGAGAATTTAATGTTAATAGACTCAGAACCTTGATACAAATATACATTACCAGTCTCTACCTTGGCAAGTGTCAGTGATACAACGCAATATATCCTCTTCTTAGGTTATCTTTTAAAGGTAATTTGAATCATTTTTTTCCTGTTCTTTACAACTATATATAATCTTTCGCATGCCTAAAAGAGATCCTAAAAAGCAATACTATGTAGACAGAGGAATTATAGCTGCATTTTCATTTTAAATTATATCATAAAAGCTTTGAGAAAAAAAAGTAATGGGGATTAAAGTTAAATTTACATTCAAAATCACTCCAGCAGATTAATGAGTGATAATCAATAATCAAGTTCTCCCACTGTGTTTATCCAATTCACTGCAACTTACTAATTGAGAAGGACTGCTTCCTGTTAAGAATGCTTGGGTCTTGATATTCAGTTAGACCTTAGAATCTTCTCATTACAGGAAATAAAATAGGTAATGGAGACTCTGGGGCATATCAGGAAATAAAAGGAAGTGATTAAGTTGGTAATTTTATGCAGATAAAAATCAAAGCACCAGAAGAGAAAGATTAAGAAAAGGGTAAGACTTTCAGGAAGGGCCAAGCTCTCTCTTGTGATCTTACAACAAATACAACTTTCTTTACTTAATCAACTATGTAGGGCATAAATAAGAGGATAACTATACATGAGCTGAACATCTTAGAAAATATTGTGGGGAAAAAAGAGAGAACTTGCTGATAATACAGTACTTACAAAACAAGCTCTTGCTATTTCCCTCTTGACACCATGTCTGTTGTCTACCAGGGCAATCATATCCAACAGTAATTGTCTAACAATTGTTCCGCACTGAGAAAATACTTCTGATTACAGACATTAACACGTTTAGGCATTAAACTGCCTTACTGTAATTACCCTTGAGCTTATTCTCACAAATGAATTAATATTCTGATGGCTTGGACTAATACAACCAGTAAAGAGGTGATGAATTGCTTCCAAATCAGATAAAATGAAGCATGACATCACTTAATTAATTTCATGGAAGTAGGGGGTTGAGGCAGAAAGAAAACATTTCCACTGGGGCTATCTTCCCAGAACGGGGTGTGAAACATGGGTAGTAAGCAGAGAAAGGAGGTTGATGCCAAGTTCTACTGAAAACTTCTGTGCTTCTCAGCAGAGAGTATGGCATGTCCAAGGTACATTTGAGACTGTGATACTTTTGTAGAGCATGGCTGATGTGCTAATGGACCCTGATGTGTGTGCCCCTGTGAAAGGTCTTAGAAGACAAAATATGCTGGTGTTTCCATGCTAATGCTGAAAATAATTTGCCTTATTAAATGACTAGTTTAAACTAAAATGGTAAAAATGTTGAAAACTTAGTTCTGAAATAAAAAAAATAAGCAATTAAACAAAAGGCAAGGAAACGTGGAATGAATGATATGCTTACAGGGTATGATAAAGGCATGAAATGAATCTTTTTTGCTCATGCTTAACCAGGTTTGGAAACTTGGTAAGCAACAAAGAGTGGCTGGGTGCACAGGAAGTGAATGTTCTTGATTTGGATCGAAGAGTGACTTGCTTGTGTAACCATGAGGATAGTAATTCATCTTCCTGACTAGTGCCTGTGTTGTTTAGTCACCCAACAAAAAGAGCTTTAGCAGAGCTTCGAACAAATCGATACTACTTTATTTAGATCACGGCTTGATTTCCTGTACGATTGCCTATCCATTTCTACCTTTTCAAGAGGCCTGACTCACCTAGCTAGGAATTTTTGCAGGTGACACACGCAAGATTTCTGTGGCTTCTTTAATTACCTTTATATAGAATTTTGAAGCTATCTTTGAGATTTAGGACTCAAGTATATCTCTTAAATATTCCATGGGTAATAAAATAAAATACAAACTTAAAGTGTTTGAGTTCCAGTTTTTTCATTGTTTTGTTTTAATTTGCTGCAGGGTGTGTGCACTCATCAGAGAGAGAGAGAAAGTGAGAAAGCATGAAAGCACCCCCAGGGGGATGAACATACCACAATCCCCTCTCTTCCACTCTCCTCTTGGGATTTTGGGCATGCATGCACATGACCTTCAAGCTACAGTTCTGTGACTTGTACCACAGTCGGTCATGTGGGATCCACTTGTCTCAATCACCATGCCACCAGGTGATCCCAAATCCCAATTTTATATTCTTATATTTATACAGAAAAAAAACAATCTTGTACATGACTATAGTAAATCACAATAAACAAACCTATTATGACTTCCCCCATCTCCCTTTATTTTCTTTGTCTTGACTAACAGATCATAACTTTGCAAACAATATTTTCTCAACAGTACTTGCTAATTAATTAAATTTATACATTTAAGAAGATGAAGTCAATAAGTCTGCATTCTGGCTTGGACCTCAGCTACTTGCTGTGTGATTTTATACAACCTGTTGTTTCTACGTTTTCTTAACTGTAAAATGAGCTCAATCTAACACATTAATAGCTTGTGTAAAGATTCGATGTAAGAAATAAATAAAGTAGCTTGCACTCAATAAATATTGACTTTTCTTGTCATAAATTGTTGAAATTGCCAACATTTATTGTTGGCATGATTGTGTTCATTTGACATGTTGTTGATCTTGCTTCCATTCAACAAATACTTATTCCTACGCCCAGTCACTGCTTCTCCCCAATTGGTATCTGAGACCTCACTCTTATCCATTCAACTTCTGTTATTATTATTTGTGTAGCAGCAAGACTCATCTTTTTAAAATGTAAATGGGATTTGTCATGTTCTCTACTTAATAACCTTCAGTAACCTGACTTCACACTTAAAATCAAATCTACACTTCTCATAGGCTATATTCTTCAACTTCATAGAAGCTCAGAACATGCCACCTCAAAACATGCCTCTTTGACATAAGGATTGTTGAATCAAAGACAATTAAGAAAGAATCAGTTACAGAAAAACTCTGCCCTCTCTGAATTTGCCTAAAAACAGGGCATAGTTTTACAAAGACAAAAAGTATTTCCCCCCCACCAACTATTTCCCCACTTTCTACCTGATTAACAGTAGTTAATACATTGAGACATTTATAATCCTGAGACACTTTGGACATTTGTAATCCTGGAGAGACAACAGGGGAATCTACACAGACAAGCCTTTATTGGCCATTTATTTGCCTTCTCACATACTTCCATCCTGTAGAGTCAAAGACCTTGTCCTTTGTCCTCCATTTGTCTAATAATTTACAGTTCTTTTATGAAGATCTTACATTAAAAAAAAAAAAAAAATCAGGGGCCAGCAGGTGGTGTGATGGTTAAAACACTGAACTCCCACAAGGCAGACTGCAGCTTGAGTCCCAGACTTGGTGACTTGTTTTCTCACTCTCTCTCTCTCTCTGGTGAGCATACATGGCCTATAGCAAATTAAATAATAAATAAACAAATCTTTTTAGAAAAAAGTAAAAAGAATTCAAACACACCTCTGAGAATTGCTCATTCCTGGGTATCTTTCATGGTATTTTCCATGTTAATAAATGTCTATTTGCTTTTCTCATGTTAATATGTATTTTGTTATAGGACCTATTCCAACTAAGAACTTAGAGTGATTGAAAAAATTATTCTTTCTACCCTTAGAACTCCTAACTCCCAAATTCATCTATACTGCTTTTTTTACTTAACTCCCTCTGTCCAAATATTAGTGACTAAAATAAAGGCTACGAGGACAAGCATGAGTACAATTTGGAAAACTGTTCCTGTTCAACAAGTAACATAATTTGGCATAAAGTCTCAACGGTGGATGAGAATGTTGAATAAGAGACAAAAAAAGTGGGTATTTTGAAGAATATTTTTTAAAAGGGTGGAGGGATCATCTCTAGTTCATCCAGGGAAAGCGAAATCTCTAATGTTGCGGGGTAGGTGGTTATATCTAGGCTCCTTGATCTGGATGCCTGCTGGAATCTAAGGAGGTTTAGTCTGAATATGTGGAGAACCCATCTGGGATGGTGGCATCCAACTGTCTGTTATGACGGCGCCCCACCAGAATTGGGATGATAGAGATAATAGTGCACAGACAGGTCTGCAACACGGCCCACAGGTTGGGCACCCCAGGGTGGCACACTCATCCTGGCTACGTTCAGTTAAACACATCTGCCTTGAGGCTTTTGAACATGCTCTTCTCTCTGCCCAAGGCACTCTCGTACTCATCACATAGCTCTCTATTTCCTGTTCTTTAAAATTCATCTCAAATTTCAATTTTTCAAAGAGATCTTCTCTGACTATCCCTTTATTTCCTGATACTATTCTTTCTCTCAGCTCATTTTTCATCATACTTCCAGTCATTCATAATTATCCTATTTTACTTTGTATGTTCGTATGCACTTGTGCATATACAAACTTGTCTATCTTTCTATCTATTTTATTGGAAGGAAACATGGGCAGTGATCTGTAGGAAAAGATTAATAGGGTTGTTTTTCACTTCAGTTTTAAAAATTCAATAGGCAACAGGAAAGTTATAAAGTTTGAGTAGGTATCAAAAGATCTACTTATAATTTAATTCATAGATTTTCCAGATGTCGCTCTCATTGGATATTAACAATGGATCAAAATGAATATTCTTTTAGCAAAAAACAAAAACTTCATTTTTTATGCATCATGTGAATATTCATGTATTTGTATGCAGTCAGCCTTTGGAGCAAGCAAATGTCCTCTAACTGCAATTTCAGCCTGGTCAAGGTAACAGACCTTTTTCATTAAGTACTTCCAAATTTCTAATCTATCCATGAACGTGAAAAATCTGTGCTAATTAAAGCCTGTCATATAGGCCAATAGTGCACAGAGGACCTGGGAGGCTCTTAGGATTTAAAGGAACAGACTCAGCATTAAATATACCTAGGATTTTCTGTACCACAATGCAAGATGTTGTTTCATTCTAGTTTTGCTTCCTGATTTATGGGCAGCTGTTAAAATGTTCGATGAGATTTTCACTTTGTAAAGTGTTGATCAATTTTTGTAGCTAGAAAAAGGGAAACTACCCAATGTAGAAAACATTTGCTAGAACACATTAAGTGGGTAAAAAAAAATCCTCACTTCTTTTACATCATCCTGTCATGTGCCATGAAGATTTCAAACTCAAATGTCTTCAGAGGTCTGGTAGAGTGATTCTATTCATCACTGACAGGGTAGCCTGTACAAAATGAAGAACTTTAGGCTAATGAAAGGGGATAACCACTGCCAGTCACGGAAGATTCTTGCCATGCAAAAATGAATGAATGAAATTTGGCCAAAATTTCTATCTTTTCAGGAGAAGCCATATATCAAGACGTAAATTACAGATGTGCTTGAGGGCACGCACATGTGTGTGTATGTGTACTTAAATACTGGTAACTGGTGGAAAATAATTAAAAACTTTATGTGAATGAAAAATAGAACTGGGCACTTAGTGTTCTCCATCATTTTGTGGCTCTGCACTATGTCATGTTTTTCTCTTCTAGTGCAGCACAATTCATTGGTAGTATAATATGAACCACTTACATAATATTATGTTTTCTAGGCTCCATGTCAAAGCAAGTAAAAAGATGGAGGCCGGATGGTGGTGCAGCAGGAAAACACAATGCTTTCAAGGCAATCTCACATGGGAAGGTTCCTGATTCAAGTCCAGAGACCTTCCTGACTACAGGTACGACCATGATCTGGGGTGCATAATGGCATTGGCTAGTGGTGTCATCTCTCTCTGTCCCTGTTATTGATGGAATAAGTGAACAAGCTTTTTTGAAAAATATAAAAGAAACAGGCCAACTTAATATAGTGTGTTTTATTTAACCCAATATATCCAAAATATTGTATTTTCAACTTGCAATCAATATAAAAATTATTGATGGACTATTTTACAGTCTTTTGTTACCCTACATTCTCAAAATTTTGTGCTAAAATTTCATTTTCTCAGTTGCACTAGCCATGTTTAAGGGATTCAATAGCTACTTGGACCTATTGACTACTACATTGGACAGTATAACTCCAGAGTTCGAGTTGCATTTTCTTTTTTCTTTCTTTCTTTTTTTCTTTCTTTCTTCCTTTCTTCTTTCTTTCTTTCTTTTTCTCTTTAAGAGAGATTTTTGCTAAAGGGCATGCATGCTCACTGGAGAAACAGAAAGTGATAAATCACTCCCCAGGGAGGCTGGAAATTCCACAATCCTTCTCCTCCATTCTTCTCTTGGGATTTTAGGCAAGTACGCACATGCTCCTGGCGTTAGTTTTAAGCTGCTGTATCTGGAACTCAAATCACAGTCGACTACGTGGGAGTCCAGTGATGTAACCATTATGCCATCTGCTGCTCCCTCTAACTGCATTTTCTAAAGGAAAAGAGAAAGATTAAATACTAAAGGAAAGGAAAACCACTGATTTCTCTATTTAGACACAAGAAAGCAACTCACTTATGAACATACTACTCAATTCCTTTTATTGTTTAAAACTGGAAATCAGACATGGATAAGGCACTGAGAATGAGATTTTCCTTTGCATCTAGAAACACACATTTTTCAAAGTTTGAATAATTGTATTTCAGTGTGAATAATTGTATTTCACTGGTTTCTTAAAAATTACTCAGTACCTCTTTATCATTAAGTCATGTACAGATAAATATAAAACCTTAAAAATTGAGTACCACAGCAGCAGCTCTTCCAAGTACCCAAAGTCACAGCTCCCCCAGGTACCCAAATTAATTACCAGGTGTACATTTGATTTTTTTAAAACTCACTTTTTTAAATTATTTTATTTAACTTTATTTACTATTATTATCATTATTATTTTTCAATTTGATCAGAGAGAGACAGAGAGAGAGAGAGTAAGTGAGAAAGCAAGCCACCAGGTCCGAGACTTGAACCGCGGTCAGCCATGTGGGAGTCCAGCGCCTTTAACCATCATGCCACTTGCCGACCCCTGTTTGATTTTTTATATATATTCATATATTTTTTGGGGGAGGGTTGTTGCCATAGGGTGTGTATGCTCCCCAGAGAAAGATAGAAGGAAAGTGAGAGATCACCTCTTCAGGGGATAGCCACACCACACAATCCGTTGTCCTCTATTCTCTTCTTGGGATTTTGGGGACATAGGCACATGCTCCTGCTGTGATTTTCAAGCCATCAGGTCCAGAACTTGAACTGTAATTGGCTGCATGGCAGCTCTGCACCTTAATCTCCAAACCACCTGCTGGCCCTTCATATACATTTTCATTTGCATTCTTTCATCCCAAGCACACACACACACAAAGGTTATTTATGTGCCTGTGAATATCTGTTTCAGTCTTAATTGGAATGACTAAAAATTACTTTTAAACGTTGTCTGCAATGAAACTAGCAGGTTGTGTGATGGTTAAGGTGCTGGACTCCCACATGGCAAACTGCAGTTCAAGTCCTGGACCTAGTGACTTGAAAATCATGCTGAGCACATGTGCCTGTGTGCCCAAAATCCTGAGAGGAGATGGAGGAGAAAGGATTGCAGAATTGCCATCCACCTTAAGAAGTGAATTCTCGGGAACCAGCAGTTAGCGTAATGGCTATGTCGCTGGACTCCCACGTAGTCGACTGCGGTTCGCGTCTCGGACCCGGTGGCTTAAAACTCACGCCGGGCGCGTGTGCGTGCGTGCCCAAGATCCCGAGAGGAGAATGGAGGAGAAGGGATTGCGGCGTGACCATCCCCCCTGGGGGGTGATTTCTCGCTTTCTGTCTCTATGTCTCTCTCTGTCTGTCTGGCGAGCGCACGCGCCCTACAGTGAAAATCTCTCCAAAAAAAAAAAAAAAAGAAGTGAATTCTCACTTTCTCTCTCTCTCTCTGTGTCTCCAGTGAGCACTGACACCCCACACCCTATAGCAAAACAAAAATCTCAAAAAAAAAAAATTGGCTGCATTTTGTGTTAGATGCCCTGGGAATTTAACAGAAATCTTTTCTTTTTCTGGCAAGCAATGGTTTGAGATGTGGAGTTGATATAATAGTGAGATAAAAAAAGCAAGTCTGGTCAGGCAACAGGACAGAAGAAACTAGCTGCAAGATTATTTACCTACAGATGTAGCCCACCTAGATTTTGTGTAGAAGATCAGGTGATTTAGAATTAGAAAGTCTAGTATTTGGGACCAGTAGTTAGTGTAGTGGCTATGTCGGTGGATTCCCATGTAGTTGACCACAGTTTGAGTCCCAGACACGGTGGCTTAAACTCACACTGGGTGCATGTTTGTGCGTGCCCAAGATCCTGAGAGGAAAATGGAGGAGAAGGGATTGCAGTGTGGCCATCCCCCCTCGGGGGGTGATTTCTCGCTTTCTGTCTCTCTGTCTCTGTCTGATAAGCACATGTGCCCTATGACAAAAACCTCTCCAAAAAAAAAGAAAGAAAGAAAGAAAGAAAGAAAGAAAGAAAGAAAGAAAGAAAGAAAAGTCTAGTATTTGATATTAATTTGGTGCCTGTTCTGTGCCATGCTGTAATCTTCTTTAGATATTACAAATCAGAAATTTTAGTTTTTTGGATATCAAAGAAAGATACCCTCCATCCTGTGCTTGAGGCAACATGGATTGTAGAAGTGAGTTTTCCATGCCAGTCAGTGGCCTGTTGATTAAGGTGGCTGGATCCCACCTGGTCAAGTTCCCTGATGAGTCCTGGACTCCACAGCTTGAAAAACATGCCAGGTAGACAAGCATGCAAGCCCAACATCCCAAGAGGAGACTGGAAAAGAAGGGATTGTGGTGTGATGATCCTCCCTAGGGAGATGAGTTCTCACTTTCTCTCCCTCTCTCCCTCTGGTGAGTGCATGCTCCCTATAGCAAATATATATGCAATCTTCTCTATAACTCAAGAATGTAAAGCATATATACAAAGATGCAAGAAATAGATGGTAAGAAAACCAAATAATGTAAAAAAATGATATGATTATATCTTAAAATATGGGAGCCAAGTTAAAGAGATTCCCATATGTTGGGAACCAGCAGTTAGCGTAATGGCTATGTCGCTGGACTCCCACGTAGTCGATTGGGGTTTGCGTCCCGGACCCGGTGGCTTAAAACTCACGCCAGGCGCGTGTGCGTGCGTGCCCAAGATCCTGAGAGGAGAATGGAGGAGAAGGGACTGTGGCATGACCATCCCCCCTGGGGGGTCACTTCTCACTTTCTGTCTCTCTGTCTCTCTCTGTCTGTCTGGCAAGCGCACATGCCCTATAATGAAAACCTCTCAAAAAAAAAAAAAAAGATTTCCATATGTGAAATTTAAGACTGAAAAGAAAAGCAGTATTGGAATATAATGTTTTGCATAAAATGAAAACCCATGCATCCATATTTACAATAAATACTACATGAACAAACATAAGCTTTCTCTATATAGAATGCCTGACCATCTCAGTCTATAACACCTCCAATAAAATATAAGTAACAATATAGATGACATAAGTAATAAACTATATCTAATGGACGTACCTTGGTTACCAAGGTATAGCTAATAAATGTAATTCAAACATTGCACTCTAGAAATAGAGAATGCATCCGATTTTCATGGGTCCCCCAAATAACCATATGCTAATACCTCAAACTTTCATTCATTCCCCAAATGTAGAAATAGTGTATTAACTGATGTCAATGCCATAAAGCTATACATTTTTACAAACTTATGTAAGAAAAGACCCTATGCCTTTAGAGATACAAAGCAGAAGACTCTTTGAACTTGAGATAAAAGCAGAGAATAAAAATACTAGAATATAATAAGAACTTTGGCTATAGGATATGTGTACTCGTTGTAGAGACAGACAGAGACAGAAAGCTAGAAATCACTCCCCGGAGGGAATGGCCATACCACAATTTCTTCTCTTGAGATTTTGGGCATGAACACATACATACCTGACATGAGTTTTAAGTCACCAGATCCAGTACTTGAACCACAATTGACTACATGGGAGACTAGCGAAGTAACCATTATGCCATCTGCTGGTTCCTAATTCCCCTAATTAACAAATGATAAGAAAAGTAAATATAAGAATTAAATTCCCTAATCAAAAATTTTAGGAAAAGACCAATAAAATAAAATGGAATAGATGGAATTAAGGATGTGAAAAGATTCTCAGTCTTACTCATAACAAAATATATTTTTATCAAAATAGTACTGTTATACCATTCTAGCCAACCAAATTCACAAAGGGTAAAAGTTTGCTAGCAAAGGTATAGAGATACTGACACTGATTTGCTAGCTCAGTACAGTAGGAACTTTAGGAGTGTACTTTGACTAATGCCAGCTCTGCCAAGATACTCTTTCTATAGAAAGCAATTTGAACACTTGCATATGCCAAAAGAGAAAAAGAAAAACTTGTAGATCGTGTATATTGAAGTATTTTTTGTAGTAAAAAATATCAGAAACAATCTAAAGATCTTTTTTTTTTTTCTTTTTTTTTTGGCGGGGGGAGAGGTTTTTGCTATAGGGCACATACGCTCACCAGACAGACAGAGACAGAGAGACAGAAAGCGAGAAATCACCCCCTGGAGGGGATGACCACACCGCAATCCCTTCTCCTCCATTCTCCTCTCGGGATCTTGGGCACGCATTCACACGCACCCAGCATGAGTTTAAGTCACCGGGTCCAGGACTCGGACCCCGGTCGACTACGTGGGAGTCCAGCGACACAGCCATTATGCTAACTGCTGGTTCCTCTAAAGATCTTTCAATGAAGAATTAGTTAAATAAAATGTGCTACACCCATTTCTTCAATGGAACATTATGCAACCAAATAAACGAATGAAGAAGCTCTCTTTGTGGCATGAATCAGTATCTGTTTTATGTACCATAGAATGTTAAAAGCACAATGCAGAATAGATTGTAAAAAAAATCAAATTTACTTGAAAAATCAAAAGAAAAATAGTTGTCTCCAGAAAGAGAATTTCAATAAGTATATTCTGTAGACATCTGTATATTAATTTAATTTTGTACTTAATAAAAAATAACTAAGATTATGCTTTTTAAAAAAGAAAGAAAAAACAGCAAAGAAGTAATAAAGAAAATGCACTGGTTTATCATCTTATATTCAGATAGTAAAGTGTTTTCTTTAGCACCTGGGAAATGTACTAAAAGTTATGAAGTTAATTTAAAAAAAGGAAGTAAACAAGCCCATGAGGCCCATTTTCCTTTAAAACTCTATTATTATACACTTGAATAAATGCTAATTAATCCCTTAGAATAGGTTTTATCTCTGAAATGTCACCACCTGTATGTTACCAATATCAGTGTATATAGCATTTTAGTGTGTTAATTAAAAGAATGTCATATGATGTGCTAGTGTGGTCTATAACTTGTTTCTGGGTTAAATGCACACTTATAGCTGCTCTTCATAATTGGTAGGCTTTTAATATTTAAAAGCTCATCTCTGGATAACTAGACTTATTCATGAAAACCAAAACCTTTTTCCATCTAATTTCTGAATTACCATGATTTAACTTGATATAAACACTGATTTTTGCTATCATTTATTTTATTTTTTTTAAATAATTTTATTTTATTTATTTATTACTATTTTTTTTTCAAATGAGTTCACCAGAGAGAGAGAGAGAGGGCATGAGAAAGCAAACCGCCAGGTCCAGGATTGGAACTGTTGTTGGTCACATGGGAAGTCCAGCTCCTCAACCACCATGCCACCTGTTGGCCCTTGTTGTCACTTATTAAAAGCCCTACAGAATCTAATGAGAATAAAGAATGTAAACTTCCTTCTTAATTCATAGATATGCTCTCTATATACGGATATATTTTACCATGCACTCACATACTATGTAAACAAATTGCATCTACGACATGTAAGGGTGAACTTCCTGCAAAGTTCCTGCCTTTCAGAAGCTTTAGATTATATCAGGTGTCTCAGCACAAGCTCCAGTATAGCCAGGATAGAATCAATATTGGAAGTAAGTATTGGAAATATGAGCTTTGGAGGTAGTAGCCTAGAGGAGAGAGAATTTACTTGTGTTTATGGTTGAGATTTTCTCTGATCGTATCACAGGAGCTTTTTAGAAGTAGCATTTGAGTTGAAGATGGGAGTGTACTGGTTTCAAAACAAGAGAATTTCACTACATTTCATGTCATTTAGAGTTCGTTCAACTTATTCATATATATTTTATTAAGATTGTTGTCTTTCAATCATTTATGTGAATAAAGAATTATCATACAACAAACGGTTAAAAGCACAGGTTTAAAGGTTAAGTAGGGTGGAGTTCAAATCCTGGAATCTGACAACTTATTAACTATATGACTTTTGGAAAATTACTTGTTATTGAAAACTCAGTTTTATCTGTAATTTTTTTTTAGGTTTTGCCATAGTACACTGGCACTCACTAGAGAGAGAGAGAAAGTGAGAGACCACCCCCAAGGTGGGATGACCACATCTCAATCCCTTCTCTTCTATTCTCCTCCTGCAATTTTGGGTATGCAAAAGCACACATGCCTGGCCTGATTTTTTTTTTTTTTTTTTTGGGGGGGTTTTTGCTATAGGGCGCATGGCTTCCCGCCAGACAGAGAGAGACAGAGAGACAGAAAGCGAGAAATCACCCCCCAGGGGGATGATCACGCTGCAATCCCTTCTCCTCCATTCTCCTCCCGGGATCTTGGGCACGTATGCACACGCGCCAGCGTGAGTTTTAAGCCACCAGGTCTGGGACATGAACCGCGGTAGATTATGTGGGAGTCCAGTGACATAGCCATTACGCTAACTGCTGATCCCATGCCTGGCCTGATTTTTAACCACTAGATCCAGGACTCAAACTGTAGTTGGCCATGTGGGAATCCATTGCCTTAACCACTGTGCTACCTGCTAGTCCCTATCTGTAACGTATTTTTTTAAAAATACCATCTTGTGGTATTATAAAGATTAAATGAGAAAAATTCCTCTGAGTTCTATTAAAAAAATAGTAACATAAATAAAATGATTAACTGATTTTGAATTAACTAATTCTACTTTATTTTAATCTTTAGATACGTTCACTTGCGTTCAGTCACTTATGAAATCTGTGGTGACTTAATCAGGTTATTGATGGCACTTCAATTAATACTAGAGATATAAAACGGCATTTTTGTTTGTTTAAATGATGAACCTTACTCTATGTCTTTAGGAAAATTGCTGGCTTTTTTTTCCCCCAGAGGTTGGAACTCACTATTTATTTCTTTCCTAGATTTTAATACTCAAACATGACAGTTTCTAAACCAAACAAACCCTAGACATGATGCTAGAATGGGGGAAGGAATGCAGAGTGCTTTAGGTGGGCCAAAGGACTGTTATTCTAATTACTCGGGGTCTTAAATTCTGATAAATAGCTTTCTTGACTGACGCAAATTTTTATAAGCACTTTGATACAATTTCCCTAAGGTGATGCTCTAAAGGAGAAAAAGAACCTTCCAAATATTAACATAAACACGTTTAATTACTGCCTGACAGTCAACTAGCAGCACAGTGCAAGGAAAGATACATTGGGGAAAGTAGTTAAGTCCAGGAGTGAGTAAAATTAGGAGGTTAGAAATGAGATAAATCACATATGATGGGGCTTTTTCCCATTTGTTCTCCTAGGAAGTAAAAGTAACCAGTCCAAATATGATATCCGAAATAGTTGTGTGAAATTAGGAGGGATGGCACCAGTACTGCTATCCCAAGCAGGCCAGAATGAACAGGAATCCAGAAATGATTTCAAGTAGCATGTAGTATATTGATTATTAAAAAGTCCCCAATTTCTCAGCCTCCATATGGACACCACATTTTCAATGTGTCTTTTTAATTCCTCCTGTGAAGATGCAGGATCTATTTCCCTACCCTTGGTCTGCACTGGCTCTGTGATTTGTTTGGCTAACAAGAATGTGGCTGAAGTGATGGTTTGTTAGTCCGAGTCCAGCTCTCAACAGGTCTTGAATTCTCCTCTCTCTTTTGAACTTCTGTGACCTTCACTAGAACAAGCCTAGATCAACCTGCTAGCAGAGAAAATTGGGTCTATACACCTAGAACCACATCTTCAGGTGAGTGTGGATACGTGATGAGTTGAGAACTGAACTGCCTGAGCCAGCCTAAACTGCTGAATCACAGAATTGTGAGCTAACTAAACACATGTGTGGTATGCTGCTATACTGATCCTGGAGAGTCCATCTGCTGTGGAGTTAGTTCTTGGCCAATGCTGAAGGTACTGGAGTGGGATCACATTTAAACCATAAAAAGGAAAAAAGGCAAGAGTTAGAACATATTCGGAAATCAAGTCAGTGGACTAAAGGTAAAGGCCAGGGTGAAGTTTTAAGCTCAAAGAACTGTAGTGAAATCAGTAATCTATACTTGAGACTTGTTTACCCAGATGGGGAGTTAAAACAAAGATTCCTGCCAGGGGCCAGCAGATAGTTAAGTGTTTAAGGTGCTGGACTCCCACGTAATGGACAGCAATTCGAGTCCCAGACCTGGCAGCTTGAAACCTGCCGGCATGTGTGCACATGTGCCTAAAACCATGAAAGGAGAATGAGAATAGATACCTGAATGGTCATCCCCCCTTGGGGAGTGACTTGCATCTCTCTGGCGAGCATGCATGCCCTTATAGCAAAAAGCTCTAAAGCTGGAAAAAAAAAAAAAAAAAAGAATCCTATTGAAATACAATGTACAAAGCTCAAAACACTTGTGAGTTTGACCAGTTCCAAACCTTTCCCATAGGTGGTTTTAAGACTGCCATATGGATGATAGCAGATGACATAGCAGTTATGTCACTGGATTTCTAAATGGTAGACCATGGTTTGAGTCCCAGACACGGTGGCTTGAAATTCACACCAGGTACATGTGGATGTGTGCCCAAGATGCAGAAGGAAAATGAAGGAGCAGTAACTGTGGTGTGTCCAACCCCTGGGGGTGTGGGGTGGGGGGAGATTTTTCACTCCCCCTCTCATGGTCTTTGTCTCTCCAGTGAATGCACCTGCCCTAAACTTCTACAAAAAATAAGTAAATAAATAAATAAAGATTGCCTTACTAAGAATTAGATAAAGTTAAGTTTGCAGGTGGTAGGTTTTAGTCACTCAAGCTGTGAGCTAACTAAACACATGTGTGGTATGCTGCTATACTGATCCTGGAGAGTCCATCTGCTGTGGAGTTAGTTCTTGGCCAATGCTGAAGGTACTGGAGTGGGATCACATTTAAACCATAAAAAGGAAAAAGGCAAGAGTTAGAACATATTCGGAAATCAAGTCAGTGGACTAAAGGTAAAGGCCAGGGTGAAGTTTTAAGCTCAAAGAACTGTAGTGAAATCAGTAATCTATACTTGAGACTTGTTTACCCAGATGGGGAGTTAAAACAAAGATTCCTGCCAGGGGCCAGCAGATAGTTAAGTGTTTAAGGTGCTGGACTCCCACGTAATGGACAGCAATTCGAGTCCCAGACCTGGCAGCTTGAAACCTGCCGGCATGTGTGCACATGTGCCTAAAACCATGAAAGGAGAATGAGAATAGATACCTGAATGGTCATCCCCCCTTGGGGAGTGACTTGCATCTCTCTGGCGAGCATGCATGCCCTTATAGCAAAAAGCTCTAAAGCTGGAAAAAAAAAAAAAAAAAAAAGAATCCTATTGAAATACAATGTACAAAGCTCAAAACACTTGTGAGTTTGACCAGTTCCAAACCTTTCCCATAGGTGGTTTTAAGACTGCCATATGGATGATAGCAGATGACATAGCAGTTATGTCACTGGATTTCTAAATGGTAGACCATGGTTTGAGTCCCAGACACGGTGGCTTGAAATTCACACCAGGTACATGTGGATGTGTGCCCAAGATGCAGAAGGAAAATGAAGGAGCAGTAACTGTGGTGTGTCCAACCCCTGGGGGTGTGGGGTGGGGGGAGATTTTTCACTCCCCCTCTCATGGTCTTTGTCTCTCCAGTGAATGCACCTGCCCTAAACTTCTACAAAAAATAAGTAAATAAATAAATAAAGATTGCCTTACTAAGAATTAGATAAAGTTAAGTTTGCAGGTGGTAGGTTTTAGTCACTCAAGCTGGCAGAAAGGAACAGGTTAACAGTGAGACATGGAGAAAGAGAACAAAAAGGCAGAATATAAGTTAAATGCTATCCAGAGGTGGCAGGACCATACTTTAGTATCTTCTATCTGCCCCTAAGTCATTGTTGTTATCTTCTCCCTCTCCCCACTCCTCTCCATCTCTCCTTCTCTGTCTTTTCCCTTCCTCCTCTTCTTCCTTCTTTTTAAGTCAGTTAGGGTACTTTTATTTTTATTTTGATTTCTGGTTTACATAATATCATTGTACATCTTTGTGAGGTGCAGTATAGTTTTTCATGTCATCGTACAATATATAGTAATCAATTCAAGAATGTAGACTTTTTTTATTGCTCCTAAATCTTCTCATGACTTCCTTTACTCTTCACACTGCAATTTTTATTTTATTGTTATTAAAAATGTATAGATGTTTTTAAAGTCAGTTTGATCAGGTAAGTCTGTGGATGGCTATGTTATTTACACAGCAGATAAAGAGGAGACATAAATAATAATAACAATAAAATAATAAATATCAAAGAGTTAAACAAATAGCTGACAAACTTTCCTTAAAGACTAAATGTGGAATGAGATCATTAGAATGTTTGGAAGAACCAATGAGGAGATTCAAAATTTGGATAAAAAGCATCAAGTTAACAGAGAATGTTTAACCCCTGCTGTCAATACTCCTTATCCGCAGTAAATTGTCTTGCATTCTGGACAATAGGTTTGTTTTTGGTTTTGTTTTTGCTTTTGTTTTTAAAGATTAATACACCTGGAGCAATTGAGTAAAAGGATGTCAAGACTTTGAAAAGTCTGGTAATCCTGTCTGAGGGAAATAGCTGTGAATACTCAGAATTTTTAATATAAAATACAGGGGATGGAAAGAATAACCTTGGTGGCTCCAGCAGATGGCATGGTGGTAAAGGACTGGATTCCCACATGGCCAACTGTGGGTTGAGTCCCAGACCTAACAGCTTGAAAATCATGCCGGGCATGTGAGCATGCATACCCAAAATCCTGAGAGGAGGATGGAGGAGGGATTGCAATGTGACCATCCTCCACCCCAGGGGGTTGAGTTCTCACTTTTCCTCTGTCTTTCTCTCTCTAGCCAACTCAAGTGCCCTATAGCTAAAACCTAGCAAAATAAAAAAAAAGAAAAACAAGCAAAAACTATGGTCTTTGAATATGGTGCTACAGATTTATTAGAAGTGTCTTCATGGGAGAGAGGGCAGAGAAGCAGATTTCAGACTATAAACGCATGCTAGAGAAAGGAAAGAAACCTACACTTTAAAATAAAAGTTTTGAATTTGACTGTATTTTGATGCTGGAAAATTATTTTCTAACTGAAGCAATGTAGAATGATTTGAAGTTTTATGACATAAACAGTCAAAAAAGGCAAGGAGACTATCCAAGTGGTCATACAAAGGCAGAGAAAACACCAAAAAATACTTTATTTAAAGAAACAATGATAGATAAAAATAATAATGTTTCCTGACTATTCTATGAAATATTTTTTCCTAGTGACAGTTACCCAAGGTTTAATGTTTTTATAAAATGATGTCTTATTCTCCTATATTTATTGTCTTTTGAATTCAGTTAACTGAAATGAGTGGCAAAACAAGAGATATTGTTCATGGAGAGGATTCCAAACATCCTCAAGTTCTGATCTGTCAACACATGTAGACAGCATAAATTCTAAACCAGTAGAACATTTGTATCATTCAAATTATACACATAGTTAAAATCAATTGTCTTACTAAGATACCATAATTATTTGGGATAAAAAAGTCATTCAAGTTCATTTTTATATCATTATAGCTAAATGTACGCTATGATTTTCAAACACGTTTCTTTATATTCCTTGAGGATTACTTAGAATACATTTATTCTAATTGAAACATAATAGTTTATTATCAATAACAAGGTAAGAACCCCCAACGCAAGAGAAACACAGATCCAGTGAACTATTGTCATTTGTTTGAATTCTGGAAGAGTATTCAAGCATACATACCACCATCACTTGTTGCTATTCATTAAATGAGGCTAGCTACTCTTGCGGTTAAATTCTGACCTTAAAGGAGCAGAATTTGTGTAGTAGGCAGCAGACTCAGCTGAAAGCCTGGTCCAAAGAAAGAAAAAAAAGCAGCTTATTATCTAGTTTTAAAAATAATGAAAACACTTTTAAAAGGATTTTCTTTTTCAATTACTCTTTAAGCATACTAGAGGTCACTTCTCGGGGTGGAGGAAACACTGTTAGTATTTGCAACTTTTCTTTCTGACAGAATATTTGTGTGAATATTTTTTATAGTTGATGAACAATTGAATTTGTTTCCTTTGAAGAGAATCATCTTCACCAGAGAACAAAAACAGCTTATGTTAGGAAATTAATTTACTCTTCTATAAAAGCAATCATATTCTGTGAAAAACTAGAAGGACTTACCATGACTTGGTTGAGGAACCAAAATGCCTTCAATCTTGAGCATGATATACCCATTGCTCTGACTTCTGACTTTTCTTTGGAGATATTAGTTGTTTTTTGTTTGTTTGTTTGTTTTGTTGTTTTCAGAGAGAGAAAGAAACTACCCCCATGAAGTCTGGTCTCACTGCCATCCTTTTTTCCTCCATTTATCTTTTCAGCTATACAAAAAAATGAAAACCCTCAGAAAACATAAACACAAGCATGCACACACACACACACACACACACACACACACACTGTTTTCATTTGAATTACATGAAAATAAACAGTAAATAAATTCTTCCCCAATTCAGATGTACAGAGTCTTACCTGGTTCACCTCCCCACACAAAAAAAGAAGTTTTCATTTGTTTGTTTGTTTGTTTAATTTCAAAATCTAGATGCATTTTTTTGTAATAGGCTGTTTTTCTTCAGTTTGATGTTTAACAATTACAACAAAAATATGACCTATAAAGTACTTTATTTTTCTGATTATACTTTTAAGATCTGTATTTCTTTTTGTCACTCCCTTTTCCTTTTCTCCCTCCCTTTTTCTTCTATTAAAGAGCATTTCAAGTCTTATTTGCAAGAGGATTCTGTGGATATTCACTAATTGTCATTTTCTAATTTGTGACTCAAATCATTGCACCCTACATGTCAATCTGATCTCCTTTTTATAAATTTAAATCACTTTGAGACTAAAGAGCCATTTCTTTCTCTGAATAATTGTTAGTTTTACAAAATGGCCAGTGATGTATTTGATTTCTAGAAGGAAAATCAAGAAGATGTGAGAGAGTGAGGCATAAAGTAATCACCTCAACAGTAATCACTCAAAACCTGCCTAGTTAAAAGTAATTAACATTTTAGTAAACTAAATTTTTATTACTCTGCTTGTCTGTACAATGTGGTAATTTTTCAGGGATGGTCTGCTTACTGAGATCAATCCCAATTATTTTCTAGGTTTTGAATTTAATATCAGGATCCTTTATACATACACATGCACAGACACACACAATAAAATTTAACTTCCCATTTAAAACGTAGTGGCCAAACCATATGTTTTTGTTATTTTCCTTTTTTTTTTTTTTTGTCACAAATAAGACTTTTTATTTGTCACTATTAAAAGTCTGAACTTTAAACAGATTCTTGGACTGGTGGTTCATATCCATCAGCTCATTCGACTTTGGCGCCCGTCTCACCCCCAGTCGCTTTTCCAGAGCTACTACCTTCACCATGAAGCTCCACGAGTTTTCCCAATCCAAACCTCGGCTTCTTCAGCATTTTGACTTTCCTGACGAAGACATCGTGGAGAGGGTAGATGGACAGGCAGGCCTTTTCTATGTCTTTTTCGATGCTGTCTGGAATCAGTTTATTGACCACTTCTTTCAAGTCATTTGTCTTCATCTCCTGGATCACGATTTCCATCATCTTCTGGATTTGGCGGACCTGCTGATGCTGGGCAGAAGAGGTCTTCCCTATCTGATTGTTGTGTTTTTTAGTAAACCCAACACAGAAGAGACGAAGCAAATAACCATCGGTAGTCTTGACATCGACATGAGCTTCAATCATGGTCTGCCATTTTTTGACCATGGAACACATTTTGTCACAGGTGAGATCCATGCCGTAGAAGTTAGGCAGTTTTTGCCCTGAACATCCTCAGTAATGAGCTTGAATTTCCTAAATGCGACTTCATCATTCTTCAAATATGCAAGCCTCACTTCAAACACACGGCCCTTAAGGCCATTGGACACAATTTTGGTTCCTTGAGTCCTGGTAACCAGTGTCTTCCCAATATTTCTTATGTTGAACATAGCAGGTGCTTTCACGTCATACCAATCTTTTTTAGAAAATGGATCAACCACTTTCTTCTTGGCTCCCTTTTTGCTGCCTTTCGTAAGGCGCTTATTCTTGCCAACCACCATGGTGCTACTCAGAGAGCCAAAAGGCTTATTTTCCCTTTTTAAAAATGTTGATGTTGAGGTTCAGAAAGTGAAGATAATGATACTTTTTTGAGTAATTGCTAGCTTAATTGATTTCCTTTTTCCCTCATTCTCTTCTTACTTCTATTTCTGTGCTTACTGCCACCTAACTCTACTCTTGCTTTATTTGGGCATATTTTAAAAATACAGTATGTAGTACTGGTTTATAGTACATATTGAGCTATAGGCTTGCTTATTTCTTGTTAGAGTCACTCAGCATAGCACTGTTGTTTATGTAAGATCTATCTATGGCTCTTTGTGTATGGATAGTGGGTTTCTTTTTCTTTTTTTTTTTTTTTAACTCACTAGAGGGTATGTGCACTCATGAGAAAAAAAGGAGAGAGAGAGAGAGAGAGAAAGAGAGCGTGAGAGAAAGAAACTATCCCCATGAAGCCCAGTCTCACTGTTATCTTTTTCCCTCTACTGATCCATCATGATTTGGGACACATCATACAGATGTCCAGCATGTAGGATCCAGTTCCCTGTACACAGTGCTTAACTACTACATGGTGGGGACAGCCACTCATTTAGTTCTAAAAGCTGCAAAGTAGTCCATAGTGCCACAAATTATACCAGGATACCAATGTGAAAATATGTATATGTTAATTCCTATTGGTAGAGCAAATAGCTAACAATGTAGTGGCTCAAAAGGACACCTTTTTTTTTTTTTTTTCATTTCTGGAGTTCAGAAGTCTAAACTGGCTTTGCAGGGCTTTGTTCCTTCTGGAGTCTAGGAGACTCCCTTTTCTTTTTTTATTTTTGTGTGTTTGTTTGCCTCTTTTAATTTCTAGGAATCAACTGCACTCTGGCTTGTGGCTCCTTTTTCATCTTGAAAGAGATTGGTATAGCTGACTTTGATGCTCCTGCCTTCTTTTTAAATATTCTTTTTTATATTTATTTGCCAGAGAGTGCTATGCTTACCAGAGGGAA
>NW_006159448.1:3236093-3236880 GCF_000334495.1 Tupaia belangeri chinensis | reverse complement strand
AAAATCACCCCTCATGCAGAGTGGTCATGCCACAATTCCTTCTTCTCCATTTCTCCCTCCTTTCGGGACTTTGGACATGCACACACATGCATCCATTGTGTTTCTCAAGCTACTGAAGTTCAGGACTCTAATTACACAGTTGGCCATGTGGTATCCATATGCCTTAACCACCATGCTACTGAATGGCTCCTGTTTTCCTTTTAAAACAGCAATTATGATTATGTTGGACCCACCTAAGCAGAGAGACATATTCAGATTCTGAGTATTAGGGTGTGGGCATTCATGGAAGGCCATCACTGCAACAGGAGAAAATGGGGAAAGGCCAAGTTTTCATCCCTTTACTTTCATCATCTTTACTGTCATTCCTTAGGTCAGGTTCTGCTTCTCCAAAAGGGTACAAATGTTATCCACGGGCCACACACAGAACCGACTGCAAACTTGTCATGGACCCCTTGGAGATATCTTCATGGCCTCAATATCATGTTCTGCCAGTGTCCTTCCTGTTATCATTTCTCCACCATGATGCTGCATGCCAGTAGGTCTCAGGTTTCTGACACATAAACATCCCACATCTTCTCATTTCAGCGAGCTAACAAGTTTTCTTTTGTGTGTCCACTCTGGCTTCTCTAAGTCTTCATTTCTCTTCTGCTAACAGATTAACCAGCTCCATTGTTTAAATGATCCTGATCTTTCCCAAACATAATGCTGTGTGGCAATGTCTGGGAAACTACTTTAAGCGTTTTTTTTTTTTTTTTTTTTTTTTTTTTTTTAAACAAGCAAAAGACTA
>NW_006159448.1:3196999-3235859 GCF_000334495.1 Tupaia belangeri chinensis | reverse complement strand
TGGAAACTCTTTTTTTGTTTTTTTTTTTTTTTTTTTTTTTTTTTTTAAGCAAGCTCAAGAATCATTTAAAAACATAGAGATTTAATTACCTTCTTAGGATGAGTAAGCCCACTTCTTCAGCAATGAAAGAAAAAAATTCACGTAAGTTACTAATTTTTCTTCCAAATAAATGAACATACTTATTCTTTTCAGAGTTTTGTTGATTCTGTAATTATACTAGTAGTTGTACTAGTTTTATGAGATCATGGGTATTCGCTTATGAAGATGCCAAAATTATGGTGGGTACAAAAAAATTCTGCCAATTCAGATGGACATGTGTAATCTGTATTGACATGCTTAGATGTACAGATTGATTCTTATCTTTTTCTGTACCAGTTGATCAGCTTTTTCTTCTTTTCCCTCCTCTGGTGGAATGCAACTGATTCGAATGCATTTTCTTTCAATCTTTTACTTCATCTCTGATTGGCTTGTGGCTCCTGCTGATTGACAGGCAAGTCTACAGCAAGTCTACAACTATGGGCTCCCTTTTGAAGCTATTTTAGCTTTTCTTTTTGACTTTCTTTTAATTTGATTGGATTCACTCTTGGAGCACCCTGTGGAAAGAACCCTGATTACTCTCCTTTTTGCTGTGAGTTAGTAGATGGCAAAACGCACTCAGAGGTCTTATCCCTCCTTTGTTAGGACTGGCCGCCTGTGAAAGCCCTGGGAGTGCTTATCTCGCCTGGCAGATAACTGCTCCCAGGTTTAAACTTCAAAGGCAAAACCCAGGCAGCCCCAAAGAAAGAAAATTCAGCCAGCTTCCAGGGGTGAATGAGCTGGTCCTGTGGCTACTTTTGGAAATGTAAAAATCACACTGAGAAATCAAGCTACCCTCAAGGTCTCAAGGTCACCTTTTCACATTGGCTGGTAACTACAGGGTCCTTGGAAAACACCAACTCCTTTCTTATGGTCAAAGACAGTGAGCAGTTCAGCTGGAGGACTGATATTTTGTGAATGCACTGACCTCAGGGCCAAAGGCTCCCTAGAGAATCAGCTGGCATGAGAAGGTGGGCTCCCACAGACCAGGAGTTTTGTGCCCCAGTAGGAGTGATGTACATCTAAAACTGACAAAACACTTGCATACAAAAACTATGGATCAAGGCTCCATGGGAAATTTTTTTACTAATTTTTCTCCCTACACATGGATATGTTAATGTCTATAGTATCATTTTTTTAACTTTGAAGTTAGGATGGCTAGACTGTCAAAGAAAAATATGTATGTTCAAATTTCCTCTCACCCAATGATAATGATATGAAAATCCCTGGTCCATTCTTTCTTCTCTCTCTCTCTCTGTATATATATAATACAATACATATTATATATATATTACTATATACTATACATTACTATATATGTTACTGTGTATAGTGATGGGACTCATTCATGGAACATACAGTGGAAAGAACTTAATTGGACTCATTCATGGAACATACAGTGGAAAGAACTCTGATTATTTCTTTTTCATTAGTATGCATGTACAAAAGAGAAGAATGCTTTGAGCATACTCTTGACTCTCAATGCTCTGAGCTTCTGATTACTTTGTGTTCATCTTTATCTTTCAGTTTCTTAACCCTCCTTAGTATTATTTTTCTCAAAATGAAATCATATGATAGTTACAATCTTATGTGTTGTGAGGAGTTAATGTGAGAATATTATGTTAGTACTGAATAGAGGTAATTGGTTATTATTACTATTGTCCCCTTCCTGATTATTCTCTTTATAAATCTCTTCTTCAGTGTGTTTGTGTGGGTGGGAGTTGAAGTTGGAAAGAAGGGGAAAAGAGGTTAATCTGACTCCCAACCTCACAGCTGCTGCCCACATAGTATCATCACTAAGGTTTGTTGTGCTTTCTGTCACTTTTCTTTTGATCCTTTAAGCTTTGTAGTCCTACTTGGTTGCTTTCCATGCTATTGTCTGCCTCCAGTCCACATATCTACATGAATCCTGGGGGTGGCTGTTAGCATTAGAATTGACCCTGCCAAACTTACTTTTCTTACTTGGCTAGCAGGGAATACCTTTATAGTGACCAGATGTTTCATGGGTAGTGGGAAGAGGGGTTCCCCTATCAGGAACTTTAGGCTTCAAATGACAGCTGTCTTCTTCCCAAGAATCATTATGGGTACGTAGAAGGTAGAACAAAGGATGAGGTTGGTAGGCAATCAGGGAGAAAAATATCTGGAATTACTGCTCTTTTTAAGCATAGGGGCTGCTATTGCCCATTCTGCCTACCTACTAATGTTTCAAATGCATTATTGATTTATTTAATTTAATTTATTCATTTAGTTTATTTAATTTTATTTCTCATAAGGTTTCTCCTGATGCTAACATTTGTACTATTATTAAAACAATCCCAGGTATAATGTTCTCCAATCCCACATAACAATCCAACGACAGCTACTGGTTTGCCAGCAAAGATGCTAACACTTATGTAAGTATATTGCAGTTCTACTTCAGTACCTGGCATACAGAAGATAAAGGCTGACTTGAACTTTAAGAGTAAAATATCCAGGAATCTGGTTTTCAATTTGTATTTTAGAAATGATGTAGGTAGCTACTTAAAAATGATGTGTAATGAACTGAGAGTTTGTATTAATTTAATTCTGTTTACAAAATGTCTAATAAAATAATAAGTAAAATATTAGGAGACAGGATTAAGTCTGTTATTTCCCTCTTGATATGGCTAAAGCTGATAAATCAAGGCTTAGTCACAGATTTTATTTGTGAGTTTATTATATTTTCTCTTAGAATTACCTCCTCGTGTTTCTCCTTATCTCACTATTTAATTACCTCCCAATCTTCATTTCCACACACGTATACACATCTATAAACCTCAACTTCTGCTCTTGGTCACCCTCAGGCCCAAATTTGAATGGTACTTGTCAATACACAGACTGGAACATTAAGCCAATCGGCGTCTTTTTAACTCCTTTGACTATGTTCTTACCTTTTTGATGAGGGACTGCTGAGGCCTGTTAATTGTCTCTAAATAATCTATAGTCTTACAACTTGAGTTATATAATAATCATGTGCAGAGCTGTGATCAAAACAGCTCAATAATCAAAGTAAAATTTAAAGTCTACAATTAAATACATTTTTCCTGGTTAGAGGAGATATAGAGGGTAATGAGTTGGTAGCAATGATAGTGGTGAAGGTGGTCAAAGGCGCTGACTCCATTTCTCCTAAAGATTGTCATTCAACAAGAATTGTTACTCATACCTGGTTCATTTCAGAACTGGTCCAGAGTGGAGATACAAGCTTGAATAAAAGAGACAAAATGCCTGCCTTTGGGTATACTGTATTGTCAGGAACACAGGCAAATGAAGAAGATATACTACTTTTACAGTATACTGGATTGTGTTAAGTGTTCTGATAGAAAAAGTACAGATTCCTAAAGAATCACATATGAGGAACACCTAAATTTCCTTGAGTATTTGTTTGGGAAGAGGTTAGGGAAAAACATTTGGAGGAAATGCCATTAACGCTAAGATCTGAAGAAAGAAAAGGGTTAATCAAGCCAAGATAAGAGCATGTTCCTGGAAAAGGAAATGGTGTATGAAGGCAAGAGAGACTGTGGCTCATTCACGGATGTAAGTCATGACACAAGGGTAGAGTAGAAGACATAAGGGCATGAAGAACGATTAAAGAGGAAATTGGGAACTTGAATAAATCGGATCACGTAAGGTCTTAAAATTCATGCTGGAGAATTTAAACATGATTCTAAAGATATGAAGGGTTAGCATAGACAGATCATTCTGAATGCAGGGGACTGAACAAATGCAGGAAAGGATAGAATGGAAGCATGGAGACCGGTTAATACAGCCTTGATGAAATTCAAGAAAGGACTGATAGTGGCCAGAACCATGTCTGTACATAATGTGGGAAGTAAATAATGGTTCCTCTGAGATGTTCACATTCTAAACACCAGAATTTGTAGCTAGGTTCTACATGGCAAGGGAATAGCAGTTGCAGATAAAGGTTGAGAATCCACCAATTTTAAGGAATGATCCTGGATTATCTGGGTGGACCAAATGTAATTACAAGAGTTTATTAAAGTGGGAAAGTGACTGAAGAGAGATTTGACTATGCTACATTGCTAGCTTTGAAGATGAAAGAAACAGACTATGAGCTGAAGAATATAGAAAAACTCGACACACAGGAAAAAAGCAAAGACTAGTTCTCTCCTAGAAACTCCAGAAGGAATGCAACCATGTTTACCTCTGGAAGTGAAAGAACAGGTGTATGTTGTTTGAAAGCACTAAATTTGTGATAACTGGCCATAGCAACAATAAGAAACTAAAATAAACAGGAATGGAAAAAAGTAGAAAAGGAAACATGCTTAAGTGGTAGGAATGAGAGGCCTTAGTGTTCAATTTAACATTTAAGAAGACAAAATGAGATAACAAGTGTTATGCTTGCAATAAGAAGATGTTCTGCTGCTTTACCAGTCACAACTAGAGAAATCTTCATACCAACATGACCTATAACAATAAATTCAACTACAGGCAGCCCTCACTTAACTGCTGAGCTCTATTCCTATGACTACGTTAGTAAATTGGTTGATAAGTGAGGAGCTAAAGCTTTAATCAGATCATCATGTGTGGTCTGATGTCTTATGGTGTGTAGTGGAGCCATGTGATATGTATATTTTCAACAGATTAATAGATTTCATGTGATATCACATTAAACGAATGTAATTCTATACACTTCCATACAAAAAGCATACATTAGATAAGTGCAGACAAGACATACCATAACACAATAATATAAATGTGTAAATATTTATTTATTCTGAATACTACTATGGGAGCATAATAAAGTACAGCTTTATAAACAAAATAGCCTTTTGTGATTGTGAACACTTTGTGTAGTGGATGTTTACCATCTGCTAGAACAAGACAAAGACTGAGAAAGGGGATTTTCAAGATTCACACAAAGACAGGAAATTCCCTGTCAGAGAAGGAAATTTTCTGTCAGAGAAGGGGCTCCTTTCTTAAGTGTTTTATGACCATTTTTTCTCTTTCTTTTTAGGGATGTTTTTTGATCAAATAGTGGGGTTCACTGACATGTCAACTATTAAACCAAGTTTCATAATTTTCAGTAGATTACAACTTTTTCTTTTTTTAATTTGCCAGAGAGTAAACTGGTCAAAAGTCCAAGCAGTCATTAAACAGACAGGTCATTAGTGAGGAATGATTGTACTATATTTGACTCAAAATAACAATGAATAATATTAAAGACAGAGATGGATATATTTCATATAAAATTAATAACTGGTTTCTCTCAGTATTTAATCTCAATACTTCATTAGATGGAAGAAGGATTCATGTAGTGCAGATGTTGATATTTAGTCAAATGTCACAGATAAGTAAATAAAATGAAATATTGAATTTTGGGGTATATTATATATTATATTATTATATATAGCTACCACAAAGTTGTAAGATGTTACATGTTCTAGAAAAGCCCAGTGTTGCTCTCAAGAGTGAAGGATAATATTTACATACTAAAAGTAAATAAAACTTTTGAAGAAACTTGTGAGATTTAAGTATTATATTAGGAAGAAAATAAAAAAAGAACATGTAACTCAGAAAACAGTTATCAATATTACTTTAGAGTTCAGTCAGTATGTCTGGCAGCTACACAACATCAGCATAGCTATCAGAAAAAGGGGCCTTCCTTTCTTAAGTCTTTCATGACTTTTTATGTCTTTCTCTTTCAGGATTATTCTTGATCAAATAGTAGGGTTAACTCATATGTCAACTATTAAATCATGTTTCATAGTTTTCACTAGATTACAGCTTTTTTTTTTAATTTGCCAGAGGATGCATGAGCTCTCCAGAATAAGACAAAGAGAGGGAGAGGGAGAGTGCCCCACATGAGAACTGGTCACATTATAACATCTTTTCCATTTGGGATGCTGAGAACACATACACATGTGCCAGGCATGTTTTTTAAGTTGTCAGATCCACATTTTAGACTGTGTGGTTGACCATGGGACATATAGGTCCCTCAACAACTAGACCACAGACTGCTCTGATTAAAACTATTTCTACATTATTTTTTTTTCCTTTTACAAGATTTTTAGATACTTGAAGGCAGGAAATATTTCATTTTAATCTCAGCATCTAGCACAGTACCCTATATAAAGAACCTAGTGAGTAATGGAAAGGTAGATTTAACAGCAGACAAATCGGGTCAAAGATTTAATTTCAAATTTTACTAGTTATTTGATGTAAACCTGAAGAAAGTCATTTCACATCTTGACACCTTAATTTTCTTTCTATTTATTTTAAATTTATTTATACAGTTCTTCCATGGGAGAGAGAAATAGAGATAGAGAGATAGAAAGAAATATAGTCATCCCCAAGTGATCCCCATTCAGAAATCTAACCCAGGTTTAGCAGCCTGTATCACGGATACACGTAAGCATCCCCTGATGTGTACGCGAGTCCCCGAAATGAACAACAGGACCCTTCCACATGAGTCCTGCTCTGCTACCATGATGATACCATCTGGCTCAGGCTGAATTTTCTATTTGAAAACTACATGACACAAAACATAAGGTATTGTGATTAAGACAACCAAGTCATTAGGATGCAGTGAAGTCTGTTACAAGTGTGTTTGCAGTATCTCTGTTCTGCTAGTCACGATGTCAGTGTGCAGACTTGGGCATGCAATTGAATTGCTGAAGGAAGTTTTGTAGTTTGTGGTAAGAGAGGAAAATGAAAAGAAAAATAAAGAGAGAGAAAGGAAGAAAATAAACAAGAAAGAAGAGAAGAAAGAAAATTGAGAAGAGCAGAGTGAAGAGAAATCTTTTAATGATAAGGAAATGATTGGGACCAGCAGTTGTAATGGCTATGTTTCTGGACTCCCATGTAGTTGACCATGGTTCAAGTACTGCACTTGGTGGCTTAAATTCATGCAGGGCATATGTGCATACATGTCCAAGATCCCGAGAGGAGAATGGAGAAGGGATTGCAGTGTGGCCATCCCCCCTGAGAGGGGGTGATTTCTCAGTTTCTGTCTCTCTGTCTCTCTCTGTCTCTCTTTTTCTTTCTGGTGAACATACACGCCCTATAGCAAAAACCTCTCAAGAAGCCCTATAGCAAAAACCCCTCCCCCCCCCAAAAAAAAAAAAAAAAAAAAAAAAAACAGAAAAAAATTATCTAAAGGAAATTTGATTATCATTCTCATGTGCACTATACTGTGTACATTCCTTTCTATCTCCCCAAGCATTTTTCATTTAAATATTATTTATTCTTCATGCTTTTGAGTTGATTCCAACATTAGAAAACCACAGCACTTTGAATGTGGTCTAGAAGTAGGTACTGGCCTATAGGAAACGGCAACGTGGGAAACTGCACAGTTTAAAGGTCTGATAAATATTTGAAGCAACTATCTGTCATTATTTTTGTACTCTTAAAAATAAAATTTAATAACGTCCTCCATGTTTCTTTTGATGCCAATCTAGACATTGAACTACTGAGCATTAGAAAGGTAGATTTGATAGGCCAGATTCATCTTTATTGCCACGTATTTTTTGTTTGTTTGCTGAAGGGCACATGCGATCACCAATAAGAGACAGAGAGAAAGGGAGAGAAAAGTGAGAAAGTACCTCATGGGGAATGACCATGCCACTATCCATTCTCCTTCATTCACCTTTCAGGAGTTTGGGCATGCACACACACATGCATCCACCTGATCAGTTTTTTAGGCAGCGGGATTCAGAACTTGAACCATGCTGATTACCATGTGGGATCTAGCCACCTTAACCTTCATGTCACCTGTTTGGCCCTGATGCCCAATTTTTACTGGAAGTTGTCCCCCTGTATTTAATAACTTGTGTCAATAGGAGGCTAATGAGGATTCTAAGGCCACTTTTTGACTTATATTTGATTGGTTGTCAGTGAAACTGAATACTAAGACATTACACTCAGTGAAAGACAGAGAATACAATTTGTTGTGTTGAAGACACAAAATGGAGAGTGGTTTTTCTTGTCCTGGGCTAGCTACAAAAAATTTCTTGCTTATTTAGCCGTCTTTTAAAGTTGCAGTAGAGACCAGAAAATATCACTGTGAGTTTCATCTTTTTTGTTTGTTTGTTTGTTTTCTAAATCACTCATCTCTCCAGAGTTTTCTATAGTGGAAAGTGACAAATATGAAACAGAGACACAGCTAGGAGAGATACTGACGCATTGACATATGGATCTGGATTCCTCTTAACTGGATTGATACATGACATGAATATCAACTCTCTTGTTAAAACTGGGCAAAGTTTTCCAATGTGAACATACTTACGTTTCCATATCCATATCAAAAGAAAGATAGCAGTATCCAAAAAAAAGAACCTAGCTAGTGGCCCTTCACCTAGCAGTATTCTCCCTCCCCAAAGGCATTCAGTGTTCCAACTTCTAACACCACAGACTAGTCTTTTTTTTTTCTTTCCTTTTCTTTCTTTCTTTTATTATAGTTTATTATGGAGTTTGCTCTGGTGCCCCCTTATAAGCTAATAAGGTAACTTTAGTTCTTCCAGATAGAACAGGGAGAAAGGATGTGTTTATATATTTATGTCCTGCTTTTAGGAAAATAGGGGGATAACAGCTTGTTTCATAACTGCTCCTTTTCAGTTGCTTTCAGCTCAAAATGATCTTTTTTCCAAAGTGGCATATTTTTATGTAGCATATTCTGTTACTCTTCACATGTACATGTACCTGATGTGTTTTTCAATCTACCAAGACTCAAACTATGATCAGCCATGTGGGATCCAGTTACACTAACTGCTACAGCACAGGCAGGCCACATTTTATTCCTTCTTTTTACTCTATTTTCTACTGATCAAAAGTGATATTTCATTATTCATGTTCATATTATTGGCACTTTAGTTAAACTTCCTGTATTTTGCTCTCATCATTTTCTCTAGAAATTGCAGTACTATTCTTAATTTCTTACTATCATTTTCCTGGAATTACTGTAAGCATTTTTTGACTGATACAAAAATTTATAACAGTTTAACTCCTTTATCCCTTTCATTTTTTTTTCTTTTTTAAACTTATTTTTAATTTTATTTATTCATTTACTTTTTTTTTTTTTTTTTTTGACTAGAGAGACACAGAGAGAGAGAAAGAGAGAAAGTGAGAAAGCAAACCACCAGGTCCAGGACTTGAACCATGGTTGGCCATGTGGGAATGTCCAGCACTTTAACCACCACACTACCTGCTGGTCCCCCCTTTATCCCTTTCTTGGCCTTCATGAATGTAATATGTTTACAATTGTGTATATTATAAATCTCATAAGACATTTTTATTATTGCTGCCATTTTAAGAAATCATTAATTATTTATATTCAACTACCATGTTTACCGTTTAAGATGGTCTTTATTTTTTTTCTTGCAGTTCTGTACTTCTGTCTGGAATCGTTTTATTATAAAGTTTAGTATATATTGAAGGAATGGTCTTTTGATGACAAATTCTCTCAGCTTTTGTTTTAAGTTATTCTGAAAACAACTTCACTTCCTCTTCATTCCTGAAAGATATGTTTCTAGGTAAAGAACTCCCTCTCTTCCTTTCCTAAGGAATGCTGTCATTTCTACTGTGGCTTTCTAAGGCATTTACCATAATCTCTTCATTCATCTCAACTTCAAAATCAACGAAAAGAAGGCAACCTCTTATGGACCCCTGACTGAAATCGCTCTTGAGGTAAGGGACTATAAAAGAGTTGGTTATCTTTGATCGACCATGGTTGAGAAATAAAAGAAAAAAAGAACAAATTTATTATCTCCAAAAAGTGATGCTATCAAATGTTTGTGAATATGTGTGCAATTATGGATGCATCATGCAAAATAGCCTGAATATGCCTCTGAGCATAGAGGCAAGTTATCTACTTGAGAATGGGGACAACAGTTGTATACTAGGATATATAAAGTTATTGCTTTTGTTTAGAAATTTAAAATACAGGAATTTGGAGAGAGAACAGAACCAGGGACTTGAACAAAAATTGCTGAGTTATGCTGAAAACCCAGCTGGAGACCGGATAGTTGGCACTAATTCATACAATTGTTTTACTTACTTGAACAGAATTCATAGTCTGGGTATATATATATAGTAAATAACAAGATGAATATCTGGATAGATATATAACAGATGATCTGAAAGCTTTCATGATTCTGAGGTGAAGGAATGAGAGTGTTAGGATAATAACCAACACCCCCCCCCAAAAAAAAAAAGTTATTGAAACAAACTACTAAAATGTCAAGCAAAGAGAAAATGAAATGAAACTATGAGGGCGGTAATAGACTATGAGCAAGCAGGGGACAAGAAAATCTAGAATTATCCATCAATAAAAAGAACAGGAGAAAATGACCCAAAAGACCAGAAAACTGAGTGGGATAATGTCATTTTTAATTTTAAGTTTTGCCCAAAGGCATTTGAGTGATAAAGACCCAGTATTTCTGTAGCAGTAGTTAAGAGGACTGGACGGGGGTGGGAATGTAATAATTAAGTCAAGGCACTTTACTGTTGTCTGTTGTAAACTCCATCTGCATGGTAAAAACACCTGATTGCTAATGGTTGGTTCACAGTGGGAGTAAGGAAGTCTGAGAGCCAAGTTTCAGTGAAGTCTAAGGGAAGTCAAAATGCGGAGAATGACATCAATACACAACAGTGAATGGCATAATCAATTATCATCTATCCTAAAGAAAGAATGTATTTATTTAGTTAGTTAGTTAGTTATCTGCTTTAGGATTAAATAGTGTATTTAGAAGCTAGAAAATTAGCAGCATTATCTCTAGGTCATCATGTTCCTTAAGCATAGAAGAATAAAATGCTTCTCTGAACTGAGATATAAGATAAGAGGTATTTTTAGATATTTCTTAATTTCAAATAAATAAACAGTGAACACGGCTTCTGTGAAGAGATGAAGGCTTCAGAATAAAATAATGAGGGTTCTAGAAGCCATGGTAAAAAGGGAAAAAAACAATTGCAAGAGGAAGAATTGGATGAGAGAGGACAATTAGGTAATTTGACATTAAAAGAAAGAACAATTGATCAAAGTGACTTGAATCTGGGTTAGTGGCTAATCATGAGAAGGAAGAGAAGTATAGTTGAAGTTATCATCATCAAGATTACTCTTGTAATAAGAATACTAGGCAGAAGTCTTTGCTGAGTATTCCAAAAGACTGCCACTGGGCAGTTACACCTCAAGAGAATTCTCCTGAGACACTCAGGAAGGATGATCTATACAAAAACATAGTCCAGAAATACTCCTAGAGCAATATGTTCATCCTTAGGAAATGACTTTTCAATAAAACTCTCACCAAGATAGGTGGGAAGAACTTAGGTTATATCCCCAGGAGCTCACTTTACAATTGAGTTTGGATCTCATTATTATGAACCAATTTACTTTTACTCTGCTCACTCACAGCATTGTGATGGAGGGTAGGAGGTATCCTCTGAGCCTAGTATTCCACTAGCCCTGAGGAGGAGTGTATGTAATCAGTTACCACCAATACTCACCTCTCAATAAATCATGTTAAATCAAGGTGATGAGAAGACCTATCAGGTCATTACAGAGGGCTGATGAGCTTCTGTACTGGAAACCTAAAGAATTCTCTTCACCCTTCACAAAAGGTCCATTGCCTTATAGTAAGTCAAGTCCAGGGCTCAGTTTAGTAAGAAAAAAATGTAATGTGTTACCTAATATTGCTAGTTTTGGAAATGTTGCCTAATAGTATGTTAAAATTGTGAGTCAAGACTAACATTCTTCTCTTTTGAATCCCTTCAACTACCATCCCTATGTAATCAAACTGCTCCAAAGAAAGAGACAACAGAATACATACTGATTTTTTTTTCCCCCAAGATAATGTTGTTATTAAACCCAGAAACTAACTTAATCTTTTTTTGTCCGGCTATAACAGAATGCTACAGAGGAGGTCATTTATGTTTGTTTAATAAATAGAAATTTTATTAACTCAAAGTTCTAGAGACTCAGAAGATCAATATCAAAGTGCTGACATCTGTCTTGGGTTGTCTTGCAACATCATAACATAGTGGAACATATCCCATGGCTAAAAACAGAGAGAGCAAAATGAGGCTGAATTTGTCCTTATATAATGACACCAATTCTACTCATGATGGTGAAACCCTCGTAGCCTAATCACCACTGAGGTCTCATGTCTTAATACTGTTACAATGGCAATTTCATTATGAGTTCTGGAAGGGACATTCAAACTATAGTACAAGGTAAGTCAATATCAAAAAGGAATGACTTTAGATAAGAACAGATTCTTCATATTTCAAATTTCGCAGAATTTCTCCAAAAGTCACATCTATAATATAGCACAAAAACCATTTTATTAGAAGGTACAAATGAAAATGAAGGATATTATATAGATGCAATATAAAGTCCATATATTGGGGACCAGCAGATGGAGTAGTGGTTGCACGGCTGGACTTCCACATGGTCGACCATGGTTCGAGTCCTGGACCTGGACACTTGCAATTCATTTCGGTCACATGTGTGTGTGTGCGTGGCTATCCCCGCAAGGAGTGATTTCTTGCCTTCTATATCTCTGTCTCTCTGTCTCTCCAGTGAGCACACACATCCTATAGCAAAAATCTCTCTCTAAAAAACAAGTTCCTATATTTAACCCAAATATAAAGTATGATATTGCAATACAAATTTTAAAAAATCACTGAAGATTCTGTTTTGATTATTACTCAAGTTCCAGCAGATTTTTTTTAAAAATCAGTTATTTTACACATTGCTTACACATTTTTATCAGTTTGTATATTTTTCTACTTTTTTAAAGCAATGGAAATATATTCATTATTTCAGATTGAAAGACTAGTTTTAAATCACAGGAGTCAAAATGGAAATAAAATCAGGGTAGTAATGGCATTTAAGCAAAGGAGTTGTGATAAAATAGAACCCTGGTTGTCTATCATCAGATATGTGTGAAAATTTATATCTTATTTCCAATTTACTTTAAAGGAAAAAAGATATAAAATATCCTTGTTACTTAATTAAAACCAAACAATCCCCTTTCTTTCTTCTGTTGATAAAACACAGTTGCATGTATCTCAAAAGTCTTTCTTAGAAATCAAAACAAAAATCACAAGAGGAGTTATGAGTATTAAGCCTGAGGAATAATCTAATCACAAAACAGGATAGGAAGAAGGAAAGACTTCAGATTTAAGCAGTGCATAAGAAGAAAATCGTTAGTTATGGCTCATTTAACTTTTAGTTAATTGAAATTCTATGATATTCCAAAGAATAATGACTTTAGATAAGAACAGATTCTTCATATTTCAAATTTCGCAGAATTTCTCCAAAAGTCACATCTATAATATAGCACAAAAACCATTTTATTAGAAGGTACAAATGAAAATGAAGGATATTATATAGATGCAATATAAAGTCCATATATTGGGGACCAGCAGATGGAGTAGTGGTTGCACGGCTGGACTTCCACATGGTCGACCATGGTTCGAGTCCTGGACCTGGACACTTGCAATTCATTTCGGTCACATGTGTGTGTGTGCGTGGCTATCCCCGCAAGGAGTGATTTCTTGCCTTCTATATCTCTGTCTCTCTGTCTCTCCAGTGAGCACACACATCCTATAGCAAAAATCTCTCTCTAAAAAACAAGTTCCTATATTTAACCCAAATATAAAGTATGATATTGCAATACAAATTTTAAAAAATCACTGAAGATTCTGTTTTGATTATTACTCAAGTTCCAGCAGATTTTTTTTAAAAATCAGTTATTTTACACATTGCTTACACATTTTTATCAGTTTGTATATTTTTCTACTTTTTTAAAGCAATGGAAATATATTCATTATTTCAGATTGAAAGACTAGTTTTAAATCACAGGAGTCAAAATGGAAATAAAATCAGGGTAGTAATGGCATTTAAGCAAAGGAGTTGTGATAAAATAGAACCCTGGTTGTCTATCATCAGATATGTGTGAAAATTTATATCTTATTTCCAATTTACTTTAAAGGAAAAAAGATATAAAATATCCTTGTTACTTAATTAAAACCAAACAATCCCCTTTCTTTCTTCTGTTGATAAAACACAGTTGCATGTATCTCAAAAGTCTTTCTTAGAAATCAAAACAAAAATCACAAGAGGAGTTATGAGTATTAAGCCTGAGGAATAATCTAATCACAAAACAGGATAGGAAGAAGGAAAGACTTCAGATTTAAGCAGTGCATAAGAAGAAAATCGTTAGTTATGGCTCATTTAACTTTTAGTTAATTGAAATTCTATGATATTCCAAAGAATTTCAAATAATGATTAAAAAATACTAGTGGTAAGTGGAAATCACTATGTGTATATAACTAGTCCTATACAAATATAATATCAAGCCTACATAAATATATATTAAATATAACATTAACTCAATCATTTCCTATTTAGGGACTTTTCTTTTTTTGTACATGTTTAGATAAGAGTAGGAAGAACAAAATTAAAGGTGTAATAATGTAATGTAGAAATACCAAGTAGGTACAAATTAATTCAAGTGGCTTTAAATGGGATGTGTATAAATTTAACCTTAACAGTGCAATGGCTTTAAAAATTCATTTCTTTTTCTAAAAATTAGGTATCTATATTACTAACTAGTTTTTAACACATAAGTATCTTTCTCATATTTTTTGTCAGTTATATATCGACTCAGAATACAGACCAATGGAAAAGGACAAATGCATCATGCTACCTATGACTGGAGAGGTAAGTGATGCTATTGATAGTTAATGGAAGAACACAAGGCAGATACTTAGTTTCTAATGATTTGTTTCTTCTCTCTGAGTCACCTTTACCTAAAAAAATGGGGAGAATAAAACTGAACTTACAGGATAAGATGAGATAACATAGGCAAATCACCCTGCTTGTTGTCTGCCTAGTACAGAGCTAATTCTTAATATTATACATTGCTTTTTTATCTTGCTTCATGAACGTGAAAAAGTATGTCTTCTCTCCAGAGACTTGAAGGGTATCACTTAAAGGCCATCCATAGACTCACTGAAGTGAAAAAGAAACCAAAGGCAGCACTGATCAGGAAGCAGCTACGGCCCAGCACAGGGCATGTCAGTCTGTGAGTCTCTGTGGAGGGTTCAACCTAGGAAAAATGAGACTTGTTGAAAGATCAGCATAAAAAGGTAGAAATATGGAAATAAGAGAAGTAGGAGGCCAAACTTAGAGACTCCAATTTCAAATAGGTATTCCTTTATTGCATCAAGAATGAATTTTGCCAGGCTTAAAACAGACCTACAAAGAAGTAAATTCTGCCAAACTAAACAATCATAGATCCTCTAGTCCAGGATGAGAACAGAGTTTTAAAGTGTTCCATAGGTAAGGCTTTATGAGTGGGACAGGAAAGTTATGTCTCTGGGTCGTTCTGTATTGTCACAAGGGAACTGAAGTGTGACTCCCTTCTAGAAATCCATGTCTCAGGAAGTCTTGTTTCTGGTCATATCTCATGGGAGAGCACAATGATTCTAGATTCTAGCTTTGACTATTTCAAACAGTTCACTTTCAACAATGTTCAAATGCCATTAAAAAATCTTTTTTTTTTTTTGTAAGACTGTGGAAATTTTCAGTAAAATGGAAACAAATTGCTATAAGTAAACCATTTGTCACAGTCTGATTACTTTGCAGCCACTCTGGGAACACCAATTTGTCATGCTAGATCAAGATAACCACAGCCTGACTAGAGAAAATGGCTTTTTGCCTACTAGTTGTGATTTTTTTTTTTAAATGTTCACCCAGAGAGACGTGCTCCATGGAGTCTTCATGTTCCACTCCAGCTGTGTGACTGAAGAGGAAAGCTGAGGCATTAAGAACAAATTGCACCATCCAAAAGCATTTAAAGGCAAAATAATTAACTACGGTTAAATATAAAACTCAGGTTTGGAAAAGAAAATATACATTTAAAGTACAACATTTCATTGCATATGTTTAAGTTATTTAAATAAGGAAAATTTAAAGAACTATTACTCAGTTGGAAAGAAAGGATAGAAAATTATCAAATAAATGTTTTCAGCTACATTAATTTCTAAGCATAAAATAGGCACTAAAAAGTGCTTGGTGATTTGTTAGTTGCTTGATATAGAAGAGTCTACTGGTTTATTCTCCTGTTTTTACTAAATATTGAATTCAAGAAGGTTTTAAACCTACATTTTTGAGACTTAAGTTTAAGTGTAATTTAGCCTCAAAGACAAAACAATTGTTTAAGATTCCTCCTATTTTTCATTCTATCTTTCTTTTATTTAAAAAAAAATTATGACAGAGGGTGTTTGATTGCCAGATAGAGACAGGAAGAGAGAGAAAGAAAGTGAAAAAGCACCCCCATGGGGAATGGTCAATTCTTTGTTCTCCATTTCTACTTCCTTCTGGTATTTTGGTCAAACATGCATATGTACCTACTGTGTTTTTCAAACAGCCAAGGCTTGGGTTGGAACCATGCAGTCAGTCATATGGGATCCAGCTGCCTTAACTACTACACCATGGGCTGGTTCCCCACCCCCACCACCCTCCTTTCTGTATAGCCACTTAGAATATAATAAACACGACATTAAGTAAATGGGATCTACAAATTGCTGAACTAGCTAGCACAGGTCAGAAACTAGGATTAAATCATATGTCTAAAATGAGTTTTGCAAACAAAGAATGCTTCTAGTATTCCCTTTCCCATCTCTAAGTCTTTATTATTTCAGTGATCACTTTTCCCCAATAACATTGCTAGTTCACCAATCATTTCACTATTATCTTTAAACCTTACTCGCCCCCACCCCCTTTGGCCATGAGTCTTAGGACTCCATTGGAGCCCAGTAGATGGAGGGCAGAGAAATTGCTTCACACAAGAGTCACTACTATCAACATTGCAGGCCCTCTTCTCGAATATTTCAGTCCATTTCTCTATATTTTGTGGAAATAAAGTTCTTTGTAGAAACATTACCAATAGCCAGAGGCTCTTATCCTAAAGAGAAAAATCTATTACTTGACAATATTTACATTGTTGTTTACTTTTGATACCTGTTTATCTAACATGTCTAATGTTTATCTTGTTATCTGTCTGTCTTTTTTTGTGTGTGTTGCCAACAGAAATATCTGAGACTGGGTGAATTTAAGAGAATAAGCATTTATTTTGTCTCACAATCTGGCACCTGAAAAATCCAAAGGCATGATATCAGGTCAACCTGCATCATGGCTGACAGCAGAAGATGTGTACATGTACAGAGAGAGAATGAGCACTTATTCCCATGCCTTTATACCACAAGCACTCATGAGCATGAATCACAAAATTTAAAACTCACTGTGTCTCACCAGATATCATTAATCTATTCACAAAAGTATTGCTTTCATGATACAGTCACCATGAATCAATCACTACTCACTAAGCATCACCACCTCCCAACACTGAATTCCAAAACATGGAACTTCGGGGGACAAATCATCACCCAGACCATAACACTATCTAATACCTATTTACTGACCTTTCTAATAACTATTTAAATATTTTTCATTGTAATTGTTTTTTTCTGTATCCTGGGGATATAAGAGTATTTATGTTACAGGTTTTTGTAAGGATAAAAAAATTCAATGCGGGACCAGCAGTTAGCATAATGGCTATGTCGCTGGACTCCCACGTAGTCGACCGCGGTTCGCGTCCCAGACCTGGTGGCTTAGAACTCACGCCGGGCGCATGTGCATGCGTGCCTAAGATCCCGAGAGGAGAATGGAGGAGAAGGGATTGTGGCATGACCATCCTCCCTGGGGGGTGATTTCTCACTTTCTGTCTCTCTGTCTCTCTCTGTCTGTCTGGTGAGTGCACGCACCCTATATAGAGAAAACCTCTACAAAAAAAAAAAAAAAATTAAATGTGGGACCAGCAGTTAGCATAACAGCTATGTTGCTGGATCCCCACGTAGTCGACTGCGGTTTGTGTCCCAGACTCGGTGGCTTAAAACTCACGCCGGGCACATGTGCGTGCGTACCCAAGATCCCGGGAGGAGAATGGAGGAGAAGAGATTGTGGTGTGACCATTCCCCCGGGGGGTGATTTCTCGCTCTCTGTCTCTTTGTCTCTCTCTGTCTGCCTGGCAAGCACACACGCCCTATAGCAAAAACCTCTCAAAAAAAAAAAAATTCAATGCATTCAAAGTGCTTAAAACTGTGCTTAACATGCTGGAAATCCTCAGCAAATGTAATATATGAAGATGATGGTAATGATGGTGATGATGATAGCAATGCAGTGGTAACTGACTGTCCTCCACCTCAGTATTAATTCATAAAGTTTATCAAACCTTTAGTAAAAGACTTTCACATATTGGAAATGGATTTCAGATTTATTTCTACTTTATTAGTGTTTCTAATAAAAAATAATTACCAGTAGGTGTTCATAAATATTTGCAAGTTTTTCAGAAGATGTTGATATGCTCTCTCAGATAGAGTATACTTTTCCAAAAAATTTGCTAAAACTTCTGTCAACCTTGACCTTAATAGAGAGTTTCTGGGGCCAGCAGGTGGCGTAGTGGTTAAGGCACTGGACTCCCACGTGATTGATCACAGTTTGAGTCCCACACCTGGTGGCTTAAAACTCCGCTGATACTTGTGCATTTGTGCCCAAAATCCTGAGAGGAGAATGGAAGAGAAAGGATTGTGGCATGGCCAGCTCCCCTGGGGAAGGGGTTGAGATGGGGGGTGGGGATGGGGGGTGTCTTGCTTTCTGTCTCTCTGGCAAGCATACGCACCCTATAGCAAAAATCTGTTAAGAAAAAAAAATAGTTGCCAAGGACAACTGAATTTGACTTTCTTATGAGAGCTTTCCCAGCATATTAGTACTTGTTAATACTCACCTATCTGTAGAGCCTTTACACATTAAGAGCAGAAACTTGGAAGATTAGCAAAAATTCTATGTTTAAATTTTAAGAGCAACCTTTCCAGATCATCTCAGTTAAATAGGACCTGATTGGTATCCAGGATACTTGTTAGGCAAATTTTTTAGCATTATTCCTCCCATTCCTCAAGGAAAATAACAAACAATACATAAAAACATCTGTTTCTCAAGCAAACGTCACAGACAGAAATCAATTCAGTTCTTGACTGTTTGGGGCTCCAAAGGATGTACCAGAGATATTATTATAGATTTTTTTAAAAAATTTTACCAGCGAAACAAGAAAAGCTATGGAAATTGTTACCAGTCAGATTATGTGTAATAAAAATAATAATAGTTATGGTCTGAATCATGATTTGTCCCATACAGTTTCATGTGTTGCAATTGGATTTTTCTGGGTGGTGATTGGATGTCTCCAGAAATGCATGTGTTAGGTCTTGATTGTACTAGTTCTATTGTTAAGCTGTTAGGTGAAAGTGTAATCTCTTAATGGAGTCTCAGGGTGAGTCCTTTGGATGTGATGATGTCATTAGGATGGGACCTCATGAATGAATTATGGTGAGTAGATAAGCAGGAAGAATGAGACCAGAAGCACAGAGAAAGCCACATGGATACAGAACACAATCTAAATAATAACTACTAGTGTATAAATAAGTTTAGAAAATATATTTGGAGGACAATTACAATGATTCACTTAGGATATGGTGGGTGTTTTAAGGTATACTTGTGAATTTTTAGTTTGACATTCTAAAATGGATAAACACACTCTGATGTCTTCCTTATTCTGAATGCTAGGATGGATGGGAAGTGGCACTTACTCAAAATGGCATTCTCTCTATCCTTATGCTATTCAAAGTATTTTCAGTTTTCTTAAATATTCTATCCTAACAGTCTTGATTTTTCATCCATTTACAAACTTGCTATTTCTCAACAGAATAGCAGCTTAATGGAGATGCCACTTGGATAAAACACCTAAATAAAAGCAAGCACACACACACAAAATCTATCTACCAATTTTTATAAAATAATATTACTTCAATCCTTTGAAAATTAAATCATGCTTTATTTTCCTTGAAGGAAAAAACATATTGAATCTCCTGAATTAATGAAGCCACTAAATGAGTAGGAATGCCCAAGGAGAAAAGACTTATATCAAAATGATGTAAGAAATTCTCAGATTCAGGTTTTTCTACATGATACCAGCTATTCCTTTGAATAATGTCTCTGCAAAAGATTTTCAGTCTTTCAGAATTACTGCTATTTATTTAATGTTTTAAAAGTCTTTTTCTAAAAACTATATATCAACTCCATACTTGACTGTTTGGGGCTCTAAAGGATGTGCCAGAGACATTACTAGAGATTTGTTTTTTACTTTTACCCGTCAAACAAGGAAACGCATGGAAAGTGCTATCAGTTAGAATATGTGGAATAACAGTAATAATAATAGTAATTATTATGGTCTGAATCATGGCTTGTCTCTCAATGTTTCATTTTATGGAAATGGGTCTTTCTGGGTGGTGATTGGAGGTCCCCAGAAATTCAGGTGTTAAGACTTAATTGTACTAGTTGTATTGTGAAGGTGTTAGGTGAAAATGTAATTTCTTAATGATGAGTAGAAAATCAGATGGGGACTCTCGGGATGGAGTAAAAAGGAGATGATGATGAGAATAAAGTATAATTAGAATTATAGTGTAAAACACATAATTATATAAGATATTGTATGATATAATGTAAAATAATATTCCACAAGGTATATATTGTTATGATCAAATATACCAACTTAAAAAAGGTCTGTGCTTGGAGCCAGAAAATGGCGTAATGGTTAAGATGCTCAACTACCACATGGCCAATCATAGTTCTGGACCCACTGGCTTGAAACTCACACCAGGTGCTTGTCCACACATGACCAAATCCTAAGAGGAAAATGGAGGAAAAGGGATTGCAGCTTGGCAGTCCCCCTGTGGAATGATTTCTCACTTTCTTTCTCTCTGTGTCTCTGGTAAGTGCACAGGTCCTATTGCAAAAATCTCTCTTTTGCTCTCTCTCAAAAAAAAAAAAAAAAAAAAGGTTGTGCTCTTCATTTAAAATATAGATCCAATAGATCCATTTAGTCACAGGCATGATGTATTTTGATTACCATAGGCTAAAGAAGTTTAACATGGGAACCAGCAGTTAGCGTAATGGCTATGTCGCTGGACTCCCACGTAGTCAACCGCGGTTCGTGTCCCGGACCCGGTGGCTTAAAACTCACGCCGGGTGCGTGTGCGTGCGTGCCCAAGATCCCGAGAGGAGAATGGAGGAAAGGGGATTGCGGCGTGACCATTCCCCCTGGGGGGTGATTTCTCACTTTCTGTCTCTATGTCTCTCTCTGTCTGTCTGGTGAGCGCACGCGCCCTACAGTGAAAATCTCTCAAAAAAACAAAAAGAAGTTTAACATTAGTGATTAATCTAATGCAAAACTTACAATGATTTTAATTGGTGCTGTTTTAATGCATAGCTGTGAATAATCATTCCTTTAAAACTTACTAAAAGCATAAAAAGCATATAAACACTGACTTAATTTTTTTGGGGGGGTGGAGAAAGGTGTTTGCTGTAGGGCACATGCGCTCACCAGAAAGACAGAGAGATAGAAAGCAAGAAATCCCTACCCGGGGGGATGGCCACACCACAATCCTTCTCCTCTATTCTCCTCTCAGGATCTTTGACACATGCACACACACCCGGCGTGAGTTTAAGTCACTGGGTCCAGGACTCGAACCACGGTTGACTACATGGGAGTCCAGAAACAAAGCCATTACGCTAACTGCTGGTCCCTTAATTTTTATTTTGCTAGAAATAAAAGGACATTGTTCTACATGAGAAAGTTTGTCTTTTATGATATTAATTTTGGGATAAATTTCTCAGATTTTTTACTTTTCGTGGAACTTTCATTTATACCCTGAACTCACAAAGCACTTTGCTTTATCTGAGATCATATGAAACATTTCCCATTTTGAACATTGCACGAGGCTGCAAAATGATGAAGTATTCTGAAATAGCATTTTACTTTCAGTCTACTACATTTAGTTTTGTACAATATTGATCAGCGTACTTGCTGGGTTAGCAACAAAACTTAGGATCATTATTCAGCACTATTTAAATGTAGCTGAAGGAGCTCATTTTAGTACTTTTTCTGTTTTCTCTTTTCTCCCCTGATGAATTACGCTAGATCACTTTTAAACTAGACAGAGCACCGGGTGGGACATTGGGGTATATATATCTGCATTTTTAAACTACATTACTTGGATCACAGGTGCCTTATAGGAAAAGAAGAAAGTGTGATTCTTTCACCCTATCTGCTGAAAGCTGGATTTTCAGGGGCCAGCAGATGGCGTGGAGGTTAGGGTGCTGGATTCTATATGATGGGCTGCACAGTTTGAGTTCCGGATCTGATGGCATGAAAATCATGCTAGGCACGTGTGCCCAAAATCCCAGGAGGAGACTAAAAGAGAAGGGATTGTGGCATGGCCATGCCCCCTGGAAATTGCTTTTTTTCATTCTCTTTTTCTCTTTCTCTCTTTCTAGTGAACACACACCCTAGAGAAACAGAAAAAAGAAAGAAGGAAAGAAAGTTGAATTTGCAGAATATAACTAAGATTTTTGTCTTCATAGTTACAGGTTTATATCTCACCCATAACACTCCTGACAATTTGATAGACACAGCTTCTGAATGCCCTGGATTCTAACTTCCAACTATGCAAATATGATTACTGATACGTCTTTTCAAATCTTTCCTATAAAGTGCTATCTTCTGCAATACCTTCTTTGACTTAGTGCTATTGGTATTTGCTGCTACCTCGAAAACTAAAAATCACTACTTCTTAAGAATGTGTCTCCAACCAAGTTTCTACTGCCTTTTTCTTTTGCAAATGCTTTTTTTAAATTAAGATAAAAAACGTTCTATCTCAAGGTTAAGTTCTCAAACTTAGTATTTGACGACACCTATTAATATTTGGGTTTTAACCAAAATCAATAATCACACATTTTATAAATTCAGTTTTATAAATTCAATTTTGAAAATTCCACATTTGTCTTGGAAGACCTCTTTACCTTATCTCTCATCCCCTCAGTACACCTTTTATTCATGCCACTGCTGTGACAACCTGCTTTATTTAGGAGCAATTGTCAAGTGATTCTTGTTAATATTACCTGGGAAACTGAATTTCCATGTGGGTCTTGACTGGTGCTTGGAACTCTTGCAGAAACCTGGTCAGCACTCAGGCATATACAACCTGGGAATGGGGTGTCGTCAGCAATGCTTCACTCATAAAAGAAGGAGACTTTAAGTTGATTTCTTCTGCCTATAATCCTACAATGCACCTGGAAGGTCTCTACAGAATCGATTGGTGACACGCATTTGTTTTGATGTTTCCTCCTCTTTCCGCTTTCCCATTCCCTACTTCCTGTTACTCAAAGCCTCTTCCTAAATAAGCCATCAGCATGAGAGGGAAGGCCTTAGACTCTACTTTTATAAGAAACCCAAACTAGACTTTTGACAGGAAGTGGAAGAATATGGAAGATTTACTGCTGAGTGAAGCAAGCTGGCTATGAAGGAGAGACACTGTATGTCCCCACTTAATATATACCAAATGTCTGCACTCTTTAACTGAAACTGATGGGCTAAAGGATGTACAAACAGAAGAGGTGGATGTGAATGCCAGATGTGAGGTGTGTGTGGAGGAGTAGGGCCTGGGGAAGAATATTTGGAGAAGGGATACAAAGACAGCATTGTTGAGACAGGGAGGTAGTGTTGTTGTATTTTGACAACTAGACCAGGGAGAAATGTTCATATATTGAAATGATTACCTTGTAAGCTAAATAATTTAATTGAATGTATTAAAAAAATGTAAATAAAAATTTTAAAAAATAAGAAACCCAAACTAATATAGCAATTTATTTTCATTTTAGAAGACCTAAGTCTTAAATTGGGCATTATGACATTGTTTTTCTTCTTGCCATCAAAATATTAACTAATTGGCTAATCAGCATAAGGGAAACTGCTATTAGAATATTTTTGGACCTGGCAGTTACACTGAACTTTAAATTTAAGGTTTAATTTTTAAAGTACTTCAGTGTCCCAACCCGGGGGACAGTCGAACAGGTTTCCTGAGGAAAGGAGTGAGAGATGGGATGAACGACATGGTGTTACAAAATGGACACGATGCAGTGTTACAACTCTTCAGGCTCTTCTGGAGACGACGCGGTGTCACAATTCTTCAGGATCTTCTGGAGACGAAGTAGTGTTACAACTCTTCAGGGTCTTCAGGGTTTTCTGGTGATTGTGGGCCAGGGATCGTGGTTATATACATGTTGGTGGGCAGTGACTACTCGAATGAAGGATTGTAAAAGGTGGGTTATAATTGGTTGCTTTTGTGGACCAATCATGAGGTGCCAGATATGCAAATCTGAGGGATTCTATGCTCACCGATTTGCTATGGGAAGTGGCCAATCAAAGTTTGGTTTTAAAGGTGAGGTTTTTGAAGGGAGCCAATCGTGGCCTTTATGGGAAGTGGCCAATCAGAGTATGGTCTTGAAGGTGAGGTTTTGAAGAGGAGCCAATCATGGCCTTTGGCATTGTGTAATTGTTTGCTCTCTGAGAAACCAGTGATACGGGAACCAGCAGTTAGTGTAATGGCTATGTCGCTGGACTGCAAAGTAGTTGACCGCGGTTTGCGTCCCGGACCTGGTGGCTTAGAACTCATGCTGGGCACATGTGCATGCATGCCCAAGATCCTGAGAGGAGAATGGAGGAGAAGGGATTGTGGTGTGACCATCCCCCCTGGGGAGTGATTTCTCGCTTTCTGTCTCTATGTCTCTCTCTGTCTGTCTGGCGAGCACATGCGCCGTATAGCGAAAACCTCTCTGAAAAAAAATAAAAGAAAGAAAGAAACCAGTGATATTCGCTGGTGCACAGTCTCCCACACTTCAGTATCAGACAACAAGTTACAGAGTTTTTAAAAATGCCCATCAAAATTTAGAAGAACATTCCTTGCCTTTGAGAATTTCAGATGTTTTCTCAAGTCCCACCAACCAGAAGGATTTTAATCAAGGAGCATGGACCAAAGTAATGGCAATAAAACAACAGCCTCTTGCTCTGGCACCCTTCAGTGGACACTAGACCCAGTCACATCCAGGTGTCGCCTACCCTGGGTGGGTCCTAGAGTGGAGCAAGAGTCTCTGCTACAATTGATCAAATCTGTTAACTTAACCCCTGCTCTGAACCAGTAGGACTCTCATTCTTGATGACAGGGCTTGTTTCCCACCCTCAGTGTTATTTCTACTTCTTAAAGGTAGCCATGATCTGTGGAGCTGTGACTGGAAAGGGCAACATCCAGGACTCAAGTCTCTCCATAGCACTTATGGTATAAATGAGGTAAAGAGCTAAACAGCCCTGTACACATTCCTTATTTTGTCTGTAGCTGTACTGTTTATAAGTGGATAAACTAACTCATTCATTTTAACTACTTCAGAGTACTTCCTTGTACAACATGAAAATATCTTGTAAATATAAAATTATAGGAAAAATAAAACATAGAAAGATACATGTGGACAGATGCCATTTATGCAAAAATATACAATACCACCAATAACACTACATGCTGTCAAGGTGTAAATATACATAGAGTCGAAGTATAAAATAAAGACTATAGGTAATTCATTATATTTTGGCAGAAAGGAACCATGAGGATTGGGTCAAAGGATTCTCTAGATGTAACTACAATATTATAAAGCAAATAAACAAAAAAAGCAAGAAAGAAACATACCTGAACCAAATACAACCAAATGTTGTTGAATGTGAGTGGGTGGTAAATGTATATTAATATTGCTATTATTTTTATCTATGTTTGAAGTACTTACCACTATTTTAAAACATTCTGTTTCACTAATGGGTAATATTTCAAGCTCTGAATTACACTTATAAATTTATCAATTGGAATATTTGGTATGCTCACAGAAAACCTACTTTTACAATTGAACAAAATCCTGGGGCCCATCAGGTGGCATAGTGGTTAAGACTCTGGACTCCCATATGGCCAACCCCAGTTTGAGTCCCTGACCCTGTGGCTTGAAGCTCACACTGGACAATGTACATGTGCATGCCCAAAATCCAGAGGAGAGAATGAAGAAGGGACTGTAGCATGGTGATTCCTCCTGGTGGGGGTGGGGGGTGATTTCTCACTTTCTCTGTTTTCTGTTTCTGTGTCTCTAGTGAGCACACATGCCCTATAGCAAAAATGTCTCTCTGAAAATAAAAAAATCCTGTTTCTCATTTATGCTTTGGTAAAATTAAAAAAGAAGAACAATTAATAGTATTTTCCATATAAAAATTTATTATAATCTATGGCTTCTCCTTCACTTCCTGCCTAAATGAATGTCAGTAGTTCTTTTAAGCCAGTGATCATCAACCAGGAGAGATTTCTGTCCTCCTAAGGGAGGTTTTTGATGTCTCAAGACCTTTTTTATTATTATAACTGGGAAGATGGACTGCTATTGGCAACTAATGAGTAGAGGGTGCTGTAAAATCCTGTTTGGTCCACAGTTCCCACAATGAAGAATTATCTATATCTGGTCTAAAATGTCAATAGTGCTAAGGTTAAGAAACCCTGCCATAAGCACTCTTATTTTCCAACTATTTAGACATTTAAGTCTTTCTTCCTAACTATGCTCAAGTTTTCCATCTCTTAGAAAATGATTATGGTATTCTAATAAGAATATAACCTGTGATTCTCTAAAAGGAATATAACCTGCCCCTTGGAAGGCTATCCTTTCTATGTTGTCTTCCCCCTTTTTATTCATCTCCCAGTCCTGGCCATCCTTTTGAAAGTTGTTACAGCAGGTTTCCTTGTGTGCATCTGGACACCACTGTGACCCTGGGCTTAAGGCCACTAATTTTCTCCCTAATATTACAATTTTGTTTGTTTGTTTGTTTACTTCCATTTATCAAATAATAAATGGGGGTCCCTCATTAACTTCTTCCATTCCGATTTTTCACTAAATCTTAAGTCTCCATCTCTATTCTATTTGTCAACATCATCAAACTATTAAGATGAGAAAGAATTCTAAATTCTGTATTTTAATTGCAAACTTTCTTGCTGGTATTTATCCTTTTCTTAATACATTGGTCGTTTTTTCCCAACTAACAAATATTTTGTTTTGTGGAGGTAAGAAATAAATTAAAAAGCAAGTGTGTGAAATGCTCCCCCACCCCCACCCCATAGAAGTGTTTGGTACCCAGTAGGGTCTTCTGTTACTTTCCTTATGATACAGAGGACAGCTACAAAGTTTTGGAAGAAAAGCTTCTGATTCAGCCAGAGGCTTACCCAGGTGTTTACTTTACACAGAATCTTTTTAAAAAGTTGAAGTATACACAAAACACTCTCGACAAGAAAAAGATCGTAGAGATAAATTTTGAGGAAATAATTTGTGTGTGTGTGTGCTTATGTAGCATGCATACCCGTGTGTATGAGTGTGTGCATTTACAACTCAATTTCCTATCACGTGGAAAGTGAAGAAGTACGATCATTATAAAGAACATTTTATGAGAGCATAACTATGAATTCAGGGAGGTATCACCAAATTTTACATAGAATCTCAGATGTAAAATAATATTTAACCACATTACATGGATCAGCTGAGAGCATAGTTTGCTTAGCAAGATTGAAGATAGCCCATTCCCCTTGTAAAACATTCTAACATAAATATTTCATGAGGAGCCATTTTGCCTTCAGGTGCCACCTAAATGTATACATAACTAAGATATGGTTTTCCTAGCTTTACCAATTAATAGCTATACAAAGGTGAGTTACTTAAACACATAGAGCCTCTGTTTTCTTTTCTCAAAGATAATAGTAATAAGAAAAACCTATAGCATAGCATGATATGAGGGTTAACTGTGAATCCCTTAACCACTAGGCTATGGGACTGGCCCCCATTCAATATATTCTAGTGTAAGTATATGCCATACATTTTATTCAAACTCGGTCCAAACCTAGGCCCATGCCAATAAATAGATCAGTGATTAATGTTCTATTACTGTTCTGTTGAAACGAGTTAGAACAACATGCTTTGGTTTGACAAATTTGGGGAACAGAGAATACAACTTGACCCAAAATAATAAAAAATGGGATATTCCCTTTGAGTATTAGCATAGGAAAGGCTTGGAGCAAAACTACTCCAAATAAAATTTAAATCAAAACTTTCATGTGTTAGATTCAAGTATGACTGTTGCAGCTTTACGTATAAAATCAGATGCCCTCTACAAAAAGGTATTTATTTATTTATATTTTTACTTATAACAACACCCTAGAATTTAAATCAACTTATAACAAAGACTAAAATTTAAGATGTGTGTGCGGATGTGTGTTTATTAACTGTTAGCCCTCAAGGCAAGAAATAGGTGTGAGCAGCAGAGACAAGAATTAGTTTGACATCCTTTTGTCTTAAAGTGCTGACATCTACAGTACTTTAAAACAATTTGAGACAATTTTTAATGGAAAAATACCTAAACTGACTAGCTGTGTGACCTTGGATAAATCGCATAGACTCTCTGCATTTCAATTTACCTTCCATAGAATAAGAGTAACAATTGAATGTACTTCACCGATTGTTTGAAAATTTAATACTTAACACAGGACCTGATATTTGCAAGGCAAACAATCCATGATTACTATTATTATCAAAATTGATTCTCAGTCATGGAGCTGCAATGGAATGTTGCAAACATATTTTAAAAATAATGATTAAATTGCACTAAAGTTCACTAATTTTTTTAATACAATAAACAGAGTGATTGAAAACTGCAGAAAAATATGTTGTACTCATTATCATTTTAGTTAGATGTATATTTTTTTAATTGCCAGGAACATAAACAGTTACCAGGGAGAGGCAGAGAAAGGAGGAGAGAGAGAGAGAGAAAGAATGTAATGTGGTCACACAGCACTCCCCTCTGCTCCATTGCTTCTTTCTGTCAGGATATGGGACATGCACACGCAAGTCTCCCACTTGTTTTCCAAGCCACTAGGACCAGGATTTGATCCACAGTCAGCCATGAGGGATCCAACTCCCTTAACCACCAGGCTATGGGACCGATTTCTTGAGTGTGAGACCAAGGGGTGAAGTTAAACTGGAGCTCTGTACATCATGCTCTGCCTATCTATGCCAGGCATCATGCTCGCGAAAGTGTGCCAGGTCAGTGAGTGTTAACAGTCATGTCTGTCGCTGGAGAAAGTTACGCTGTGAGTCTGGTATATGTTGTTCACAAAGAAGGAAGAAAAAGTGAACACTGGGAAATGAGACAGATTGCACAGCGAAAAAGACCTTGGAGTCCATGCAATGAGTTTTAATTTTGTTCTATAAAAATATGATGTTAATAGTTTTTAAAGCAACCAAAAATCATTCTTTATTCATTCATGCACTCAACAAAGTCCAATTGAAACTCAGGAAACACCAGCTTCTCAAGACTGATATATTAGCAAGACAGACGTGGTCTACCAACCTGTCCAGTAGGGATAGGAGTAATTAGTACCATTGTGTGGAAGTAGGTTAGAGAGGGAAGCTAATGCATGAAACTTTGAAGGATAACATCATAGAGAAATCAATAAAGTAAACTCGAAGAAACAGACTACAATCAACTTACAAAATACTGGGATACTGGGACTCTAAGTATTCTAATAAAAGAAGCAAAGAATCTTATTTCTTATACTTTTTCTCTATATTAATATTGCTATTATTTTTATCTATGTTTGAAGTACTTACCACTATTTTAAAACATTCTGTTTCACTAATGGGTAATATTTCAAGCTCTGAATTACACTTATAAATTTATCAATTGGAATATTTGGTATGCTCACAGAAAACCTACTTTTACAATTGAACAAAATCCTGGGGCCCATCAGGTGGCATAGTGGTTAAGACTCTGGACTCCCATATGGCCAACCCCAGTTTGAGTCCCTGACCCTGTGGCTTGAAGCTCACACTGGACAATGTACATGTGCATGCCCAAAATCCAGAGGAGAGAATGAAGAAGGGACTGTAGCATGGTGATTCCTCCTGGTGGGGGTGGGGGGTGATTTCTCACTTTCTCTGTTTTCTGTTTCTGTGTCTCTAGTGAGCACACATGCCCTATAGCAAAAATGTCTCTCTGAAAATAAAAAAATCCTGTTTCTCATTTATGCTTTGGTAAAATTAAAAAAGAAGAACAATTAATAGTATTTTCCATATAAAAATTTATTATAATCTATGGCTTCTCCTTCACTTCCTGCCTAAATGAATGTCAGTAGTTCTTTTAAGCCAGTGATCATCAACCAGGAGAGATTTCTGTCCTCCTAAGGGAGGTTTTTGATGTCTCAAGACCTTTTTTATTATTATAACTGGGAAGATGGACTGCTATTGGCAACTAATGAGTAGAGGGTGCTGTAAAATCCTGTTTGGTCCACAGTTCCCACAATGAAGAATTATCTATATCTGGTCTAAAATGTCAATAGTGCTAAGGTTAAGAAACCCTGCCATAAGCACTCTTATTTTCCAACTATTTAGACATTTAAGTCTTTCTTCCTAACTATGCTCAAGTTTTCCATCTCTTAGAAAATGATTATGGTATTCTAATAAGAATATAACCTGTGATTCTCTAAAAGGAATATAACCTGCCCCTTGGAAGGCTATCCTTTCTATGTTGTCTTCCCCCTTTTTATTCATCTCCCAGTCCTGGCCATCCTTTTGAAAGTTGTTACAGCAGGTTTCCTTGTGTGCATCTGGACACCACTGTGACCCTGGGCTTAAGGCCACTAATTTTCTCCCTAATATTACAATTTTGTTTGTTTGTTTGTTTACTTCCATTTATCAAATAATAAATGGGGGTCCCTCATTAACTTCTTCCATTCCGATTTTTCACTAAATCTTAAGTCTCCATCTCTATTCTATTTGTCAACATCATCAAACTATTAAGATGAGAAAGAATTCTAAATTCTGTATTTTAATTGCAAACTTTCTTGCTGGTATTTATCCTTTTCTTAATACATTGGTCGTTTTTTCCCAACTAACAAATATTTTGTTTTGTGGAGGTAAGAAATAAATTAAAAAGCAAGTGTGTGAAATGCTCCCCCACCCCCACCCCATAGAAGTGTTTGGTACCCAGTAGGGTCTTCTGTTACTTTCCTTATGATACAGAGGACAGCTACAAAGTTTTGGAAGAAAAGCTTCTGATTCAGCCAGAGGCTTACCCAGGTGTTTACTTTACACAGAATCTTTTTAAAAAGTTGAAGTATACACAAAACACTCTCGACAAGAAAAAGATCGTAGAGATAAATTTTGAGGAAATAATTTGTGTGTGTGTGTGCTTATGTAGCATGCATACCCGTGTGTATGAGTGTGTGCATTTACAACTCAATTTCCTATCACGTGGAAAGTGAAGAAGTACGATCATTATAAAGAACATTTTATGAGAGCATAACTATGAATTCAGGGAGGTATCACCAAATTTTACATAGAATCTCAGATGTAAAATAATATTTAACCACATTACATGGATCAGCTGAGAGCATAGTTTGCTTAGCAAGATTGAAGATAGCCCATTCCCCTTGTAAAACATTCTAACATAAATATTTCATGAGGAGCCATTTTGCCTTCAGGTGCCACCTAAATGTATACATAACTAAGATATGGTTTTCCTAGCTTTACCAATTAATAGCTATACAAAGGTGAGTTACTTAAACACATAGAGCCTCTGTTTTCTTTTCTCAAAGATAATAGTAATAAGAAAAACCTATAGCATAGCATGATATGAGGGTTAACTGTGAATCCCTTAACCACTAGGCTATGGGACTGGCCCCCATTCAATATATTCTAGTGTAAGTATATGCCATACATTTTATTCAAACTCGGTCCAAACCTAGGCCCATGCCAATAAATAGATCAGTGATTAATGTTCTATTACTGTTCTGTTGAAACGAGTTAGAACAACATGCTTTGGTTTGACAAATTTGGGGAACAGAGAATACAACTTGACCCAAAATAATAAAAAATGGGATATTCCCTTTGAGTATTAGCATAGGAAAGGCTTGGAGCAAAACTACTCCAAATAAAATTTAAATCAAAACTTTCATGTGTTAGATTCAAGTATGACTGTTGCAGCTTTACGTATAAAATCAGATGCCCTCTACAAAAAGGTATTTATTTATTTATATTTTTACTTATAACAACACCCTAGAATTTAAATCAACTTATAACAAAGACTAAAATTTAAGATGTGTGTGCGGATGTGTGTTTATTAACTGTTAGCCCTCAAGGCAAGAAATAGGTGTGAGCAGCAGAGACAAGAATTAGTTTGACATCCTTTTGTCTTAAAGTGCTGACATCTACAGTACTTTAAAACAATTTGAGACAATTTTTAATGGAAAAATACCTAAACTGACTAGCTGTGTGACCTTGGATAAATCGCATAGACTCTCTGCATTTCAATTTACCTTCCATAGAATAAGAGTAACAATTGAATGTACTTCACCGATTGTTTGAAAATTTAATACTTAACACAGGACCTGATATTTGCAAGGCAAACAATCCATGATTACTATTATTATCAAAATTGATTCTCAGTCATGGAGCTGCAATGGAATGTTGCAAACATATTTTAAAAATAATGATTAAATTGCACTAAAGTTCACTAATTTTTTTAATACAATAAACAGAGTGATTGAAAACTGCAGAAAAATATGTTGTACTCATTATCATTTTAGTTAGATGTATATTTTTTTAATTGCCAGGAACATAAACAGTTACCAGGGAGAGGCAGAGAAAGGAGGAGAGAGAGAGAGAGAAAGAATGTAATGTGGTCACACAGCACTCCCCTCTGCTCCATTGCTTCTTTCTGTCAGGATATGGGACATGCACACGCAAGTCTCCCACTTGTTTTCCAAGCCACTAGGACCAGGATTTGATCCACAGTCAGCCATGAGGGATCCAACTCCCTTAACCACCAGGCTATGGGACCGATTTCTTGAGTGTGAGACCAAGGGGTGAAGTTAAACTGGAGCTCTGTACATCATGCTCTGCCTATCTATGCCAGGCATCATGCTCGCGAAAGTGTGCCAGGTCAGTGAGTGTTAACAGTCATGTCTGTCGCTGGAGAAAGTTACGCTGTGAGTCTGGTATATGTTGTTCACAAAGAAGGAAGAAAAAGTGAACACTGGGAAATGAGACAGATTGCACAGCGAAAAAGACCTTGGAGTCCATGCAATGAGTTTTAATTTTGTTCTATAAAAATATGATGTTAATAGTTTTTAAAGCAACCAAAAATCATTCTTTATTCATTCATGCACTCAACAAAGTCCAATTGAAACTCAGGAAACACCAGCTTCTCAAGACTGATATATTAGCAAGACAGACGTGGTCTACCAACCTGTCCAGTAGGGATAGGAGTAATTAGTACCATTGTGTGGAAGTAGGTTAGAGAGGGAAGCTAATGCATGAAACTTTGAAGGATAACATCATAGAGAAATCAATAAAGTAAACTCGAAGAAACAGACTACAATCAACTTACAAAATACTGGGATACTGGGACTCTAAGTATTCTAATAAAAGAAGCAAAGAATCTTATTTCTTATACTTTTTCTCTATTCTAGCATATATTTCATGAGGTAACACTTAGCCTTCAGGTGTCACCTAGTTGTATATATAACTGCGATGTGGTTTTCCTGGCTTTACCAGTTAATAGCTATACAACAGTGAGTTACTTAAACAAGTAGTGCCTCTGTTTTCTTTTTTTCAAAGATAACAGTAATAACAATAACCTTTAACATAGCATGGTATGCGGGTTAAATGTGTCTCCTTTAACCCCTAGGCTATGGGACTGGCTCCCACCCAACCTATATATATATATATATTATTGACATTCACAGAAAAATAAACAAATTATAATGATACAGCTAGATGCAATTTTACAAAGCAACCACAACTTTATAAGCACCACTTAATCAGGAAATAAGTCATTGACAAGATCCAAAAACCTTTTTCTAGCTCTTTCTAGTCACTATCTCCCCAACGGTAGCCACCATTCTGTCTTCTGTTGATATGGATTAGGTCCACGTGTTTGAATGTTACATAAATGGAAACATAAAATATGTACTTTTTGGAGACTAGTTTCTTCTGATTAACATTCTGATATTTGTTGGGCTCATCCATGTTGTTGCATGTAGACATAGTTTGTTCGTTTTCATTGCCTTATAGTCATCATGGTGCTATATCACAGTTTATCCATTGTACATGTTTATTCTGGAACTACAAATAACGCATCAATGACAATATTTGTATTTGTCTTGGTGAACATATATGTACACCTCTGTTGAGTAAAATTGCTGGGTCATCAGAGAATGCATATATTAAGCTTTACTACCACCCAGCAGTCTAGTTTCCTGAAGTTGTTGTAGCAACAGCTTTACCAGCAGACTCTAAGAGTGCTGGATACTTCATATTCTCAACCATTTTGTTTTTCATCTTCTCTCCTTTTTTTTTGAGAGGTTTTTGTGATAGGGTGCGTGCACTTGCCAGAAAGACAGAGACAGAGAGATAGAAAGCCAGAAATCACACCCCAGGGAAGATGGCCACACTGCAATCCCTTCTCCTCCATCTCCTCTCGGGATCTTGGGCATGCACACACGCACACATGACCATGTGAGTTTAAGCCACTGGGTCCGGGACTCGAACCACTGTCGACTACATGGGAGTTCAGCGACATAGCCATTACACTAACTGCTGGTCCCCCCACCCAATATATTCTAATGTACATACATGCATATATTTTATTCAAACTCAATCCAAACCTAGGACTATGTCAATAAATTGATTAGTGATTAATGTTCTATTACTGTTACGTTGAGAATATTAGCATATGTACTATATTTATCTAAACACAAAATAGTGAAAGATTAACTATAATTGCCTTCATCTTTAGGGCAAAAACAAAGATACTGATTTGCTTTGGAAAACGGGATATAATATGTTAATTCATAACATATTTGGCGACAGTGGCCATCATCGCTGGTTCGTGTCCTCAGAGATTATAAACCTTTCACTTCTATTGATGACTGCACAGAGTTATATATATTACGCATATACACGTCAGGATAAAGCTCATGAAAGTAGCTGAAGATAAAGTGATTTGATGGACATGTCTAGGGGAACGAGAATAACATTTATAGGAATGTCTATTCAAAGTCTTGGACAGAATAAATACATAACTTCAGAATATCCAATGTTTTTTTCTGACCTGACCTTTTGTTAAGATAAAGAAGTCCTGTTGATTCTGAGTCTGTAAGGGGCTTACAACTTGGCTGGAAATGTTACTAAAATATTTAAATCTTACAACCTGCATACGCAACAAAGGCACACAAACTATAAAAGATACTATGCTAGCTATAGTAGTTTTGACATTAATTTGTTAAATAAAAAAACAAACAAAACATGAGAAAAGAAATCAACCTGGTCTCACACAGGAAATGGAGTACTCCCTCTCTAGAGGTCTGTTCCAATCTAAATCATTTCAGCATGTAAGAATAAATTCCAATAGTGTGTGAGCAATGCCCATTTAAATCCAACAAACTTACTAGAAGTAACTGAATTTACTTGATCTTACAAATTTGATTTCTTTTGATGAAAGTAGTTTATATTTGTAAGTTAATAAAGAAAATATTCAGCATAGACCATTATCATCTAAACAATTTCAAAACTTACACTCAAATCCCATCTAGTTACTTCTACAGCTTTTCTTTTCCACAGTTGGTTGAAGTTATTGAAAATCATTTTATCAACCCAGAAGAGAATAATATTAATATTAATTTTCTTTCTGAACACTGTGTAAAAGGACATTTTCCCCATTATTAAAAAAGAAAAAGCTGTTTAACATAGCTAAATGAAGAATATACAGCTTATAACGGAATACAACAGTAATCATGAAAAGCTACAAAATGATATTATTCTCTTAAGACTTCCATCAAACCAGCCATAGAAAGTAAAATATGAAATCTAAGCAAAAGCATTCAGACAGCCATGCATAGAAGCATATTGTAAATACTTCCATTCATCTTATTAAAGGTTCCCGTATTGTCTATCTGTAATTTGTGGTTGTTTCATCAGCAGAGAGCATTGTCTTTAAGCTATAGTGCACATCACTTTTAGGAGTTAAAGGAAATGCAGAGCGTGGAAAAGCTATGAAAGCAAGCAGACTAATTTGTGGTAATATTGAACTGAATAAAGGGCTGATTTCATCAAAGGCAGATGGAAAGATATTTCTGGCCTTTCAAATGTTAATGGATAAATAGCATTTAATTTCATAAATTTTCCAAGTTATTCTGAAGATAATTATTTCATAAAATTTTCTCATTTCCACTGTATGCAGGCAGCTGCACGGAAGACAACGGGAGACATGTGCATGCAATTCAGGACAGGAGGCAATAACTCATTATCATAATTCAGACTTCAACATACGATGAAAGTTATCAGGAAAGAAGTTTTTGAGTTTTGTTTTTTTTTTTTTTTTTTTTTGCTAGAGGGCATGTGCTTTTGCCAGAAAGAGACAGAGAGAGCATGAGTAAGAGGAGAAAGAACTGTATGAGAAAATGACCAGTGCCTTTCCTCGGGAAAGATCACACTGCAATTCTTTCTCCTACGTGTCTCCTCCTTTTCTAAATTCAGACATGCATGTGCATGCCTCCAGTGCATTTGTCAAACTGCCAGGTACGAGACTCAAACTATGGAATTAACCGTTCTAAAGATCTAATCTTGTATTATGAAGTAGGATATTTCTTCCCCTATGACATGTTTGCTCTTTTTAAAAATAATTATTTAATTTTATTTATCATTATTTTTATCTTAATTTGCTACAGGACACATGAGAGAGAGAGAGAGAGAGGAGAGAAAGAGAGAGAGGAGAGAGAGAGAGAGAGGAGAGAGAGAGAGAGAGAGAGAGAAAGCTGCCAGATCGAGGACTCAAACTGCAGGTGAGTCCAGTGCCCCAACCACCATGCCATTTGCTGGTAGATATAAGAGCTAGATATAAGAGCTTATATCTAGCAACTACTTGGGAAAAAGAATATTATGAAAGAGTATCAAAAATACTTGGTATCTGAGTTTTACAAGATACAAAAAGCAGCTGGAAATGTTACTGTTTTTCAGGTTGCTACATTTAACCTTAGCTAATGAAAAAGACAGATTTTGTATCCTCTATCTTTGTCTCTTTCTTACTTACTCTCTAATTCTGTCCTTTGTCCTGTATTATTTTCACTCAACTACACTACCTGGAACCCTTCCCTTTTGTATGCAGTACCTGTTGAGTGATTAGATTTTTACACAATCATAGAATAACAGCCAGAATGGACATTTAAAATGAATCAGGGGACCAGCAGTTAGTGTAATGGCTATGTTGCCAGACTCTCATGTAGTCAACCGCAGTTCGAGTCCTGGACCCGGTGGCTTAAACTCACATCAGGCATGTGTGCATGCGTGCCCAAGATCCCTAGAGGAGAATGGAGGAGAAGGGATTGTGGCATGACCATCCCCCTGGGGGGTGATTTCTCACTTTCTGTCCCTCTGTCTCTCTGTCTTTCTGGCGAGCACATACACCCTATAGCAAAAACCTCTCAAAAAAAAAAAAAAGCAAGACTCAAAAAAAAAAAAAAATCAGAAAAAAAAGCAAGACTCAAGCAGACCAAATAGCTTGTCCAATGTCATCTGGCTAATTTATCATTGAAACCAGATGAAAATATACATCTCTAGATTACTTAGATGTCATAAATGCATCTTAGCAGGAAGACCTAAAACTACATAAATTAGCGTAATAAACTCATAAAGAGCTGAGATGCTTAAATTATTAATTTCAAGGTTCCTTTCTATATTCAGACAAGGTCCCTTCCTGTATCTAGTCTCTTTTATATCTTGACTCTCCGAGTACAGATTAGCAATGTGTACTATTAACAAGCTTTCAGGTAATTGTTATGAATGCTAAAACTTTATAGCAACTGTAGTGTGCCATTATGACCCTCCTAAATTACACAGGATATTATCGAATTTTTCTTTTGGTTCTTAGAATGCTTTGTTGCAGTTTCTGCTCTTAGTACAGTTTGGTATGGAGTGATCCAAAACTGTTAAAAATATAGGTAAATAAAGGAACGAACATTGGCATAAGAAAGGAGAATGGCAAACATTGTATCTGGAAGATATGAAACATAATTATCGATAGCGTCTTTGGTGGGGCATCAAAGGCACATGTTTTAGAAGAGAAGTAAATTGCTTTCTTTGAGATGTATAGAGGTTCAGTAAATGGGTTAGAGATAACACATGTACAAGAGGTATTGATGTTTAGATAACGTGATGATTTGTATATTACTGTTTATCATGAACTGAACCAATAAATTAAAGTGGTAGGAAGGATGAACTGGGTTCGAGCCTGAGGAATAGGTTGTAATGTTGACTTTAAAATGTGTTCAGTCTGCAGAGGAGAAAACAGGGAGGTGTGTGCAATAGCATTGGGCCTTTGTTGACTGCAGATGACATTGTTGATTGAAGTAATTGTCATCAGAAGGCCTCATGAATATCCCACAGTTTGATAAGTTCTTGTAAGTCTCTTCTGAGCTTAGATTTCTGAGTTATAGCTTTATTATCTTTATCTCTTTCTGTCAAGGTTTTATCTTTTTTTAAAAATTTGCATTCAGGACTCAAGCTTCAAGTTAAACAAGCATCTTCAGGAATGGAAGGCATAAGGCTTTATTTACTTACTAGAGGAAAGGACCTACATATACCCTCCTTTATTCAGAAACACAGACAGGATGATAGTACTCCTGGCTACTGGATGTCTGCTGGCCAGCAGGAGGAGTGTCCACCATCAGTCATTTGTTAAAA
>NW_006159448.1:3150027-3196968 GCF_000334495.1 Tupaia belangeri chinensis | reverse complement strand
AATCTGTCCCTACCTTTAAGACTCACTTCACAGACTTAATGTAGAATAATTTATTTAAAAATCTCTAAAAAGTGGGACCACAGATGGTGTAAAGGTTATGTCACAGGACTTCTACATCATTAATCGTGATTTGAGTCCCAGATCTGGCAGCTTAAAACTCACATCAAACGTGTGCATGCATGCCCAAGATCCCAGAAGGAGAATGGAGAAGGGAATGTGGCATGGCCATCCTCCCAGGGGGTGATTTCTTGCTGTCTGTCTCTGTCTCTCTTTCCAGTGAGTACACATGCCTTAGAGCAAAAATTTATCTCTTTAAGAAAAATAATAAAACAAAGAAAAACCCCTAAAAAGTAATAAAGTATCATGAATGTTTAAGATGCTCATAGCCTTTAGTCTCTTCCCTGAAACATAACGTGATCCCTTGTGATCCCTTAAGGGTTGCAGTCATGTTGGTGCACGCCTATACTCTCCACAAATTATGTACAGCAAAAGTGCACAATAAATTTCAAATATATGTACACTTAAACATATTTTTTTCTCTTTTCATACATGTGAAAAGAATATACACAATTATATCACTTCATTTTCCTTTCAAGGATCTGTTTACGCATCTCCTCAAAACTTTCAGTTCTGATCTGTAGGTTTTTCTCATTTCTTTAATAGTTATCTTTGCAAATACAATTCTAACAACCTAGGTTAGTTAGCTTCAATCACATGGTTGTATCCTTTCCATCTTCCACCAGAATGTCCTCAGAGTTGACTGTCTGTTTGAACCCACTATTCCCAGCTTCACAACTAAAAATAGTGCTAAAAATGCTGAACTAGGAGTTCAACTGCCTACATTGAAATTCAGTTAAACCAATAAGAGCTGGGTCATTTTAGCAAGTTAGTTTGCACTCTGTTTCATATTGTTTACCTTGGAAAGAGGCATAGTAATGGAACTCAATTCATGGTATTAAGCATGTTAACTCATGTACATTGCTTAAAACAATCTGCTATGATTTTTAATGCCTCCTGAAAATTCATGTGTTGACATTTGCTTGTGAAGGTATTAAGAAGAGACTGAATACCTCCATGATATTCAAAGTTGGAGCCTTGAGAGGGGATTAAGTGATCAGGGTGGGGCCTCTTGATTGAGTTTTTGTGAATTTATAAGGAGAGAGAGTGAGAGGAGCAAACAGAGATTATGGACAGGGGCTCTGTTCTGGTCTCATCCTCTTGATGTGACGAGGACTCAGCAAGATGCCCACTAAATATGGCCCCTAAACCCTAGACTTCCAAATTGTGAGCTGAATAGACCTCATTTTTTAATCTGCTCAGGCTCAGGTACTTCTATTAACAACATAGTAGTAGATTAAGATACAATGTTTGTTAGACAGTAAGTTTCAGTTAACAACAGCTATGATTATGATTATGATTATGAAGATGATAATATGGGATGCTGTCTGTGAAATATCTTGGTAATCTAGAAAGACTTACATTAAGTTTAGGGCTCTTTATTATCCTTCAGCCCAAAATAGGTCTGTTTTAAATTAAAAGATTTTTAAAAATTTACTCATGACTTGAACTTTATAGAAAAGTAACTTGCTTTCAACCAACAAATATTATATAGAATTTACATGTTTGACATGCTATTGACAAATAAAGTAAATCATCCTAATTTTAAAAAAAGGGTAAAATAGGACCAGTGGATGGTATAATGGTTACATTGCTGTGTAGTCGACCACGGTTCGAGTCCCAGACCCAGCAGCTTAAAACTCACACTGGGCACTTGTGCTTGTGTGAGCAAGATCCGAAGAGGTGAATGGAAGAGAAGGAATTGTGGCATGGCCGTCCCCCTGGAGGGCAATTTCTCACTTTCTGTCACTCTGTCTTTCTCTCTCTCCAGTGAGCACATATACCCTATAGCAAAAAAAAAAATCTCTTTAAAGAAAAAAGAAAAAGAGAAAGAGAAAATAACCAGGAAGTTTCATGGACACTAAATGTCAGTTTTTCACTCAATTATCAATTGGGTGATATTATTGTCAATTCGGAGACTGCTGATGGCAGCTATTGACAAAAATAGAGGATCAATCATGATTCTGGTTGACTTGTATGTTTATATGGGACAGTGATATAGAAAATTTAGAATTAATAATTGAATCATTTTTCTCCCCATTTAGCACCAATAATTCCAAAAAATTGAATTTATTAGGAAAATATTGTATTTAATCTTTATAATAAAATTAGTATGGAAATATTGTAATTATCTCGATGTGTCAGTCACTATGTATCACAGTACTGTTTACGGATGTATGTAGATACTACCATTGTCCTACTTTTTACCTTCGTGAGAATTTGGCATACATTGAAAAGACCTATAAGCAGTAGTGTTCCCTCTAAGATTCAAGCTGATCCATGTTTTTTTTTAAATGGAATTGTTGTTAGGCTCTTTCCAATTTTTTTCATTAAATTTTGGCAATAACAGGCAGCTACTGCTTGAAATCAGATTTGTGCCTTCTGGGAGATGACTCAAGAATGGTGTCTCTGTTTTGAGACATAAAATGGAATCTAAAAGAAAAGAAAGTGAAGCAAGCGAGTAGTCCTTAAACATAACTGGTCACTTCCTTTGTTCTGGGATGGCTGGGCCTAACACAGTGAGTGCACTAGCTTCACAACTGTTTGTCCAGCATTTAAAAACTTTGCTGCTTTAGCAAAACGGTATTTTTTTGCTCCACCTATTCTATTCACATGATGCTTTTCAAAGAGAACTTGTTTTTCAACTGCTACCGTCTGAGGAAGCTCAAGGTGTAATAGTTGAGAAGTCAAGAATAATTAATGGAAGAAATAAATGGCCGTCCCCCTGGAGGGCAATTTCTCACTTTCTGTCACTCTGTCTTTCTCTCTCTCCAGTGAGCACATATACCCTATAGCAAAAAAAAAAATCTCTTTAAAGAAAAAAGAAAAAGAGAAAGAGAAAATAACCAGGAAGTTTCATGGACACTAAATGTCAGTTTTTCACTCAATTATCAATTGGGTGATATTATTGTCAATTCGGAGACTGCTGATGGCAGCTATTGACAAAAATAGAGGATCAATCATGATTCTGGTTGACTTGTATGTTTATATGGGACAGTGATATAGAAAATTTAGAATTAATAATTGAATCATTTTTCTCCCCATTTAGCACCAATAATTCCAAAAAATTGAATTTATTAGGAAAATATTGTATTTAATCTTTATAATAAAATTAGTATGGAAATATTGTAATTATCTCGATGTGTCAGTCACTATGTATCACAGTACTGTTTACGGATGTATGTAGATACTACCATTGTCCTACTTTTTACCTTCGTGAGAATTTGGCATACATTGAAAAGACCTATAAGCAGTAGTGTTCCCTCTAAGATTCAAGCTGATCCATGTTTTTTTTTAAATGGAATTGTTGTTAGGCTCTTTCCAATTTTTTTCATTAAATTTTGGCAATAACAGGCAGCTACTGCTTGAAATCAGATTTGTGCCTTCTGGGAGATGACTCAAGAATGGTGTCTCTGTTTTGAGACATAAAATGGAATCTAAAAGAAAAGAAAGTGAAGCAAGCGAGTAGTCCTTAAACATAACTGGTCACTTCCTTTGTTCTGGGATGGCTGGGCCTAACACAGTGAGTGCACTAGCTTCACAACTGTTTGTCCAGCATTTAAAAACTTTGCTGCTTTAGCAAAACGGTATTTTTTTGCTCCACCTATTCTATTCACATGATGCTTTTCAAAGAGAACTTGTTTTTCAACTGCTACCGTCTGAGGAAGCTCAAGGTGTAATAGTTGAGAAGTCAAGAATAATTAATGGAAGAAATAACCTTCCAGAAGTCAAAGTAAATCTTTTTGTCAATAACTCCCATTAAACTTACTGGAAATATTACATTTGCAACATTGTATGGTGGCATTCAACTTTCACTTCTTTAGTGACAAGAAATTCGAAGTAATTATCTTGGCTTGATTTCTTAGAAAAGTACAGAGGCTTTCTGTGAAGTAAGAGTACTGAAATTGCTTCCTTTTTTCCCCTTCAAAAATGATATTACAGTTCAAGGAACAAACTTCCACTTAAAACAGAATTAAATAAAAGGCATTCACTGCAGTCAACACAAAGCAAACACTGATAATTTTAAGGCTCAATTTCCTTAAAAGATAAAATAATTTTAGGTTCATGTAAAAAAGGTTCCCTATAATGATTTCACTTGCCAGTTCTCTGTGGGGATGTATTCTTCAGCTACAACTGGTTTCTCAACAGAGAACTGCATTAGCAAAAACAGACAAGTGGCATTCTATGGCAAAGCCGGAGGAAGTATACACTAATAGTAGGAAAGGTAATAATGCATATTCTAGACTCTATATATTGCTCTTATAATCTTTCTAGTTTGAATTTCTCAGAAGACGGAGCGTATGTGAGTTTTGGCAAGTACAATGCAATGAGTGATATATGCTATGTTAATATACTCTGTCATATAAATTTGAGTGTTTTAATTTTAATCCTTTCTATTATACAGATCTGTAAAAAATAGCTCCTACTTCCCAAACACATATAACTCCTATTCATAAATACTATTTATTTTGTGATACTTCTCTTGTAGTGATAGTAGCCAACATTAGTTAAAATATTTTAATGGCTTTTAAATTGTAAGATTGCTTTACGGATTTCAATTACGAATTATACAAAAGAGATCAACATTTGAGAAAAGTTTTTTAAACTTTTCCTTTGCAATATGCAAAATTCTTTTACTGGTCCAAAGGGAATGGGAATGTCATCCCTTTACTTGTCGGAAAGCACACCATTGGCCTGCATCCACAGATCATGCAGTTTTCGGTTGTTCTCACTGTGCTTAGGAGTGTGATTGAGAAGACTGATTTAAGTATCATATCTTTTCTCTCTCTCTCCCCTCTGGTTCTCCTTTTCTCCCATAACATGATAAGCAAATTATCTTAATGTTGTGGGCTATAAGACATCCTATGTCGTCCCAAAGGAAATTTACACTTTACCTTTGTCCTACATCTTCCCTGGAAATGTATGTGCACCTGCTGTATATGGCACATCCTATTAGCCCAGCTCATACTACCTACCTGGGCACAGTGGGAACAACTTTCAAGTTGGCCACTATACTCTTGAGAAAAAAGACTAAGAGACATGAGGACACAGATTCTTTTGAGAGAGAGTAAAAATTGGGAGGTGAACAAAGACATGTCAAGTTTTTAAAGTAAAGTAGAGAATAGGAGGTTAAATAGAGTATAGAAGCTGGGAGGAATATATCTGAGTATTATAAAGTTGAGTGTCTGAGAAGACTATTTGTAGTGAGCTCATGATGTCTGTTTATCCAACAAGGAGTTGAGGGACAGGAAATGGGTTTTACTCTTGGGCCGATTATTTGAAAGAATGCTAGATGAAGGATGAATGAATGCTAGATGAAGGATAAACAAACATTCCATTTTAGTACGAATAGAACGAGAATAAAGTACCATTCTTAAATGGCAATTCAAGCAAATACTACTAGTACTATCATTACTACTGTTGATTATAATAATGATGAATTACTGGGACCAGCAGTTGGTGTAATGGCTATGTCGCTGGACTCCCATGTTGTCGATCATGGTTGAAGTCCCCAACTCGGTGGCTTAAACTCATGCTGGGCGTGTGTGCATGTGTGCCCAAGATCCAGAAAGGAGAATGGAGGATAAGAGATTAAGGCATGGCCAACCCCCCTGGGGGATAATGTCTCGCTTTCTGTCTCTCTGCCTCTCTCTGTCTTTCTGGCAAGTGCATACACCCTATAGCAAAAACCTCTCAAAAAAAAAAAAGATGAATTACTGAGTGTTACATTTGTCAATCATTTTTCTGTGTTCATTGCATAGAAAATCTAATGTAATTCTTACAAAAAAATCTTATAAATTACTATCATTCTTACTTTATGTCTGAAAACAACTGAGATTGATAATACCTAAGTAATTAACCCAAACTTTACTCTAAATGGGGGCAAAGCTCAGACTCATTTACCTAGTTTTTATTAAAGCCCCACATGTTCATTAGATGACCATCAGCAGCCACCATGTTTTAATAAGAGAAGGAGATGCCACTGTCAAGACTTCATAGCTTGCAGCAGATAGTCATTAATTAAGGAGACCCCTGATTGTGGATATCCTTTGCCTCTGTGTACCTGTTGGATCTGAGGAAGAGACTCACATCACAGTTTTGGTCTATTATAGTTACTGAACTATACTCAACATCACACAATTGCATTGTGCTAGATGTGAATGTGTGACTGGGCTGTGAAGCACAGTAAGCAAAACAGGCCGAGTCCCACATTATGGAGCCCTGTCTTAGTCCATTTTGTATTGCTATAACAGAATATCTGACACTGGGGAATTTATAAAGAACAGAGATTTATTTCTCACAGTTCTGCCAGTTGAGAAGCCCAAGGTCAAGCATCTCCCATTCGGTAAAGGTCTTCTTGCTGCTTTATCCTATGGTAGAACACAGAAGGGCAAGAGAGCACATATAAGAGGAAGTGAAGGGGGCCAAATTTGTTCTATTTATCTGAAAATCACTTCTGTGATACTAACCCTTTTCTACAAAAATAGCATTAATCCATTCATGAAGGCAGAGCCCTCAAGATCTAATTATCTCCTTAAATCTCACTATTCAACACTGTTGCCTTGGGGATTAAGTTTCCAGCACATGAACTTGGTGGTGGTTGGCAAGGGGAGGGCATGGTGGCAGTGATAATGACACATTTAAACCATAGTGAGCTGGAAAAAAAAATGTAATAACAGAATAAAGATACAAGCATATCATTGAAGAGGTAAGACACTTGTGGGACACAGATAAAATTTCTTATCTGTTGACAAGGATGTGTATGGTAGTCTCAACTGGACTGAGTTGTATATCATGCTGTGTAAAGTCTCTTTACAATCTAAATGATGTATAGTAGTTAATGTATGAATAATAATAATAAAATAGATAAATTAAATTAAAAAAACAGTAATAGCAATAACAAAAAAGAACAGTAAGTAGAAAAAAATCTGCATTTTTCTTAGGAATTGATCTAGGATGTAAGAGTCAGGGAAACCTTGTTTAACAAATGGAAACGAGCAGATATTTGAAGGGAGAGATGGTGTTAACAAAATGATGGTGAAGTTGGATTGGGTGGACCAGTATGTGCAAAGGGCCTGAGGCAGGAAGAAGATGCTGGGGAAGAATGATGGAAAGACAGTGGGGCTGGGACACCATGTTTTAAAAGGAATAAGACATAATGAGTTTGGAATGAAAAAGGCAGGAACCAGATCAAACAATCATGCAGGGCCTATAGATAAAATGACCTTTTTGCTCGGGCTAGTCCTGAGTTACAGTTATTGTCCTGGTGGAATAATAATCCTCTCTTTCCCATATAAAATAATCTATGATGGGAACCATCAGATGGTATAATGGTTACATTGTTGGACTCCCACATAGTTGACCATGGTTTGAGTCCTGGATCCAGTGGCTTAAAATTCACACCAGATGCGTGTGTGCATGTCCTAAATCCCTAGAGGAGAATGGAGGAAAAGGGATTGCAGCATGGCCATCCCCCCATGGTGTGATTTCTCACTTTCTGTCTTTCTGTCTCTCTCTGCCTTTCTGGTGAGCATACATGCCTATAACAAAAATCTCTCTCTCTAAAAATATAAGTAAATAAGAAAAAATCTATGTTGAATGACCATAAATTATATGATCACCTACTTACAGACAATATGCTTTTAATCATTATTCTAAGAGTGAAATCATACTCCACTAAAGGCTTTAACCAAAAAAATAACAAGATCAGTTTGGGTTTTGTAGAAGACTTCTCTAACTACAAAATAGATTGGGTAAGGAAGACATGCAGCAGAATACTTAATCCCAGTTTCCAACAAACCTTGACAGAATGAGGCTGCTTGTGTTTTCATAGTCTCACAAGAGAACTCATGACTCATGTCATCTCAGTAAAATAACTTAAGGTGGTCCTCTTATCTAGTATTTTCCCAGATGGTTGTAATTTTTTTTCCCCATCCATCATTGATTTGGTTAGCTTATATTCTAATAGTAATAGCTGATATTTGATGTGTAAGGAATAGTTCTGAACTTTAGTTCTGAGAACTTAGTTTACTCTTGTAATATACTTGTGAGAGAAGTACTATTATTATTCATAACATGACTAATGTTAATCAAATGATAAGTGAACCAATGAGAATGAAACCTATAAAGTCTGATTCCAGAGACTGGACATTTAACCAGTCTCCTATAACATAAATGGCTTTTCTTACTAACTGGGCATCATTCCCTGAATGCCAACTATCGCAGCTGCAGCTAAATACACCACCTAACTTTTGCCTCCTAATCCCCATATTTTACAATCATTGCTATTTTATTCATAATTTTTATGAATAAAAAATCTAAAATCATAGCATAGCACTGACTTCAAATTCCTAGGACACAGGAGAATAACTCAAAGTGAACCAGAATGTTTCCATGGAGTGGAATTTCTGTGTTTATAATAATGCCCTCACTAACTACAAAAAAACCTGATTTACTTGGGATACTCTGTGAAATATCCAGCAACTCTTAACACCTACCATTCATTAGGAAACAGTTTAATTTACTAATTCCCTGCATACAAAATTTTCTTTTTCCCTCTTAATTTACTAATTACATAATAGTCCTATATGACCCCAGAAAATCTGGGTCTGAATTGCTCCTAAGGAAAACGAAAATTTATTTCCTTGAAAACTATTAAGAACCACTTCTTGGGTGTCTTCAAGGCCTATAGGTTTCTTCCTTTTTCCCTTTTCTTGGCAGGTCGACAACCTTTTGTGCTTACTGTACCTACCCCAAATGCTTCCTTTTTACTCTGTGAGTTTCTCTTTCTGGGTTTATCTTTCATGTCCTACCTATTTTTCCCCAACATTGTAGGTCCAGCCTTATTATGCAGAGGTAACATGTTGCATTGCAATTACAGAGCTGCATGGTCTACTTGGGTTTGCATCTCAGTCAACCTAAAGCACACAGATTATGCAGCACACGTACCCATAATCTAGGCTGGCTGAAAGTCTAGAGAACAGGGGTTGTGTTGTGAGACCCTGCTGAGGGTAACTGACTCTCTCTCAAAATAAATAAGTGTATATCAACTTTAAAAAGAAAATTTTAAAAATTTACTGACCTTCTCACAATATGTGGAGTTTCTTTTTTGGCTATTTTATGAGTTCCTTTATCATAGGGAAGGGAGCCTGATTAGTTGTTCTTCCAGTGATATAGCAGGTTCACTGTGTGAACAAGTATCACTCTCAGGGAAAAATTCTAAATATTTTGCCAATATCATGCACTGGTTTTAATCTACTTGCATAAACCTATTGAGAAAGAACATGCACAGAGTAAGTTAAGTGGAACAACTTTATTACTTACAGTGAACCATGGCCAACAGAAGCCTAAGATCCATGGTGAACTGGTTCCTCAGGTCTCAGGAAAGCTGCCCAAGGTGGATGGAGTGTCATCTATTATGACATGGTTCATGGGGAAGCAGAGTTGAGACACCCTAAAGGCAGTTCACTCTGGGTTTTCTATCTCAGGGAAAATAATTTGTTGGGCTGAAGTGTTTTAGGACAGCCTGTTCTAGGAGAGACTGGAACAGAGCCCAGATCCTTCCTGATAATTCTGCTTTGTCTCAGGTTGTTATATTCTCAGGACATTCTATTTGCTCTGAGAACTACCAGTAAGAAGAGAGAAGAAAAGCTGAATTGGCCAAAGTCATCTAAAAACCATCCTGCAAGGCTTACGTACCTCTTATTCCGCATTTTTCTAATGATAAATAGGGTCACGTTGATGAGAATATACATCTCACTTTGTCTTGACATACAAGGGAACTTCAAAAAGTTATGAAAATACATATGACTGAAAAACTATGCATGGATTTCAACACTGTTCTGCACAAAAATAAACTTGTATTTTAATTCCATTTTTCTACGAACTTTTTGAAGTCTCCTTGCATGCTGCTTTCTCTTGTCAACACTCTCACTAAATCCCTCAAATAAAATATATTTGCTAGGTTATTTTTGTGTTCTTCTGATCTATTGCAGTGAAAATGAGTGAAATAACCAGTGATACTTGTGGTACTTACAGATACTTCTATTCGATGCTCATGGACAGATGTCAGTGACACAAAGAAATAAAATGAGACTTTTCTGGGTGATTCGCCAAATGGCAAGAGATCAAATAACACCTTAGTAGAGTTAGAGGAGCCTCTCTTGCTCATGCCTCCTGCTGCTTGTTGTGAGATACAGATTGTAATATCGATGTAAGAATAGACATGAGCTGGAAGAGAACTTCAGTGTGGTTCGGGTTGATAAAATAGCTAAGTTCAAGTTCTGGAATCACCGTGCCGTGGCTTAATTTCTGGTTTCATTCCTTATTAGCTGGATAACCTTGGGTAAATTAAGTTCTCAAGTTTAAGTTTCTTTATGTATAAGATAGGAGTAATAATGCTTCCCTCATAAGGATGGTTTTAAAGCTTAGAATGAAGAATGTAAGTCCGAGAAAAAAAGAAAACTCACTCAGTAAAAGTTAACTATTAAAGTTATGACAATTAGGGGCCAACACATGGTAGAGTGGTTACATCACTGGACTCCCAACAGGGCTGACTGCAATTCAAGTCCCTGACCCAGAAGTTTCAAACTCATGTCAGATGTGTGTGTTTGCGTGCTCAAGATCCCAGAAGGAGAAGGGATTGTGGCGTGGCCAGGCCCCCAGAGTGATTTCTAACTTTCATTCTCATTGTCTCTGTCTTTCTCTCTGTAGTGCACACACTCTAAGGCAAAAACATCTAAAAAAAAAAAAAAGAGTTACTACAATTGACTAATATTTTTCAACTATATAATTTTTAAACTATTTATATCAAAGCTAGGTTTGAAATTCTCATAACCTGTTGCAATAAGGCTTAAGGTCACATGAAGTCAGTAAAATATCTTAAAATTCTGCAAAGCATATTGATCTCTCTTCTGTGGGTTAGTCGTAGCCCCAAAGGCTTTGGCCTTTAAAGGGTGGTGGGAAAGTTCTATTATCAGAAGTTTTAACTAGGTAAAACTTTACATTACATTCCATTTAAGTCAAATATCTTAGATACCCTAACCCAAATAGTCTTACAAAATTTCTTTGTGAAATTTTAGTGAGTTTACCCTGAGTCAAACACTTGTTATTGTTGTTGTCGTGTGTATGTGTCTATGTGTGTGTGTACTTTTTAAGTAAATAATACAAGATAAAATATAAATGAAATATGGCATATCCCTATAGATTGCTGTTGGTTAATCTATGTTACTTCTACAATTCTCTGAAACATATGGAAGGAAGTTGTAAGATCATATTGGGTTGTCGGTGTCCTTTATCAGATATTCCCAACATGCTCTTGGATTTCCCAACCTCCAGAACCAGGAGAAGTAAATCTCTCTTCTTTACAAATTACCCAATCAGTTGTGTTCTGTTATAGTAACACAAAATGAAAAAAGGAAGATATTAAACATGTTGTATCATTAGATTAGAATACTGTAATGCTTAAACCAATATTTTACTCTATACTACTAGAAAGTTTGAGCCATTGAAATTTATTTAAAGTCTACTATGTGCCAGATAATGTGCTAAACAATTTTACTAACATTATTTACTGAATATTGATAGCAACCCAGTAGAGAATGTAATATCGCCTATATCTTACAGTTTAAAAAAAGGAGACTCATAGGCATTAAGTAGCCTATCTGAGAGGTTACAACTAGTCAGTCTCTAAAGTTAATACCTAAGTGTAATTTTCTGATATGCAGAATCTAAGCCAAGTAGTACAAGGTAAACTGGCTTTCTTACCAATTAGAAAATTCCCATCTCAGTATAGCTCTGCTCATGGATTTTTTTTTTGGTGGGGGGAATAAAGTATAATATCTTTCTGAGGCCCTATAGCAGTAAAAGAATATTAAATGAAAATTACTACATAAGGAGGCTTCAGTAAAATTCCTTTAATACAGTATTATGCCTTGATTCCCACAAGTGATAGTCTCTCCAAGAATTGTAATATATGTCACTGCACTTCGTAATATTCTAGACATAAGGAATATCTAATAAAACTGAATTTCAAGAGAAGGCTAACCAATAAGTATTCATTTATTTAACAAGTATTTACTCAGTTTTTTTGCTGGGGGTCAGATATTGTATGTCAACAATGAGCAATTTAACAACATTCTTCTCCCTAATGGATGGAAAGGTTTTGTATGAACTAGTAAGAGGACGAACTGTGTTATAATGGGAAAGTGGGTTTAAAGAGCAAGTCGGTCACCACTGACAAACAACAAAAAAGTTTACGAGAGGAGTAATAAGAGGTCCAAATTAAACTTAGATTTCCATGAAATTATAGAAGGCCTTGAATGCCAGACTAAGAAATTTGGGCAATTTTTGCTAGATGATGAATGTGCAAATCACTGTAAGAAGTATTTCTAAATTCAGTTCAAAACAAGAAAAATTAAGATGATTAGCACAATCAAGCATTAATCCTCTACTGCTATTTTTGAAAGAAAATAGATAATAATCCTTCTACTTGGTCAATTTAGAATATGAAATTTAGAATATGAAATTTTCTGTGTTCTGGCTCATCACATAGTCAGGACGAATAGATAGTTTCTCTGCTGATTTACCCGAGGGCAATCATTTGATCCAGCTCAGGCTGGAAATCAAGTCAACATTCTACTTCTGATACTTTCTCTGTGACTGCTCCCTGCTGCTCTTTCATGCAAGAGCTCTAACCTCCTGGTGTCATCTCCACAGGATACTCTCCAGGGGGATCACAACACAACTGAGATGGGATGGCAGGTGCTATCATTCATAGAAAGTTTATATTGGAGACAGAGGGATTTGAGGCTTTGATTGGGCAGCAGCTAAAGCTGATTGTGGAGCTCTATATTTTCAAAGAAATTAAGATACTAAGTAAAATCCAGTGGAGCTGATATGCCAAAAATAATAATAAATACTAAATTCCAGCAAAATATCTTTTTCCACAGCTCATAGTCCAAAGTCATCCATGAACTATAAGATTCTTCCTTTTATTTGCTTTTACATTAATTTATGGACTCAGAATTATAAATTATGGGCTCTCTGGAAAACAATGAAAGAAGCAGGTAAACAATACAATATTAGAAGTTTTCCTCACTGTAGATTGTAAGCAAGACTTGTTAGGATTTTTTTTTCCTATGTCAAGTTTTTTCTTTATTATTTTTTTAAAATTAATTTTATTTGTAATAGAGAATATATATATATATATATATATATATATATACATATATATATATATGTCTGAGAGAGAGAGAAGCATGCTTTTTTTTTGGAGAGGTTTTTGCTATAGAGCGCATATGCTCGCCAGAAAAAGAGACAGAAAGCGAGAAATCACCCTCCTCCCCCCGCCCAGGGGGAATGGCCGTAATCCCTTCTCCTCCATTCTCCTCTAGGGATCTTGGGCACGCATGCACATGCACCCAGCGTAAATTTAAGCCACTGGATCCAGGACTCAAATCGCAGTCAACTACATGGGAATTCAGCAACATGGCCATTATGCCAACTGCTGGTCCCGAGCAGCATCTTTGACAATGCGTCATCACCCCATGATCCCCATTCTTTCTAGCTCATCAAGATTCTGGGCATGCATGTTTTGAAGCTGACCCAGTATCTTAACCTATAACTTTTTAAAATATAGTTTATCTATTTCTTTTGAAAGAGAGAGAGAGAGAGCAAGCGAAGAATATCCACCACGGTCCTCAACCACAATCCACCCACAGCCTGGATCATGGGCATGTGCATACATACCTGGCATGTACAGGGATGTGAACTAGTACTTTTGCATGTGGGTACAGGATCACAGACCATCGATTACAGCTGCACAACCAGCGAGTTCCTATGTAAGTTGATTTTTTATTGACTGTCAAACCACCTAACTTTCTACTAAGAAGAAATTTTCTGCCTTCCTCTGCACCTGGCAAAAATTCAGATCCTGCTAGCCAGATACACTGGAAAGCAGAATGCCTCCTACATATCAGTAGACAATTTATAATCATACAAAGAATTGGGGGGGCTATTCTGATTAATATTATCTAGTTGAATCACACATATTATATTTGAAAGCCCATCTATATTAGAAATTTCAGTGTAGTCTATTTCCTATACTTTCATTCATTTATGAAATAGCATAACATAATGGAAAAATATGCCTTTGGAACTATACCTAACTATGTAAAAACTATAACTATGTAAAATAATAAATTGTAACTATGTAAAATTGTAACTTTGCTGTTTAGACATAATAAAATTAGTTGTTTAATCAACACAGCAATGACAAAAGAGGTATGACTCAGAAATGTCTAGTCATTGTACAAGTTAGTTTATATTTGATGCATCAGAGACACAAGTTTAGAGAATAAAATTATAATACAGTGAGGTACATAGTTTCAATATAATGAGAATGCATAAGAGGAACAACTTAATCAGACTGAAAGAAGACATTCCGGGCTATAAATCATAACATGAGAGTTTAAGAATAAGAAGAAATTAGTCAAGTGAAGGGGACAAAGGGATAGAAGTGTTGGGAGGAGAAAGTGTATTTCTTCAAGAGACAGCAGCAGTGCCTTGTCAGTGCCACAGCCAGAGTTGAGGGAGGGACTATGGCATATTAGATGCTAAGGTGGGTCAGCATGGCCATCTCAGCAATTATTTCCAGTGCATCACTGAAGCTCCCAGTTTTTAAGAGAACCATTAAAGACAGAATACTCTTGTAGAAGAATCTTGCAAAATCCTTCTGATGAAAAAGACCCAAGTATTACTTAACTTTAGCATTTTAATATAAGGTTCAGGAGAAATCTGTATCATTTTATTCCTAAGAAAAGACCCCAAAACTTTTATTTGGATGAAATATGTCTGACTTTTATAACTTAAATACTTTTGGTGAGATAATAAGGTTGGGTCTTTCTTTTTTCTTTTTTTGAAAGAAGTATATTTATTCCATAAATGAGAGAGACAGACGGATATAGTACCCCAGCAGGGTTTTATACCATAATCTACCCCCAGCCCCAGCCAGTCTTGAATAATGGGCACAAGCAAGTGCCCTGCCCCCAAGCAGTTAAGAAAGTCATTGATGTAAACCAGCAACTTTCTCATGTAGGTCTGCCTTACAGAGCATTGTGTTTTACCACTGTGCTGCTGTCCAACTCACAGAAATGAATCTTGAATTTTTTCCACCCTTTGGGGCATTTGCATTTCATCAGTAGGAAAAGCCCATATCCAATTACTGATGAACTGGTAATGAAATTTCTTCTCTTTTTCAGTTTAGTGTATTTTATTTTTTTATTTAAATTTATTTTATACGTTCAGTAAATATACATCTCTTTGCTTGTAAAGTAAATTTATCCAACATGCTAGTCCAGTTCAGGATACTATACTTTCACTTAGTTTAAACTGTATCAAATAGCATGAGAAGGAGATTAAGATGCAGCTTAGGCATTTATAACATTTCAATATTCTAACACTCTTTATACATGTGGTTAAAAGCAAAATCTAGTTTTGTTTATTTGTTTTCTCTCCTTTCGTGGGATTAACAATGAAGTTTTTATTATTTTATGTGGATATATTTTGGCTATCTAGTCTTCTATTTTAAGAATTACAATTTTCCTAATAGCATTAAATTTTTTTGAGTGGATAAATTCTGTGCTACTTTTTTACTCTTTTCTTTTTTTACTGTTTTTAATGTCATAAAATATGTATAACAAAATTTAGCATTTTAACTCTTTTAAGTGTACAATTTAAATGATAATAACTATATTTACAATTTTTGCAACCATTTCCATCATCCATTTCTAAAACTTTTTCATCATCCCAAACAGAAATTCTAACCATTAAGCAATAACTCTACACACCCCTCTCTCCCAAGTGCTAGCAACCTCTCATCATTTATGTTTTTATCAATTTATCTCCATGAAAGGAGGCAAATTTGTTACTTTTCCTCAAAAGGAAGAGTAGCAAAAGGAAGAAAGTAATAAAATAAACTTTACCAATATTAACTTTTGTGTGTCAAAGGAAACTATCAAAGAACAAATCTATAGACAACCCATGGAATGAGAGAACATATTTGGAAATCATATATGTGGTAAGTGCCTGATAATTAAAATCTATAAAGAACTACAATTAAACAACAAAAAGATGAGGAATCCAGTTTAAAAATGGGCAAAAGAGGACTGGTGGTATGGTGGTTAAGGTGACTGGATCTCACATGGTTGACTGTGCAGTTCAAGTCCTAGATTCAGTGTCTTGAAAAACACACTGGTTGTGTATGCCTAAACACCCTAAATCATGAGAGGAGAGTGAGAGGGAAGAGACTGTGGCTTGGTCATCCCCCCTGAGGGGTGCTTCCTCACTTTTCCTCTCACTCTCAAATTGTCTCACTCCAGTGAACATATGTGCCCCATACCAAGATCTTTTTTAAAAAAAGACAAATGCTTGAATAACTATTTTTTAAAAAAAGATATACAGATGGCCAATAAATACATAAAAGGTACTCAATAACTCTATTCATTAGGGAAATGTAAAGCAAACCACAATAAGTTGTCATTCACATACAGTAAGATAGTTATTTAGAATCAACAAAAATGGAAATGAACAAATGTTGATAAGGAGTTAGAAATTTTTTAATTTTAGTACTTTATTTATGGGAATGCAAAATGGTGTAACAACTGTAGAAAACAATTTGACTGCTCCCAAAAAGTTAAGCATGAAATTATCTTTAAACCCAGCAATTCCACTCCTTGGTGTATATCCAAAAGAATTAAAACAAGAATTCAAACAGATAATTGTATGCCAATATTCATCAGAATTATTCACATTAGCCAGAAGGTGGAAACAACTCAAGCTCCCATCAACAGATGAATAATCAAAATGTGGCACATACATATGCACAATGAAATATTATTCAGTCATCAAACAGAACAAAGTCCTTACAGACACTACATGATTGGACTTTGAAAACATGCTGAATACAAGAAGTTAGACACAATAGGACAAATATTTTATGATCTTGCATAATTTTTCATCTTTAACACCACTGAAATTATTTTAGGGAGTCAGTCTTCAGCCACATTTGTGTCTGAGATTCATTTATGTATTTTGAATCTGTCAGGATTATGCATGGATAAGCTTTATACTATTGCCATTGCATCACTATCACATACTATAGTGTTTCTTTCTGAGAATACTGGACTTTGTGTGATTATATATACACACACACACATATGAACTGTTTATTTAATTGATTATTATTATTATTGTTTTAAAATTTGCTATAGGGCACATGTGCTCACCAGAGAGAGATAGACAGAGAGAGAAAGAGAAAGCAAGCTGCCAGGTTCAGGACTCAAACCATGGTTAACTATGTGGGAATCCAGTGCCTTAAGCCCCATGCCACCTGCTGGCCCCATGATAATGTGTATTATGTCCTGCAAAAGTTAATACACACAACACAAACATACATAGGTGTACTGAAGGACTCCACATATCAACCTTTAACGAAATGAAGTTTCTGTATGGATCATAAAGAAAAGGTAGAGATCATAGTGGATGCTATCATTTTATAAAAGAAACTGCTTTAATTGGAACTAGGAAGTTTTAGAAAAGGGCCAAAATTATATAAGAAAGAGATATAGATCGTAGTGTAAATATTCATATTCATTTCATACTTTCATGTGTTCTGCTTAATCATAATGCAGTATTTAAATACCATGTACATTTGATCTCTCTGAAATATGAAATCCTGTCCAGGAAAAATAAATAAAAGGTGATTCAAATTTTAAACTGGTTCTTAAGGTTTTCTTAACCAGACAAAAATGAAGTATTAGATGTTGGGATGTGGAGGAAAAAAAGTATATGTATTTATTATTATTGCTTTTATTATTATCTTGCCGTTAGGGCACATGTGCTCACCAGAGAGAGATAGACAGAGAGAGAAAGAGAAAGCAAGCTGCCAGGTTCAGGACTCAAACCATGGTTAACTATGTGGGAATCCAGTGCCTTAAGCCCCATGCCACCTGCTGGCCCCATGATAATGTGTATTATGTCCTGCAAAAGTTAATACACACAACACAAACATACATAGGTGTACTGAAGGACTCCACATATCAACCTTTAACGAAATGAAGTTTCTGTATGGATCATAAAGAAAAGGTAGAGATCATAGTGGATGCTATCATTTTATAAAAGAAACTGCTTTAATTGGAACTAGGAAGTTTTAGAAAAGGGCCAAAATTATATAAGAAAGAGATATAGATCGTAGTGTAAATATTCATATTCATTTCATACTTTCATGTGTTCTGCTTAATCATAATGCAGTATTTAAATACCATGTACATTTGATCTCTCTGAAATATGAAATCCTGTCCAGGAAAAATAAATAAAAGGTGATTCAAATTTTAAACTGGTTCTTAAGGTTTTCTTAACCAGACAAAAATGAAGTATTAGATGTTGGGATGTGGAGGAAAAAAAGTATATGTATTTATTATTATTGCTTTTATTATTATCTTGCCGTATAAAGAGGGGCTAGGTGGTGGCAGGAAAGCGACTGGATCCTATGTGGCAGACTGTGCAGTTCAAGTGCTGACCCAGAGGCTTGAAAAACATACCAGGTGTAGGTGTGTGTGCATGCAAATCCCAAATGCACCAGAGTGTGCATGTGCCAGTTAGAAAGAGAGAGAGGGAATGAATGAGAGAGAAAACAAACCCTCCTGCAATGCATAGTCACACCACAAATCCTTCTCCTGTTTCTCCATTCTGTCAGGAATTTAGGCATACACACACATGAGCCTGATCTGTTTTCAAGCCAAGGCAGCTGGAATTCAAACCCTGGTTGGTCATCTGAGATCTGACTTTCTGCACTTAAATGCTGCCTATAGGGCTGATCAAAATAGATTTTTTTTATATTATAATTTCTTTTGTGTATAAATTAATGCAGATTTTTTATAGAATTATTTATTTAATTTTATCATTATCATCATTATTATTTAATTTGCTATAGGGCACGTACACTCACCAGAGAGAGAAAGAGAGAGAGGGAAAGTGAAAAAGCAAGCCACTAGGACTCGAACTATCGTCAGCCATGTGGGAATCCAGCACGCCAACAACCATGCTAGCTGCTGGCCCCCATTAATGCTGTTTAAATGGAGAGTTTACATTTAACAAATATAAGAAAGGAAAAAAATCCACATATTATTACAATATTTAAATTAATTAAATTTAAATCAAGTCTGAATAACAAAAGACATGTTGCACTGCATTTCACGAATACGAAAATTCTAGAGTTCAGTATTTCCGATATTTTTTTTCCAGCTCAAAATCTCCGGTTTCAGAACCACAGCTGATGTCAAAGATAAATAGAATTGATTCTAAAACAACCCAACAGGCAACACAGAAACCATTTCTGCTGAACGCGGCTCTTTCTACTTCAGGAAACCAAAGCCTAATCTTGTTACATTTGAATGTGTAACCCTTGTCCTGTCACATTCTGATAAGCATCTTTTAGTGCTGGAAGAGCAATTTTCTCTTCAGCTTTAAAAACTCCTGCCATTACTATAAATAGCAAGTGATTTATTGTTACCTTGTAAAGTATATTTTTAAATTAACATTCGTTTTGATCTGTGTGAATATTTTTAGGTTAGAGAAAGCTATTAAAATTTGTTATTTGGATTTGCACATATGCTCTTGTTCTTCTTACCTCACCCTTCTAACAGAAATTTCCTTTATTCCCATGTTGGACTTCAAAAGGACCCTGCCTTTTACTTCCTATTGAAAATTATTTGGAAATATTTTTCTTGAGAAACAAGCTACAAGTGTAATAAAAGTAAACTACTCATCTATGATATTCATTATTTTATTATCAAAGGGATGTTTAAATTATTCTTTTGATCTACCCCACAAAATTTGGGGGGGGCGGAAATCTATTTTTTTATACCATTGTTTTGCATACACTTTTCAAACACTAAATTAAACTTCTGAATACGGACCAAAATGTGAACTTTGCTTGCACTCAAAGTATAGATCTCACCTGTGGGTAGATATGATTCCTCAACTTTCTCTAGAGCTACCTACCATTTTAAAATTCCCGTTTTTGTACTCTACACTATGCTAACATAATTCCTGGAAAGAATGCTACTCAAGATGTATGATATCAACATAATCCTTATCTATTTTAGGGGAAAATTTTGGAGACTGACTCCTCAAGTTTCCATAAAAATTTCTGGTAGAATTATGTTCTTGTTCTCTGCCTTTCCACTTATTCTTTCTCAGAAGACAAGGAAGAGCATACCACTTCATGTATTTGGAAGAAAGAAATGGACATGTTAGATTCAGCTACTGTTTCCCTTTCCCATTGGTTCCTCTCTGCAGTTTGTATCTAATTATCAGTATGAGCTCCTCATTGCAGTCAGAGCTTGTTTCTTTACAAGAAGGCATATCTTTGCCTAACTACGTCAATGACTAGATAGGGGAAGAGGAAATCTTCTAATTCACAGGGAATACCTGCTTTTCTCAGTTATTAGTAATAAGTTGAGTATATTAGTAATAAATACGCTATTTCATCAGTAGATTCCGTATGTTAAATGATGTCCAAGTGGTTGCTCTCAGGTTCTTGTTTACAATGAAAAATACTTAGTTCAGTCTCTCCTTAGCAATTCTTGAATGGGTGGCACAGCCAGGAAAAAAAAAAAAGATACGATAAAGTAGACAAAGAAATGGGTCTCTAATTATGCTATACCAAAGGTTTTTAAACTTTAGTACACAGCAGAATCCCTTGAGGCCTGTTACAACAGAGTGCTGAGCCCTACCTCCAACATTAATGATTCAAAAAGTATACGGAAGGGCTGAGAATTTACATTCTAACAAATTCTCCAGTGATGCAGTTGCTTCTTGTCCAGGGGCCACACTTGGAGAGACCTTGTGCTAGACCAGCCATTTTTCTTTTTTTAAATTTTCTTTTACATTTTTAATTACATTTTCTTTTATACATTAAATCACATTATTTAGCTTACAAAGTGCATATTTCAACATGTGACTCCCTAGTCAATTGATAAACTATAAAATTATATTCAACAGATAATATCACATTTCTTTGTCCCATCAATGCTTTGCCTCTTATTTTTCTTCTAAATGTCTTTCCTCAGACCTTTCTCTTTCTCACACACATCCATATACTGTGTTTCTATATCCTTTAGTCAATCAGTTTCAGTCATAGAGTGCGGACACTCAATATATATTAAGTGGGGACATACGATGTCTCTTCTTCATAGCCCGGCTTGCTTCACTCAGCAGTAAATCTTCCATATTCTCCCATTTTCTGTCAAAAGCCAGTTTTTTTGTTGTTGTTGTTGTTTGTTTGTTTGTTTGTTTGTTTTTTTAATGGCTGAATAGTATTCCATAGAGTATATGTGCCACAGTTTTTCCATCTAAATATCTGTTTGTGGGCCTTTGGGTTTGTTCCATGACTTAGCAATTGTGAATAGTGCCTCAAGGGAGCCTCTTTGAAAATATCAATGCTTGAGTTGAAAAAACCACGCTGTAAAGACGACATATGAATAGCCAAGAGGCATATAAAAAAATGCTCAACACCCATCATTGTAAGGGAAATGCAGATCAGAACAATGAGATACCACCTAACCCCAGTCAGAATGACTAAGATTAAAAACACAAAAAATGATCAGTGCTGGTGGGGTTGTGGTGAAAGGGGAACTCTCTTACATTGCTAGTGAAAATGTAAATTGGTTCAGCCACTGTGGAGAACAATTTGGAGATTCCACAAAAATTTATAAATAGAACTACCATATAATCCAGCAATCCCACTTCTTGGTATCTACCCAAAGGACGGAAGAATCCTTAATCTGAAAAGTGCTTGCACATTGATATTTATTGTGGCACTATTCACAATTGCTAAGACATGGAACCAACCCAAATCCCAAATGCCCACAAACAGATGAATGGATTAAAAAACTGTGGCACATATACTCTATGGAATACTATACAGCCATAATAATAAAAATAAATAAATAAATAAATAAACCCTAGCTTCTGACAGAAAGTGGAAGAATATGGAAGATTTACTGCTGAGTGAAGCAAACCAGGCTATGAAGGAGAGACATTGTATATCCCCACTTAATATATACCAAGTGTCTGCATTCTATGACTGAAATTGATTGACTAAAGGATATAGAAACACAGTAAATGGATGTAAATACCAGATATAGTGCGTGTGAAAGAGTCCCTAGCTTCTGACAGAAAGTGGAAGAATATGGAAGATTTACTGCTGAGTGAAGCAAACCAGGCTATGAAGGAGAGACATTGTATATCCCCACTTAATATATACCAAGTGTCTGCATTCTATGACTGAAATTGATTGACTAAAGGATATAGAAACACAGTAAATGGATGTAAATACCAGATATAGTGCGTGTGAAAGAGTAGAGTCTGAGGAAGGACATTTAGAAGAAAAATAGAGAGGCAAAACATTAATGGGACAAAGAAATATGGTATTATCTGTTGAAGATATTTTATAGTTTTATCAACTGGACTAGGGAGAAATGTTCACATGTTGAAATTTTCACTTTGTAAACTAAAAAATGTGATTGAATGTATAAAACTAAATAAAATTTAAAAGTGTTGAAAAAAGGAAACTATATATGTGGTCCCAATAAGCCATTCTTTTTTAAAGGGTTGCTGAATAAAGAAATTCAACCACATCTTTTTTTTTTTTTTTTGAGAGGTTTTCACTATAGGGCATGTGCGCTCGCCAGACAGACAGAGAGAGAGACAGAGAGACAGAAAGCAAGAAATCACGCCCCAGGGGGGGATGTCCATGCCGCAGTCCCTTCTCCTCCATTCTCCTCTCGGGATCTTGGGCACACACACACACGCACTCGGCGTGAGTTTTAAGCCACCGGGTCCGGGACACGAACTGTGGTCGACTACGTGGGAGTCCAGCGACATAGCCATTATGCTAACTGCTGGTTCCCAATAAGCCATATTTTTAAAAAGCATTAATCAATGCTTGAACTCTCCTCTCAAATAGGTTCTTTTGATTGATAAGTGGCTCAACTCTCAGTGTTTGCTTTTTACTCCACCAGGTAAGTAAACTGTGCCGCAAGAGTTGTGAACAATAGCCATACACTAAGATTAATAAATCAATTACTGTATAGTATTCAAGACAACTGTGGCTTGCCTTAGGTCATGCCTCTTAGTATTTTCATAGTACTGAACCATTCTACCTTTCTTTTGTCATATTCATGGACTTATATCAGGTAAGTTGATTGTTTTTACTGCTATGATAGTTCCTCTCCTTTTGGATTACAGTTGGAAATGTGTTAATAAATGAAATGCACAATAACAAATTTTTGGAAAATTGGTCTTGCTGTTTATTGGCTGTTACATATGGGTAACTAAAAAAACGTCGTGAAACTAATGTTAGTGCTGTATGTGAAAGGATAAGGATAAAAACACCATGGTATAAGAGAGAAGTTGAAAGAAAAGAATTCATTTGATAACCAATTAAAAATTATATCTTCATAGTTGTAATTTATCTAAAAAACTAAATATTGGTACATAGAGCTATAAAGGAATACAAAATAAATCCTTTCGGGGCTATCAACTGGTATGGTGGTTAAGGCAGGCACTGAATTCTCACATGGCCAACTGAGATTGCCTGAAAACCATGCTGGGTGCATGTACATGTGTGCCCAAAATCCTGAGAGAAGAAATTATGGCATGGCCTCCCCCCCAACTCTCGCAAGATGATTTCTCATTTTCCTTTTCTCTGTCTCTGTCTCTTTCTGGGGAACACACACTCCCTATGGCAAAAACCTAAAAAACCAAAACTTTTCAGAATAAAATCTAGGTATTAGCCTAAACAAATAAAAACTGCTAATTAACAAGTTATTCTCTCTTCTTGCTAAAATAAAATGAAGCGACATTTTTTAGACCAAAAATGTGTAAGCTTACATACATGTTTAACCATTTTTTAAAAAAAGAACATAAAGTTGTCTGAATGGAGAGCATATTCAACTCAATCTTGAAGGGGCTTAAGTTGTCCAAACCAAATCATTCCTCAGCCTATAAAACAAGCTTCCCTTCTTTTTTTCGTGATGATAGAGAGGAAAACAGCAATTATTTTACATGTCTATTAGAGGGACCAGAGGGTGACATGGTGGGTAAGGTGCTGGACACTCCCACATGGCCGACCGGGGTTCAAGTCCTGGACCTGGTGGCTTGCTTTCTCACTTCCTCTCTCTCTCTCACTCTTACCCTCTGTCTCTCTCTGGTCAAGTTAAAAAAAAAAATCAACGAATAAATAAATAAATAATAAAATAAATGTCTATTAGAATAAGAATGGTAAAAGAATTAGTACAGTCATATAACCTATTTCATATTCTATTCTGCCCAATAATGGAAGTTTTCTAAGTGACTGGAAAAGACTGTGCAAGCTATGATAGTTTTCTCTATTTGAAAAAGGAAGTGATCCTTGTGCGCAAGAAACTGGGGCTCTAATTATCACATCACAATGTAAAGAAACAGGCTCATCATCTACTATATATTTTTTAATTTTATTTTTATTTTTTATTTTTTTTTTTTAGAAAACTTTTGCAAATGCTCCAGTTTGATCCAATTACTGAATACAAGTAGCCAACTGAAATAAAATTTTTCAGGAGAAACCCAAGTGGAATAAATGCTCTTGTCCAGGGACAGGATTCTGGGAAAGCAGAATAGTCTTGACATTTTTTCCTTTTGCTTTTGTGGTCCTTTTTGTTTGTTTTTTGTTTTTTTGTTTGTTTGTTTGTTTTCGCCATAGGGTACATGGTGCTAGTCTGAAAGAGACAAAGCAAGGTAGTGAGAAATCATCACCCACCAAACTCACGGGAGATGGCCAAGCCACAATCTCTTCTTCACATTCTCCTCTCAGAATTTTGGCTATGCACGCACACATACCTGATCTTATTTTTAAGCCTCTGGGTCTGGGACTTGAACTTCAGTCAGCTATGTGGGAATCCAGTACCTTAACCACCATGCAATGTGCTTCTCTATTCTCCTTTCGTGATCTTAGGCATATACTTACAAGTGGCTGTTCAGCATGTTTTTCAGGCCACTGAATCTGGACTTGAACCATGCTGTCGACTATGTGGAATCCATCTGCCTTAATTTCCATGCCACCTGCACGCCATTCATTATTTTTTTCTTTTTTACGCACATTTGTTTATTTATCCACTAGGTGAGAGACACAGAGAGAGGCAAGCACACACAGCGACAACATCCCCAACAGAACTTTCATGTCATGATCCACTCCCAGCTTCAGCCACCTCAGATCATGGGAATGTACCCAGTGCATTCAGAGAGGTCTTGGATGTGAACCTGGAATCCTCTCTGTGTTAAACTCACAGAAATTTGTGTTTTATTGCTCCACCACTGTCTGGCTCCCATATGCAAATTTTTAATAAAAAATATATGTATATATGTATGTGTGTGCATGCACACTTTCCATTCTTACAAGTCTTCTGTGATGAATAACAATTTGTGTTTTTACCCTTGCTGATCAAGGCCACAGAGAGGCTCAAAGATCTGACCTTCTTTGACCTGGCAGTTCTCAAAATTCCTTCAAACTTAGTTTAAAGCCCTTTTCTTCAGACAGGCTTCATGTAAACGTCAGCTCTTATGTAAATAAGTTGCTTTGACCCTAATTAAATAGAGCCAAATTTTTTACAATCTTTCAGGAAAATGTCCTCACAGGAATAAAGCCTGGGGAATGTAAACTGATAAATATCTTCCAGGGCCTGCTCCATGGCCTAATGGTTAAGACAGCTGGATCCCACATGACTGACTGTGCAATTCAGCCATAAGTGCCTGCATGCCCAAAATCCCAAAAGGAGAAATAGATGGTGGAGAAGGGATTTTGCAGTATGACCATGCCCCATGGGGAATGCTATCTTCTCTCCCTTTTCCTCTGTCTCTTTATCTCTCTCTGGCAAGAGCAGGAGCCCTCTAGCTAAAAAAAAAAAAAAAATAAGAAAGAAAAGGAAAAGTATTCCAAGCTAAACATAGGCTACCAACTAAAATAAACCAGTCGTACATAAACTAGCCCAGGCTAGGAGTCTGAGAAAATTAGCTTTATGTTAAGAGGTTAAGGAATATGTGTAGTCATCTGGGTCACTAATCCTGATTGTCCCAGGAGTATATGAATCTCTTTTACCTATGAACACTCATGATACTCAGCCCGGACCACCTCTGTGATTATAACTTTGAGCTAACTACTCAGCCTAAGTCTTACTTTTTTTTTTAACCTGGGAAAAAGAGACTAAAAATAGTGACACTGGACTATGAGATTGAGATCATCAATATAAAGTACTAAGAATAATACTATCTATATATTGAACATAGGTGAATCATTTGAATGTGTCCATATTCTTAGAAAACTCTAAAAATAATTGTATCATCATATAATGCCGATTATTATTCTAAGTGATTTCTATGAATTGGTATATACAATCCTCACAACAATCTTATGAGGCAGGGGTTATTATTATTTCTCTCTTTTTTTTTTACAGATAAGGAAACAGATGCATGAAGAATAACTTTCTAAGGTTGTAACCATAAAAATGTTTGAGATATAATTTAACTTAAGTAATTTGACTGTAAAACTTACTCTCTTCACCTCTTATTTCTATTGCCTTGATTGCGTTGAATCATTGTCATCACATAAGTTCTTGCTAAAGCCAGAAAATTTCTCTTATTGATCCATTTAGTATACATTAGTCAGGGTTCACCAGAGAAACAGAGCCAATAGATACGTCTACATGTATAGAAAGAGATTTATCAGGAGGGATTATATTGATGATCTGTTCTCCGCAAGCTGGAGACTCAGGAAAGCCTGTGCTGTGGTCGCAGTTCAAATCTGAGAGCGCGAGAAGCCAGAGAGTCAGTGATTTAAGGCTCAGTCTGAGTCTAAAGGCCTGAGATCCAGGAGCACTGATGCCCAAGAGCTAAAGAAGATGGATGGCCCAGGTTAACAGAGAGTAAATTCACCTTTTGTTTTTCCATTCAAACCCTCAGCAGATTGGATTATGTTCAGTCACATTGGTGAAAGTGATAGTTTTCCCCAGTCCACTGATTCAAACACTTAGTTCTTCCAGAAAAACTCTCACAAGCACATCCAGAAATAGTGTTTTAATGGTTATCTGCAAATCCTTTTACCTAGTCAAGTATACACTCATAATTAACCATCACAATATTAACCCAGAAATTGACTGAGATAGGAATGATACATTCTTACACATGCCACATTTATTCTACTACATACGGAGGTTCATTTATTCTTTGATCTACAGATGTATTAGATCTGCTACTTCGAACACAGTTTAAAAATAAACTGAGTATTAGAGGAGAAAGAATTAAGCCATGGAGGATTCAGAATGACAGATTTCCTGAAGTCATCTGGGACTTTATTCTCTCTACCAATTATGGGTATTTCCAACACATTCTCAGTATAAATAATCACAAAGCTTTTATTAAGGCTAATATTCAACCTCTCTTCCTCAGATATTGTGATTAAACAGAGCTTTGAATTCTGTATTTTTATCCATCAGCCCAGAAAATTCATATGGTATGGCCAGCCAAATTTAAGGACATATCAGGACCAACAGTTGGTGTAGTGGTTATGTTACTGGACTCCCACATAGTTGACCATGGTTCAAGTCTCAGATCCGGTGGTTTGAAACTCATGCTTGGTGCATGTATATGTGTGCCCAAAATCCTGAGAGGAGTATGGAAGAGAGGGGATTACAGTGTAGCCATACTTCCTGGCGGGTAATTTCTCACTTTCTGTCTCTGTTTCTCTCTGTCTCTTGAGCAAGTGCCCAAGCCCTGTAGCAAAAATTCACTTTCTGAAAAAAAATTTAAAATAAGGAAATATAATCAAATCTATTCAAAATGTAAAAATAGCAAAAACTTTTAACCATACACACTTTTAAAAAGTGAATATTTATCTAAAATATACAGATAGAATAAGAACAGTATTTCTCAGGTAAGCACTTGCTTTGAATGTATAACAAAACTAACCTTATTGTCAGAAGTTTTGTTCATACTATCCAAACTATGGGAGGTGTCACATATCTAAAAGATGACAAGTAAAATCTAATTTTCCAAACTATCAATAATGATCTGATCCAGAAAGAAATGCCCTAAGAATGGTGTAGACTGAGCTCTTCAAAGGGATCTTTTAGCCACAAGGTGTATAAGATACCTAGGGATAAACCTAACTAAGAAAGTCAAAGACCTTTATAAAGAAAACTATGAAAATCTTAAAAAAGATATTGAAAGTGACATAAAAAAGTGGAAGGACATCCCATGCTTCTGGATTGGAAACTGGCAATTCTACCCAAATTAATCTACATGTTTAATGCAATTCCAATCAAAATACCAGAAATATTCCTCACACATCTAGAAAAGACAATCATAGAATTTGTCTGGAATCATAAAAGATCTCTTATTGCAAAAGCAATCCTGCACAAGAAGATTGGAGTAGGAGGCATATCACTCCCTGATCCCAAGATATACTATAAAGCTCTGGTAATCAAAACAGCATGGTATTGGCATAAAAACAGACATGTGGACCAATGGAAGAGAATAGAGACCCCAGAAATAACCCCCAAAGCTTACAGCCAACTGATCTTTGACAAAGGATATCAGTCAATCCATTGGGAAAAGGAAAACCTCTTTAGTAAATGGTGCTGGAAAATCTGGGTATTATATTAGACTAAGAAGTTTCTGCACAGCAAAGGACACAGTAACAAGTGTGAACCGACAACCCTCAGAATGGGAAAATATTTTTGTTAAATATGCCTCAGACAAGGGACTGATAACGAGAATACATAGGGAACTCAAGTGCCTTATGCGAAAAAAAATGATTAACCCGATTAAAAGATGGGAAAGTGAGCTGAACAAAAGTCTCTCTAAGGAAGACATACGAACAGCCAAAAAGCATATGAGGAAATGCTCAACATCCCTCATCATAAGGGAGATGCAGATAAAAACCACAATGAGATACCACCTAACCCCTGTCAGAATGGCAAAGATTAAGAATATAAAAAGTGATAAGTGTTGGCGGGGATGTGGTGAAAAGGGAACCCTCCTACACTGTTGGTGGGAATGTAAACTAGTTCAACCACTGTGGAGAACAATATGGAGGTTCCTCAAAGATCTACAAATAGAACTACCATTTGATCCAGCAATCCCACTTCTGGGTATTTACCCAAAAGACAGGAGAACGCTCAGTCAGAAAAGTGCTTGCACATCCATGTTTATTGCAGCATTATTCACAATTGCCAAGACATGGAACCAACCTAAATGTCCACAAACTGATGAATGGATTGGAAAAGTGTGGTATATATACTCTATGGAATACTACTCAGCCATAAAAAATAAAAAGCCCCTGGAATTTGATAGAAAGTGGTCAGATATGGAGGATCTATTGCTGAGTGAAGTAAGCCAGGCTATGAAAGAAAGATATTGTATGTATCCACTCAATATATACCGACTATCCGCACTCTATAATAGAGAGCAAAAATTCGGAGGACATAAACACAGTGAAGGTACTTAATGAGAATAGGACAGTGTGGAATGGGGTAAGTGAAGAGAAGAGGATAGAGAAAGATAGCAAGTGAACAATAGAGAGACAGGACGTTAGTGAGAAACAGATAGGGCTTATTAACTGTTGATGATGACATGTATAGTATTCTCAACTGGATTGGTCTGAGAAGTATTTCATGATGGGCAAAGTATTTTTACAAGCAAAATGAGAAATAGCCATTGACTGTTTTAAAAAATAATTATAATAATAATGATAATAATGATAGGGGAAAGCATAGAAAAGATATCGAATGTTGAAGTGGAGAGATTAATGTCTTTGTACTGACTGACTTGCATGGCATTCCCTTTTGAAAAAGCAATGCAATACACTGTAAAGTTATATGTAATCCAATGTAATATAAAGAAGATTATGATGATAATAAAAAATAAAAAAATTAAAAAATTATAATAATAATACCTTGGCATTTGATAGAAAGTGGTCAGATATGGAGGATCTATTGCTGAGTGAAGTAAACCAGGCTATGAAAGTATGTATGTATGTATGTATGTATCCACTCAATATATACCGACTATCTGCACTCTATGGTAGAGAGCAAAAAATTGGGGGACATAAAAGCAGTGAAGGTACTTAACGAGAATAGGATAATGTGGAATGGGGGAGGGTGAAGAGAAGAGAGGATAGAGAAAGATAGCAAGAGAACAATGGAGAGGCAGGACGGTAGTGAGAAAAAGATAATGGCTTATTTCCTGTTGGTGATGACATGTATAGTATTCTCAACTGGATTGGTCTGAGAAGTATTTATTTCATGATGGGTAAAGTCTTTTTACAAGCAAAATGAGAAATAGTGATTGACTGTTTTAAAAAATAATTAGAATAATAATAATAATGATTGGGGAAAACATAGAAAAGTTATTGAATGATGAAGTGGGGAGATTAATGTCTTTATATTGACTGACATGCATGGCATTCCCTTTTGAAAAAGCAATGTAATACACTGTAAAGTTATATGTAATCCAATGTAATATAAAGAAGATTATGATGATAATAAAAATAAAAATTAAAAAGAAAAAAAGAAAGAAAAGGAAAACAAAAACAAAAACAAAAAGGGATCTCTTTACAACCCAAATGATTCTCAGTACTCAACACTTGACACATTCCTGTTTTCATTTTTATTGTTTCCATGTGAGGTCATTATGGTATAGTTAGTTGTTTGAGTTCCATTTGCATGTCTCACTTGGGGGCAGCAGGCACCTCCTTCTGTACACGTGCACATTTGTCACCTTTCTGCTCTTTGGGAAGGCAACAGGAGGACTTTGGATGCTCATCATTCCGTTCTCAAAGTCATAACCATATTTCGTCATACCTCTAGGTGAGTGACAGGCTTTCTACTGTAAAATAGTTGATAGGGTTGTGGTGGAGAAAAGCGCAGATGTTAGATCTTAAGGGAACAAGTAAACTGAGCCAAAGTAATGTCAGCAGCCCTCTCTTGGGTCTCAGAGAAAAACAGATGGTCGTAAGGTAGCATAAGCTGGGATTCAATAATGTGGACTTTGGAAATGTGTGGCTTCAGTACTCCACGGAGATGTATGCAAAGAATGCTCTTTTATAAAAACTGATAAAAAAAATAATAAAATCAAAAGAAAGAAAAGAAAAAAAAGATCTAGTTGGTGACGTAGGGGTTTAGACAACTAGATCCTACATGGCCAACTGCAGCACAGTTAAAGCCCCAGACCCAATGGCTTATAAAAAATGTGTTGGGCGTGTGTGTATGTATGCCCAGAATCTTAAGAGGAGAATGGAGGAGAATCAAAGAGAAAGGATTGTGGTGTGCCATCCTCTCTAGGGGTTTCTTTCTCACTTTTCCTTTTTTTCTTTCTCTGTCCATCTCTTTCCAGAAAGTACATGTGCCCTGTAGCAAATTACAAGAAAAAAAAAAAAGGACAAAATAAAAACAAAAAAAGACACCTGATTACACAAAGTAGTTGCCACTAAAGCACTCACTGATAGAGTATTACACATTTTTCACTAAAAGTGCTAAAGAATGATAATAATTTGTACACATTTTTTTCTTGCCAAAAGTAGTAATAGCTAACACTTTACAACAAACAGATTTTAATTTGTTCCTTGTATATATCCTGAGGTGTACTTCTTTCAGATTTATTTTATAAATAAGGAAACTGAGTCTAAGGAGGGATTTTGCTCATGATTACACAAGGCTAGTGGTAGTCATGATTATTTGTATTAAATTTGTGTGATTCCAGAGCTCTTAATAATAACACTGAATTGCTATTTACACAGTTTTTTTTCCCTCTGTGTGCTCAGCTACTAAGTCAGACCAGTCTCCATAGAAAGAATTTAAAGATGTTTCTCATTATGGTTTGGGTGATGATCTGTCCCCCAAAGTTCCATGCCTTATAATTTGATGTTGGGAAGTGGTAATGCGTAGCAGGTGGTAATTGGATCATGCTGATTGCATTCTGGAGGCAACAGTCACAGGAATAGGTTAACAACATCTCCAGAGATCTAGAGTCCTAACTTTCCTGAGAAGAGGATAGTTCTTGTAAAAACTGTCTGTCATTAAAGGGAGAACTGTCAGAAGCTCTTTCTCTGCACCCAAATAACACCCTCTGTGTTTTCATCAGCCATGATGTAGGCTGGCCTGATGCCAGGGCTAAGCCTTTGGACTTCCTAGCCTCCAGAACTCCTAAATAATTAACTCCTGTTTCTTCATAAATCACCATCTCAGGTATTTCTGTTAACAACACAAAAACAGACCAACATTTCTTTACACGGAGGAAGTATTTTTGTTTTGTTTTGTTTTTAGATTTTTGCCATAGGGTATATGTGTTTGCTGGAGAGAGACAGACAGAGAGTCTGAGAGGGAAAGTGAGAAATTACTCCCCCTCCCAAGGGAGATGGCTACACTGAAATCTCTTCTCCTCATGGGATTTTGGGCACACACATGTACATGGCTGGTGTAATTTTCAAGCTTCAAGGTCCAGGATTTGAACTGTGGTTAGTTAGCCATGTGGGAGTACGACACCTTACTATCCATGCCACCTGCTAGCCCCAACATGCAGGAATATTTATCTCTTTATCATCCTGACTCTGACTCCATTATGTTCTTTCATCTTACATCTAGTCACTGAGCCTCTGAGAGCAAATCTCCAAATTTGAATCTCAGTTCTCCTAACTAGAGCTATGCTTTCATGATTGCCTAAGTCTCTGGGTGATTAAATTATTTGTTTTCTTTTTATAAAATTATTTATTTATTTTTATTTTATTTATTATTATTACTATTTTTTTTTTAATTTGACTAAAGAGAGATGGACCGAGAAAGAAAGGAAAAGTGAGAAAGCGAGCCACCAGGTCAGGGACTTGAGCTGCAGTCTGCCATGTGGGAGTCCAGCACCTTAACCACCATGCCACCTGCTGGCCCAGTTGTCTATTTTCTATTTCTATAGTTGAATCTTTTATTCATTTACTTTAACCTTTCTTGTTTTATGATAAATGGATTTAAAACTCTAAATGGCTTCAACTGAGTTCCCCAAACTTGTCAGATGGTGTTCTAGTTACAGTATTATTAAGCATTAAATTATCCTTTATTTCCCCCTTTTTTTAAAACTTGCCAGAGGGTGTGCATACTCATCAGAGAAAGAGATCAAGTGGGGGAAGGGGGTTGAGAGACCCTAATGTGATGTGGTCATGCTGCAATCTCATCTCCATTTCTCCACCCTGTTGAGATTTTGGTCATTTGTATACACATGCTTGCTATGTATTTCCAGCCTCTGGCGTCAAGATTTGAACCAAACTCAGCCTTGTGGAATTAGGCTCCCTTTACCACTAGACTACAAAGTTGGTCCTTAATTTCCCCCTAAATGCAAAAATTATTCAATAAGATACTGTGCAGTTTCCACACATTGGATTTTTGATTTTTTTTTCTTTTTATGATCGAGAGTGTGTGTGGAGATAGAGAGAGAGAAAGGTGTCTTGACAGACCTTCGAAAGGGTCTCTTTATGCCACAACCCCTATTTCTTCAGCTCCTCAGGATTCCGGGCACCTTGGTGTGCACACCTACCTGGCATATTTTCAAGCCAATTTGGAGGTCTGAACTTGCAGTCGACCGCATGCTTCCAGCCTTGCTGAGCACCATAGTGGTTGGCCCAGGGTTTTTGTTGTTAATCTGTTATTAATTCCTAATTTTATTGCACTGTGGGCAATAATATATCATACGTAATTTTGAGATTTTCAAATTTATTGACTTTCCAATGACCATACATGTTCTAAAATTTTAGTATTAGATTACTAGGAATGTTATTTTTCTCTTTTCCTTTTGTGTTAGCTTTTTTCCTCTGAGACAAAAATGAGCTGACTGAATCTTTGATTATTTGACTTCCTATAGTTTCTTGTAGATAAACTTGCTTCTCCCAAAGTATATTCAATGTGCATGTTTATACACTAAAACTTCTGAGGCTGTTATTTCTTAGGTGGTCTAATCTTTTATATTTTGTGTATTCTTTGCTTTTTGTATCTTTTTCTCCTTTTCTACTACTTTCTGGGGGGATTTTTAATCTAATGTTATTTTTCAGTTAGTATAAGTTACACTGCTTATCCCACCTGTTTCCTAGAACAAAGAGTCCAGGGAATGATAGAGCCCTGTTTATCACACCCATTTGTTCCCACTTCCCCAGGCAATTACTCTCCTCCAAGTTTCCATTGCTAATTTCTTTATTCTTTTCAAAACAGCAGCCTTGGGAGAAGGCAGTCTCTTTAGATTTGTAATTTCTCAGACCTAGGGTTAAGAAGAGAGTGGAAGAATGCCAGAAGGTGGCAGGTCAGTTCTCATCTATTTTCTTTGACTTCTCCCCTGAGCAGGGCCTTTTCATTTCCCTGAGACTCATGAAAAGACCCTAGTAGTTTGGGTTGTTTTTGCCAATGTCTTAGGGTAAAGGGAAGGCACTATTTGTCCAAAGGCAAAGATGAGGATGAGCAATGGCTATTGGAGCACAAATTAAAACTCTTTTCTGCTACTCCTGCCTGTAATTAATTACCTTCCACCTCCAGCTCTAGCCTTTGTCATTCAAAAGCACAGCAGATCAAAACAAACTTTGTTCTTTCCATGGTCATTTTATAATTTATATTTTATTTTATTTCTTTTTAAAATAGACTTCAAATATCTTTTTTCTTTCTTTTTTCCTTTATAAATGAGAAAGATAAAGAAAGGAAAAGGACAAGAGATAGATATTTCTGATGGGTAGGATATACTACACTCCTTATAACCTCCTCCAAAGTAACTAGGACTACAGGCATGCACTGCAGTGCCTAGCAGGTTCGGGATGATCCAAGAACCCTATCCAGGCCTTCCATGCTACGCCACCATTGAGCGTTGATGTTCTACTTCCAGCACCACCAGAGCTGGGCTGCGAGGCTTTTTTATTTTTTTTCTCCCGCTGCTATTGCTTAGAGTTTATGTTACAGGATGAAGTCAACTGTGGGCTATTATGTTATCTAAAAGAATACTTATGTTTCTGTATTAGTAACTGCTTTGGTTTGTTTTCTTTTTCTTAAAAAAATACATATTTATCTTTATTTATCCTCATCATTATTATTATTTTAATTTGTTATAGGTCATGTGTGCTCACCAGAGAGAGACAGGGAGTGAGAGAGGGAGAAAGGGAAAATGAGAATGCAATCCACCAGTTTTGGGACTTGAATTACAATTAGTCATGTGGGAGTCCAGTGCCTTAGCCACCATGCCAGTTGCTGGCACCACTGCCTTGGTTTCTTAATCTCTTTAGAACTTTGGACAAACTAGATCTTGTTTTGTTCTTGCCTATTAGACTGCCTATATACCCAACCATACTCATGCACACGTTGTGGGACTAAAACTCCACCCTTAAATCCCAGGCATGCGCTTAGATTGCCACTATTTCCTTTCTTTCTTAAAAACATATTTTATTTAACTTTATTTATTTATTTTCATTTGACTAGAAAGAGACAGAGTGAGAGAGAGAGGAAAAGTGAGAAAGCAAGCTGTCAAGTCCAGAACTTGAACTGCGGTCAGCCATGTAGGGAGTCATGCACCCTGAACCACCATGCCACCTGCCAGCCCCATCCACTATTTTCTAATAGCTTTATGTATCTGATGTTTGGATATTTGGATATAGTTGATCAGTTGTAAACTAGTCAAGCAATTATTCATTTAACATAAGCTGATTACACAGATATTGGAGGACTCTAAAAGTCAAAAGATGGCCAAAGTAACAATGGAAAGCAGTTGTGACACCTGGAGCTTAGGGAATGAAAGAATAATGTTGGGGTTATTGGAACATAGAATGTTGTAGTAGGAACACTCTCGTACTAAGACCTATGAAAAGGGACCATCACTCAACCCAGCTGATACCTCAGAGGGGTACAATGTGGCTGCAATATAGAAAAACATGGAAACTGGGCCAAATGTTACAGCCATGGTGACAATCACAGAAAGGGCAAGTGTGAAAAGCAGCTTCCTTTTCTCTCCTCCTGTTTTCTGCTCTTCCTTTAACCTTCCTATTGACAGAGCTTAACAAGGAGACTGCTGGAATAAAGAAGTACTATTTGCATAGTCCTGGTCCCACCCTCACTAAGCATAGTATAGAAAGGTGGGTTTGGAGCTGAACACAAAGTTCATTACCAGTTTCCCCTGAATTTTCTGTCTGTTTGCTGGACAACATTTATCTTTACCTATCTGGACCTCTTTTGGTCACTATTCTACCTGCTTAGTACAGAGTATAGTGAGTCCTCATCATATCCCAGTTTATACACCCCACAGAAAGAAATTGACACTGGAGACGCACTGAAAATACTTGACTGACTGTACCTGACAGAGGCTTCTAAGTCTGTTAGAATCTCCTGTATAATAGGAGCTGCCAGAAGACTGCAACTTTATGCGTACCTGATTAAAGCTGGCAGTAGCAGGTATTTTTGGCAGGACGTAGGGTCTTTCTTTCTGCTAATGTTTGATAGAAAATAGGAACAGAGCTCATTGCTCATTTAATATTTGGGTGAATGGGTTAAAAAAATCATACATGGATTATGAGATTTGATGGCTAAAAACACATAACTTGCCTAAGGTCACACAGCTCATTAATGCCAGAGTTATATCAAATTTTTACACCAGATTTTTTTCTGCTGCATGACAATATCAATTCAGGTTTACTTTATCATAGACATACAAAATAAACACTTCGGTTTATACATGTATATAGTTACAAATGCACCTCTAATTTCCACAAATGTAGCTAAGTGTGTCAGCAGATAAAAGGTTGAGTAGGGTACATTTGCTCCCTCTAGAGAATTTATCATCTAAAAAGAAAGAGAAGATGAGCACTTCTATAACTACAACCCAAGAGAGAAGGATGCATAATCTCCTGAAACAAGGTACATAACAGAGGTAGAAATGACTAATTCTGGGAAAAAATAAAATATGTCAAAAGTCCCAGATCATCAAGGAATGCCATGTATCACCTGATGCAGAAACTTCCCATACCTTATAGTATTTAAATTATAATTGTGAAAAAAACTAAAATCTTTCTCTTCCATCAAGTGTAAGTTACTTGAACTTTCCATTTAAGTTAATTTTTAAATGACATTTTTACTAAAAAGAAGAAAGGACACATAACCACAAGGATAAGTTCCCAGTGTTTTAAAAGTAAGAGGGAGCCAAAGGTCTCTAGAACTATAATAAAACTACGTCCTTGTACATTTTATGTTAAAGAAAAGCTTTCTGTTGAAAGGATGATTTATTGCTTAAATGTTGGAGTGCACAAATCAACGCCAAAGAGTTGAACAGAAAATATCCAAACATATAGGATTTTCTGCTATTTACATAGGCATAACACAAGTATGGATCTTAAAAAGATGAGCAAAGAATTTTGATGTCTGTCATTAAACTATTTTGTTGGTAATAGCCAGTTTTATGACCTGCAATGATGAGGCTAAACATATAATATTGATATATGGAGAAGATAATTTCATAATAGACAAAAGTAAAAGAATACAGGTCCCAGAGCAGTGACATGCATTTTGAGTTTTGTTTGTTAATTTAGTGAATTGGTATCTGTCGTACCACAATGATAATAATGTTCTAAGAATCTTAGAATGTTTTCACAATTTCCTTACTGCCTTTAGGCTGGAATATACTGAAACCATTCAAGAAAAATGCCTACATGAGCGACAATTCCTGAAAACAATGTAGAATTAGAAAGTACTTTTAGCTAAACAATCTACCTCGAAATGTAAATTTTGTCTTTAGTAAAAACAGAAATTGATCATTTACCTATGTCTATTACCTATCCACACTAAAAAGTAGTTTTGAGTTTCCTTTGTTTTATCTCAGAATTTTTCTACCTCAGCACTTTCGACATTCTGTCTGCATTCACAGATAGACCTTGAACAGTCTGGTATTGTTCTACAGTTTGTTCCAGGATGTGAGAGGAAAAAACATCTCTGTGTGGATGGGCACTTCTTTGTTGGAGAGAAAGGTTATTCTCTGCTTTGTGAGAAGTTTAATAGCATCCCTGGTCTCTACTCCCTGAATAACACCATTTTCTCCTCTAGTCATGACAATCAAATATGCCTCCAAACATTACCCATTATCCCCAGAAGGGTAGATCCCATGGTTAAGAATCATTGAGTTAGACCCTTTCCACCAAGATGGCGCTGAAAGCTGAGAAGGAAACTCCTGCCCCTTCTAAAGCTGAAGCCAAAGCAAAGACTTTGGAGGCCAAGGCAGCAGTGCTGATAGATCCATACATTGCCCACCTTGCAGTGGCCCAAGACACTCTGGCTCCAGAGGCTGCCAAAATATCCATGGAAGATCTTCCCTAGGAGAAACAAGCCTGACCACTATGCCTCATCATGTTCCCCCCCTACCATTGAGTCTGCCATAAAGAAGATGACAATACACCTGTGTTCACTGTGGATGTCAAAGCCAGTAAGCACCAGCTCAAACAGGCTGTGAAGAATCTCTGTGATATTGATGTGGCCAAGGTCAGAAGTACCTTAATCAGGCCTGATGGAGAGAAGAAGACTTATGTAAGACTGTCTCCTGATTATGATGCTTCAGATGTTGCCAACAAAATTGGGATAGTCTTACACAGTCCAGCTAGCTAATTCACCATAAAAACAAAACCCAGATAAAAACATTAATTTGTTTTTACCAAACTTGTCACTAACACAGGGCGTCTATTAGATGGGTGCATCAGCCTACTAACTATATCTATTTAAGGCAAACATTAAAGGACATTAAGTTAGGAGAATTTATAGGATAAAAGAGATGTGCAATTAGAAAGATGCCAGTAGCTTAAGGACTATAAGACAATAAATCATGTTCCCCTTTCATGCATTTAGTAGACATTAAAAATACATGCTTAGGGGCCACAGGAAGTGTAGTGGTTACGGCACTGGATCCCCACATGACCAACCATGGTTCAAGTCCCAGACCTGGAGACTTGAACATCATGCTATGTGCATGTGCATGTATACCCAAAAATCCCAGGAGGAGAATGGAGGAGAAAAGATTGTAGTGGGGCCATCCCATGTGCTCTATGGTACAAACCTTAAGAAAATAAATAAGTAAAATAAAATAAAATGTAATATAAAATAAAATGAAATATCTGCTTACTCAAGAAAACTAAGCATTAGAGAAAAAGCAGAGTTAGAGGATTCTAAGATGTATCAACAAGAACACTGGGAAGAAGTTGGAAGGAAGCAAGTTCAAAAGGATGTAATTACAAAACTGTGAAGCAGGCAGGCCAGGGTCAAAATATTGAGCCCAAAGTATTTTCCTGTGGATGGAAACGGTGCTTGATCCTGTGGTAGCCTATAGATGATCCAGGTGGGGCTGATGGAGACTCACAGTCCTGAGTAATGTGGGGCTCTGAGCACTACAGGGCACTAGGGGACATTACATGTGAAATACAAAATAATTTTCAGGATATATTTTAGGACCAATCCTTGGTGTGGTGGTTAAGGTGGCTAGATCACACATGGCTGACTGGTGTCCGGAGTGCTGGATCCGGTGACTACAGACACAAGCTGGGCATGTGTGTGCACATGCTTAAAATCCCCAAAAAAAGGAGAGACAAGTGAGAGGTTATTTGGCATGACCATTCCCCATGGGAGGTGTTCTCTCATTCCCCATTGGAGGTGTTTTCTCTTTCACTCCCTCCATCTCTATCCAGCAAATGCATGTGTCATATGGCAAAATGAAAACAAAAATTTAAAGAAGAGGAAGGAAGGGGCAGATTTTAGGTCACTTGAGCACGTAGAGTATACTCATGGGTTGGGAACATGACTAGACAAAAACTAAAGAAATTTCTCTGGTGTTAGGGATCTTACTGAGCATGGAGTCAATGACAAAGAATATCCTCTTGAGCATGTTCTTCACGGGGCACTGTTCTGGAAAGTTCTTACACAATCACTCTAGGTTCTGAGTATATACTGTAAGCACAAGGTAAATATGAGTTAAGTCAGTTACATTCTTATAGCACACTACCAAGCTTTGGAGCTTCTCAGCTTTTCCTATAACTAGATCATTTGCTATTTGTGGGAGGCTACACACCAGTGAGTCTGCCGAGGTTTCTCAGAGAGCAAACAATTACCATGATTGGTTCCCTTCCAAAAACCTGACCTTCGAAACCTTGCTCTGATTGGCCGCTAGAATCCCTCAAATTTGCATATCCGGCACCTCATGATTGGTCCAAAAGCAACCAATCACAGCCCACTGTTTACAACCAATCACGGCCCACCATTTACAACCAATCACAGCCCACCGTTTACAACCCACCAGAGTGTATATAACCATGATGCCTGGCCCACAGTAGCCAGACAACTACGCCGACCAGGAAGACGACGACTGAAGAGACTGAAGAGCCTGAAGAGCTGAAACACCGCGCAGTCTCCAGATGACCCCGAAGATCCTGAAGAGCTGACACTGCATCGTCTCCAGACAACCTGGGAGACCCTGAAGAGTTGTAACACTACATCGTCTCCGGACGACCCTGAAGAGTTGTGACACCGCGTCGTCTCCGTGCTAGTAGACAACACGACCCTTAAGAGCTGTGACACTGCGTCGTCTCTGTGCTGTACCGTGCTGCCCACAATAAACAGACGACACTGTCGTCTCCGTGCTGTAACACTACGCTGCTTGCCCCGGCTCTCACTCCTTCACTCAGGAAACCCGTTCGGCTGTCCCCCCGGGTCAGGACAGCTATTGTTCTTTAAAAAAAAAATAGAGAAAACATTTCTCTCTACTTTTTCTTCCTTTTTAAAATCATCTTTTGTGGTTATTTTAATTAGTTTCACTGTGTCTCCGCATGAAGAAAACACTTTGATTAATGATAAGTATTATTTCACCTGCAATTTCAAGTTTTAGTATTTATTTTTTTTAAAAAAAGAAACATGAGAGCCCTCATCTAACCGAATGGGAAAACATGAACTTCAAAGGTATTGAAAGGTACAGGACTTAACAACTGTGAGTGGAAGGTGAAATACAGTTTGTTATATCTTAGAGTTACATCTGAGAAAACATTTTGTAAAAACAAAGGATTAAAACATGTATTAGATTTTCAAGTATTTTCCAAATTTTAAAAAAAAGAAACATGAGAGCCCTCATCTAACCGAATGGGAAAACATGAACTTCAAAGGTATTGAAAGGTACAGGACTTAACAACTGTGAGTGGAAGGTGAAATACAGTTTGTTATATCTTAGAGTTACATCTGAGAAAACATTTTGTAAAAACAAAGGATTAAAACATGTATTAGATTTTCAAGTATTTTCCAAAATATCCAAATGAACTATTAAGACAGTGAGCTCTCTTTTCCTCCATAAGACATTTTCACTAATTCTCACTACATAGCACGTTTATATCTGATGCATGTTACAAACACTGGAGTGTCTTGAATTCCTAAGGAGGAAAATGTGATTCATCTTAGATATCTTAGACAGTATTTTTATTGTCTGATGAATTGTCTAAATTTTACAAGTGACATTGAAAATTTGGCTGCCAGAACCTTTTTAGCCATATGTTGTGTTACCCTGTAGAAAATGGAACTCCATTGTGATTCAGTGCTCCATGTTTCCAGAGTATTGTACTTTGAGACTCTGTCATGAAGTTCATCACAGTTGGTCATATATCTACTAGTATTTATATTTATTAATTTATGTCATTAGATTATGAGTAATAAGTGCTATATGGTTGCCCTTTCACTTTTGTCCTTGGTAGACCTTGTATGTGTTCTTACCATTGAGCTAGAAACAATCTCAGAATCCCTCTGAACATGACACATCAAATAGCTCATAATCATTTTAGAACTTCTGTTTTATGTTTCAATGTTGTTTGGTTATAGTATCCCGTTATTTAATTATAATGGGTTGTTATGAAGATATTTTGTGAATGTTATGAACACAATCAATTTTATGTAAAGGATATTATCTTGGAAAATCTGAGTGGATTTGAATTAATCAGTAGAAAGGTATTATGGACAGTACTGAAATTACCTTGAACAAAAAGAAATTCTACTTTTGGACTACAATATTAACTCTTGTGAATTTTTAAGACTGCCCTTCACCTGCTCTATAAATTTCAGAACTGCCTGTCCCCTCTCCACTGTCATTTAAATCAATTTCTTAGAATACATATCTATCTATCTCCTACAAGTTCTGTGTCCCTGGCATATATACTTTCATTATCAAGATCTATGGTTACTTTTTTTTTTTTTTTTTGAGAGATTTTCACTGTAGGGCGTGTGCGCTCGCCAGACAGACAGAGAGAGACATAGAGATAGAAAGTGAGAAATCACCCCCCAGGGGGGATGGTCACGCCGCAATCCCTTCTCCTCCATTCTCCTCTCGGGATCTTGGGCATGCACGCACACGCACTCGGCGTGAGTTTTAAGCCACCGGGTCCGGGACACGAACCACGGTGGACTACGTGGGAGTCCAGAGACATAGCCATTACGCTAACTGCTGGTTCCCTATGGTTACTTTTTGATTAAGCACCAAGAAAACACTATAAATTCATTGTCATGTATCTGCAAAACAGAATAATAAAAGGAAATAAAGTAACAAACATTAAGAAGTATACTACAGGGCCAGCAGGTGGCGTGGTTGTTAAGGAGCTGGATCCCCCATGGCTAACTCTGCTGTTTGAGTCCTGGACCCAGTGGCTTGAAAAACTTGTGTGCATGTATACCCAAAATCCCAAGAGGAGATTGGAGGAAAAAGATTGTGATATAACCATCCCTCTAGGGGGGAAATCTCTCACTTTCCCTCACTTTCTGTCTCTGTCTGTCTCTCTCTGGTGAGTATACACACCTATGGAAAAAAAATTAAAGTAAAATGCATACTGTTGAGAAAAAAATATTGTCTCTAATGTATTTTAGTCTTGCTTTCAAATATGAGAACCTTATTTTAAAAGAACTATGGTCAAAATGGATCATATTTAGAGAAGAGCAAATTGGCCGATGAGAAATAAACTGTAACTAAAAAGAATTACTGAAACTACGTGGTTTGTTATCCTAAAATAAAGCTGTAAAATAGAAGGACAAGGTCCAAGTTGACTAGCAACTAGTATGACAGAAATATACAGAGGTAGCCCCTCACTTACATGTGAATTCATGACTAGTGGTTTGGATAAGTAAATCTTAGTTCTATGTCAAGTCTTTCTGAATATTCTACTTCTTCTCAGAAGGAAGGCCCCCATCTATGGTCCTTTGCTTGGGTATTAAGCTATTACTTGAGGCATGGGATCCACTAATACTTGCCAAAGAGTGTGTCTGCAGTCTTACAGCAGCAGAATGACAGTTTATACTAGTATAAATAATCTTTGTCTTCCACAAATGAATTTATAATATTAACTTAGCAAATTCTGAGAAATAATACTAGTAGAAAATATTTATCATGCGCCTACTATTTGTTAGACACTGATCTAGCATTTTACCTGCAATAATTCATTTACCTTCACTGCAACTCTGTGAAGTTAAGTACTCTTTTCCCCCACCCCCCCACCCCTGCTAGAGGGCATGGGCATGCATCAGAGACAGAGAGAGGGAGAGGATATAGCATCCCCCATGGAGAATGGTCATACTGCAATCCCTTCTCCATCTCTCCCTTCTTTCAGGATTTTGGGCATACACACAGAAACATGGCATATTTCTCAAGATGCTGGGTCAAGGACTTCAACCATGTGGCTGGCCAAATGGAATCTATCTGTCTTAACCCTCAGTCCATAAAGTTGGCCCAGTTAAATACTGAATGTTGTTTCATAGAGAGAAAAGGAAGACAGAGAATATTTAAGTGATATTTTCAAACTTACAGTTCATAAACTTTAAATTTGGTTATTGCTATGAATTGAATTATATCCCCCCAAAATGAATGTCAAAATCCTATGTTAGAATATGACTTTATTTTGACATAAGAGTTTTACAAATAATCAGGCTAAAGTACAGTCATTATTCTGCCTAATCCAATATAGCTAGTGTTCTTAGATGAAGAAATTTGGACGCAGGACAGACATGTACTGCAGTCCTTCCTTATCAGCAAGGGATACGTTCCAACAATTGCAGTGGATGTCCAAAACCCTGGATAGTACTGAACTCTATTATCTATTTTTTTAATGTATATACATTCCTATGATAAAGTTTAATTTATAATTTAGAAACATGAGGATATTAACAACAATAAGTAGTTATAAAATAGAAAAGTTATAACAACATACTAGAGTCACTAATCTTGGGCTTCGAGGCCATTGTTAAATAACGCAAGAGTTACTTGAACACAAACAAGTGGTACTGTGAAAGCTGACGGACGACTGAGATGGCTAAGTGACTGGCGGGTAAGTGGCATATACAGAGTGGACATACTGGACAAAGAGATGGTTCACGTCCTGGGCAGGACTGTGCTGGGTGGTGAGAAAAGGCATGCTTCTGAAATTCTGTATTTAATATTTTTACACTGTGGTTTATCACGGGTAATGGAAACCTAGAAGGCCAAACCATGTATAAGAGGGGACTACTGTACACAAGAATATCGTGTGAGCATAAAGACAAAAATCAAAGTGATATATCTACACACTAAGGAATGCCAGAGTTTTAGCAACACTGCAGAAGCCAGGATTGAACCTGTTCAGATACATGAACAGAAAATCCCTCACAGCCTTGTGAGGGAACCAACCCTGCTGATACCTTGATCTCGGATGTGTAATCTTCAGAGCTGTGAGGCAATATCTGTTTATTTCTAAGCCTCGCAGTTTGTGACACTTTGTTATGGCAGTCCTAGCAGACCGATAGACTTATCCTGCTCTGACTGTGTTTCAATCAGTGCCAACTATAAACAATAATGATTCCGACACTTGAACATAGTGTCTGGACTAAAGTAACATAGGCTGCATATACGACTTTATTTTACAGCCTTTGCAAATTGCTCTTTGTCTCTTTGGATCCAAACAGGACACCAGTACTTGTTTGTTCTCCTAAGCCATCAGGAAATAAAATTAGATTTATTTCTGTTAGGATGCAAGAAACAAAATTAGGACCAATGGGTAAAAGTTATACAAAATTCAATTTTAGCATAATTAAAGGAAAATCTTCCCATTAACCTAAAAGTGCCCCAAACTGGAATGACATTCTTGCCAGGCAGCGGGGTCCCCAGCATAAGTAATACTTGTTTTCTCAGGAGAGAGCCAGTCCTTAGTAAGTGAATGATCCCTTTAATCCTTTTGAAGCAGCTCCCATACTGTCTTGCTGTCTAGGAAAAAGCAGGTCAAAGGTAAAAATTAGTTTTTGATAACAACAAGGTTGACTGGAGGAGATCTACTTCTAAGGAAGTTATGAAAAAGGTACCTGAGTCTGAGAGAAATGCAACAGGGAAGATTACAGTTATAAGCTCAAATAAAGTTCAAAGAAAATGATTATAGCAACAAGCACTCTAAGGAAAAAAAAAGTATGAAGAACAGCTTAACAATTGCCTGATGCTCAGAAAGAAAGGGCTGGGAAGGAACATATAATGGTGAGTATTTCATTTACTCATTGGTGAAAGGGTACACGGGTAAAGGCCATCACAATTGTGGGGCTCTGATAAAAATTGAGGCAGCTATTACTTTTCAGGTCATAAAAAGAAGGTACTCTACTATCCAGTATTGCAATAATCTATCCCTCAAACATATCCCCAAAACCAAGAATTGCTGATGCCATTATGTGTCTAAAGAGCATAATCATGGTATCATGATTTAAGATCAGTTTTTTTTTTCTAGAAAATAAACAAACAAACAAACAAACAAAAATAGCATCTGATAATGTGATGGTGTGATTTAAGGTTAATTTTAAAGTGGAGCAGCATCAGAGTGCTTTCTGAAAAGCTTATCTATCTGTATTTATAGAAACAGAATTGAAACTGAAAACATGCACCCAGAACAAACAGAATTTGTTTAGTTTTTAGTATGGGACCTATCTGAGACAGCAGTTGTTTCCCTATGTCTACTTCGTAATTCTAGCCACAAAGCAGACATTTCACATTAAAATTTTATAATGTTTTACCTAGTCATGCTTCATCCCCAAGTCTTAGGCCCTATTAATAGCTATGAAAGGACTCCCAGATCTCTTGACTACTAATTCAGGTCATTTCTATGCTGAAGAGCAGATGATGTATCACTGAGAAAACATGGACATGTAAATTACAATTCCGAATTGAGATAGACAAAAGTTTGGAAATATTTGTGTTAGGAAAAGTTGTTTTTACTCTTCTTGTTCTTTTATTTAAACTAAGTAAATGTTTGAATTCATATGGTTTACAAAAATTTCTCTAAATACTAGTACAAGAATTGTTTACTTTGTTTGTAATCTGAAAAATAAATTAGTGGAACAAATAATTTCCTTTTTTTTTTTTAAAGAATGGGAGGAGAAATGATAGTATACAGCTAAATTTTTCTTAATGTAATGAAAAGATGCTAAGGATTATCTTATACAAAAATAAATCAACCCCCAAATCCTTGCAGTCTAACTAATTCGTGACTACATAATTTTTTCTGGACCTTCATAAAAGTATTTTTGAGGTATCAGTTTTAAAGACAGTTAAACAGGGGTTGACAGGTGACATGATGGTTAAGGGCTCTGGAATCCCACATGGTCAACCACTGTTTGAGTCCCAGACCTGGTGGCTTGCTTTCTCACTTTCCCTCTCTCTCCCTCTCTCTCT
>NW_006159448.1:3046057-3149996 GCF_000334495.1 Tupaia belangeri chinensis | reverse complement strand
TCCCTTCCTAATTAAAATAAAAATTTGAATAGTTTACCTTCCCTTTTATCTATACAAAACTCTTCTTCTTTCTATAACTTTTACTTCTACTATAAAGCCAAACTGGGGAATTTTCATTAAGCTTTGTTCTTATTTAACATTAATATTAATAAATAACCACACATACCATACCCAGGTGCTTATTTCATAATCAGTCACTTATAAATAGGAGCACAGTAAAATATATTTCTTGCCTACTACTGTTTCTAAAATTGATTCAGAAATAGACATGAAAATAAAACACTCCCTGTAGATTTTCACTTCTTCTAAATTGCTATTTTGAGGATTTTTTTCAAGCAGAAAAATAAAAATTTCTTATAAAAAACTTCTTTTTACTTTTTCAATCTGGATTCAGATAAAGCTCTAGAAGCAAACTGAGTTCCTACAGTGATTTGAGAACAAGAATAGAAATTTTTTTATTGAATGCAGGGCTCAGTCTTTGAGATACCATTTATGATTCCTCAGTAGTCAATGAACAAGCAGTTCACTCTTTCTTTTTGAATAAGAAAGGAGAGAAGACAGTAAAGTATTTCTCTAGGAAGTAACTAGTTTGTATTTTCTCATGGTTTCTAAAAAATAAGATTTAATTTATTTAAAAATTGTTTTTCATACACATGAACAAAAAGCATATAAAAATGCTCAGCATGTCTTATCATAGGGAAATACAAATCAAAACCACAATCAGATACCACTTAACCCCAGTCAGAATGGCTAAGATTAAAAAAATAAAGAATGACACATGCTGGAGAGGCTACCGTGAAAAGAGAACCTTTCAACAATGTCGGTAGGAATGTAAATTAGTACAGCCCCTATGGAGAACAATATGGAGGTTCCTCAGAGACCTGCAAATAGATTTATCATACAACCCAGTAATTCCACTCTTAAGTATCTACCTGAAGGACAGTATAACACTCAGGAGGAAAGACACTTAGACACTTGCACACCTGTGTTTTTTACAACATGATTCACAATTGCTAAGACACAGAATCAATCCAAATGTTCAAGAACAGATGAGTGGATTAAAAAAATGTGGCACGTATACATTATGGAATACTATTGAGCCATAAAAAGTGAGGCTTTGATATTTAATACAAAATGGACAAATATGGAAGATTTATTCTCAGTAAAAAGACAGACTATGAAAGACAGGCATTGCTATGTCCCCACTAAATATATATTAAATATCCATGCCCTATAACAGAAACTAAAACACTAGAAGGTATAATAGCAGGGAGAGCAACGGTAGATACTAGAGACAGTATAGGAGGGGTTGGGTAATAGGGGTTAGGAGAAGGGGGTCAGGGAAAAAATTAACAGATGTTAAAATGAAAAAGTATTTATCAATGATAATGTATATGGAAATATCTTAGACTCAACTAATATGCACTGTATTAATGCTGAGAAAAAACATACTTTACAGTATAAAGGTGTACAGTGATTTAATGCAAGTTTTAAAATTCTAACAAAAATAAATAAGAAAAAAATTTAAAAATAAAATAACATTTAATTTTTTTAATATTTGTCCCTTTTTAACTTTGTTTTTACTGTCTTCTCTGAAATAAACTGTCTTTCGCAAACTTTAGTAAACTGGGGAAAGTGGTAGTTGTTAAGTTGTTTGACTCCTATCATATACTGACAAATTCTCCTTAAAAAAATATTAATACATATTCAACATATTAGAATGAAAGTACTTAATAAAATTTAACTTTTAGAGATCAGAGATGCATGTTTTATCTCTCTCTTTTTTTTAGTTTATTTATTTATATCTTCTATGAATACAAGCAACAGAAAGAAAGAATGCAGGCAAGAGCAAGACAACATCAACAACAGAGTTCTGATGTTACAATTTATCTCCAGCCTTCAGACAGCCCTGGAACATGGGCAAGTACATGCCTGGCAATACTCAGGAAGGTATCTTTACTTAAACTTAGAACCTTCCCACGTGGGATTGCCTCACCGACCTTTACATTTTACAACTGGATCATCAATTGCCCCCTCCCCTACAGTTACTTACATTTAAAAAATTATTTTTATTTTTTTAGTTTTTTGCCATAAAGCATGTGCAATTTCCAGAGAGAGACAGGAAAGGTAAGAAATCACCTTCCCCCCCAGAGGGGATGGATGGCCGGCCACTCTGCAATCCCTTCTCCTCCATTCTCCTCTTGGGATATTGGGCAGCCATGCACACATGCCCAGTATGATTCTGAAGCCTCCAAGTTCCTGGGCTCAAACCACAGCCATGTGGGAGTCCAGCACATTAACCACCACACTATCTGTGGGTCCCTACTATTTTTTTTTAATGAAAAAGTGATGAAATATAAAGGACATTTGTAATTAGTTGAAATTCACTCTTTCGTCATTTAGTTTAAGCCTTTTTTCACAACTAATCCAGAATAATATACAAATATTTGTATTTGTTTCTTTTATCTTGAATTAACTTTATAATTAAACTGACAAACTTTCTCTTGCATCAAGCACATACTTAAATATATATTGACTTATTGGTCAATAGCCTACAGAGCTAATTTCATACAAAAATTATAGCTAACATTTATTGGGTGCTTAATTTGTACAGTTGCTGTGGTAAACAGTTTTTAAAAATTATTCTAATTTTACTGATCAGAAAATGGATTTTCTATTAGAGAACATAACTAAATTTCCCAGAGTCACACACTATGTGGTTGAAGATCAGGAATCTGAATCGCTAAAACTCAAGTTTCTGTGTTCTTTAAAATTGTGCTAGAAAACAGGAAGGATTATTTTAATTTGATTGAGAAATAAAAATACAAATACATTTATAATAGCCACTCTTCTTTGACGAGAATAGCATTTTGATTTTTATTTGGTTCACTCCAAATATATTTACTATTTTCTCTTAAGAACTGTTAAGCTGAAAACATTGAGTAATATGGAGATTAGATTACAAAGCCTAATTTCTAAAGCAACTTTCAAGACAGTAACTTTTTATCATAATATTTAGTAGCAATATTACTAGCGGCGATTTCTCTCTTACATAAAGAAACATTCAAAACAGTAATGAAGGAGTATGGTGGTTCAGTGGTCCTGCATGGGCTCATGCTGCTGGCTGAGGCTGGAGTACACTGCAGCTTGAAGGACCTACAGAGGAGGCTCTTCTGCTGCTCTGTCTCTCTCTATTTTTTTGGTATAAGGTGTGTGTGCTTGCCAGAAAGACAGAGAGAGACAGAGAGACAGAAAGGGAGAAATCACCCCCCGGGGGGATGGCCACGCCGCAATCCCTTCTCCTCCATTCTCCTCTTAGGATCATGGGCACACACACACATGCGCCCAGCGTGAGTTTAAGCCACCGGGTTTGGGATTCGAACCACGGTCAACTACATGGGAGTCCAGCGACATAGCCATTATGCTAACTGTTGGTCCCTGTGTCTCTTTTTCATAGAAAAAATAAAGAAATAAATTGAAAAAAAAGTGGTAATGGGTTCATGTTTTATGTATAATGATAGTTCTCAATCTTGCAAGGGCTCAAACACACCAAAGAACAGGGCGCATTCATGTTGGTAACACTGCATCCTGACTAGTATTTTTTGGTCTGTGAAGAGGTGATATTTAATTCTTCTCTTTTTTTTTTTTTTTTTTTTGAGAGGTTTTTGCTATAGGGTGTGTGTGCTTGCCAGAAAGACAGAGAGCCAGTAAGCAAGAAATCACCCCCAGGGGGGATGGCCACGCCACATCCCTTCTCTTCCATTCCCCTCTCAGGATCTTGGGCACGCACGCACACACGCCCGGCATGAGTTTAAGCCACTGCATCCCAGACTCAAACTGTGGTCAACTACATGGGAGTCTAGCAACATAGCCATTACGCCAACTGCAGATCCCTTTAATTAATCTCTTAACTCTCCACATGCTGGTTACATTTCTGGATAAAAAGTGATTAAGGCAGGAAATATTCTGTTCTTTTGCTGCTCATAAACACACAGACTTCAGAACGTTTAAGGGAAACTTCCTACATAGTTAAGAAGCGTTTCCAGGAGAGCCAGATATTCATTTTCTCTGTAGCCTGATCAATCACTATTTTAGATCATGTGTTTTTTGTTACTGACTTAAGTCTCATTAAGCAATATTTAGAAGTTAGGACAACACCAAACATATTTATTTGTTCCTATAGAGAATGAGTACTAGGATGATAAAATGGTGAAAACTCCATAAAACCAGAAACACAGTTACACTGCTCATCAAAACAAGATTAACTACAAAAAGAGAGAGTTAACCATAGAACAGCTGAAAGAAAGAAAATACCTTTAGGGAATTTATGATAAAATAAGCCAGCATTGATCTTCCTGGTAGGGTCCCTATTTTCTATTTGCTAGAAAAATGTACCTCAACATTTTATGTTGCCTGGTCTTTATTTTTATTAGTGTTGTTTATGGTCTCCCTGATTATTTGGAGTATTTGGATATTCTTATCTTGGTAGATACAACTTCTTTAAAAAAACTTCTATTGTCAGTGTCCAAGAAAGTTAATATAAATTTAATAGTGATATAGTAATATTTTGTGTGTACACAGATTGGAACCTAGGAATAAAATAATATACAAGACAGGACCAGCAGGCATCATGGTAAATAAGGTACCAGATCCCACATGGCTCCCTGAGTGGTTGGAGTCTGGGATTCTGCGGCTTGAAAATCATGGTGGGTGCATATGCTTGTATGCCCCAAATCCTGTGACCAGAGGAGAATCACCCTCCGGGGTGGGGTGGGGTTCTCACTTCCTCTCTCTCTTTCTCTCCCTCTGTTTCTTTCTGCCAAGTGCATGTGCACTATCACCAAATCTTAAATAAAGATTAAAACATACTAACTAATATATAAGACTGTGAAACAAAACATAAAATCTTTCCTTTATATTTAGGCCTGTAGATTTTAATGAATTGAACCAACATCTATTAAGTTGCAAACTTTTAGGTCTGTGTGTGTGTGTGACAGGGAGAGAAAGAGATAAGGGAATGAAGCTCAGGGATGAAGCAGAAGCCAACAAGAAAATTAAAGATGACACTGCGAATATATTTGCTGCGTTCAAATGAACTAACTTTAAAGTTAACCAAGATAGCTTTAAACGTCCTCATCTGTGAATTCCTTTTAAGATAAGCTATTTTGTAAGAGATAATCTTGAAATAACTTGATTTGTACAGCTATGGGAAATCATTGTCCTGACTGGCTTTTCTCAGAATAACACACTCCCTGCCTCCTAGGATGCCAAAATTATCAGAAGCTCTTACTATCATGTATGAAGGTTAATATAAAGTTTTATAGAAGCCTCTATCACCCAGAAAATTGTAATGGAAGATACTTAGTACAGTAAAATAATAGTACAAAGAGGGGGAGAATATTTTATTTTATACTGCATGTTTTGTCTAATGAACTCTGCCTATAGATGATGCAATTTTTTAATTCCATGTTGCATAGAAAACCCTAAAGAGGGAACCAGCAGTTAGCGCAATGACTATGTCGCTGGACTCCCACGTAATCGACCGTGGTTCGCGTCCCAGACCCAGTGGCTTAAAACTCACGCCGGGCGCGTGTGCGTGCGTGCCCAAGATCCTGAGAGGAGAATGGAGGAGAAGGGATTGCAGCGAGACCATCCTCCCTGGGGGGTGATTTCTCGCTTTCTGTCTCTATGTCTCTCTGTCTGTCTGGCGAGCGCACACACCCTATAGCAAAAATCTCTCAAAAAAAAAAAAAAAGAAAAGAAAACCCTAAAGGCCTCGAATTTATTTGGGGACCACAGAGAAATTTTGCAGCACAAAGGGATACTTTAGAATTTATGTTCTTATATTTTCTTTCTACATTTTTCTCAGAAACAAAGTTTTTTTTTAATTTTTAAAATTTTGTATAGTTTATTCATTTATTTTTATACATTCAATTACTGTATATCATTACAGCTTATAAAATAAATTTTCCCAGCATAAATATACTGTATATTAGTCCAGTTAAAGGTATTACCATATATGTTATCATCAACAGGTAATTTTCCATTTTTGTGTCCCTTAAGGAACTACTCTGTTAAATTCAGAAAACATGGTATCAGAAGACAGCTGCTGGTGTAGTGGTATTATGCAAGATTCCTATTCTTGCAACCTGAGTTTGATCCCTGGGTGGCCTAGTGGTAGGCTTGGCTCTGTTTGGGGACCAGCAGATGTTGGAATGGTTACGTCACTGGACTCCCATGTAATTGACCATGCTTTGAGTCCTGAGACCCGGCAGCCTAAAACTCATGCCAGACATGTGTGCATGTGTGCCCAAAATCCCAAGAGGAGGATGGAGCAGAAGGGATTGCAGTGTGGCCATCACCCTGGTGGTGGTGGTGGTGGGGGTGATTTCTTGCTTTTTGTCTCTCCGTCTCTCTCTGTGTCTCCAGCAAGGGCATGTGCCTTGTAACCAAAATCTCTCTAAAACAAAAAAGAAAGAAAGGAAATAAAAAAATGTGGTTTGGGACTCAAATTGCAGTCAGCCATGTGGGAGTCTAACACCCCAACCACCACAGCACCTTCTGGTCCCTGTATATTTTGTTTTAATTAAATCAATAACTCTTCCATCTACAGTGCTGTATTCTTGCACCTCCAAGAAATACTTGGAGAGCTAGCAAAATGCGCTAGGGCAAAGCAATTTTCAGAATCACATTAGAAATAGAAATTTTAGTATACTAAGCAGATATGTTTCAGTAGGTGTGTACTAGAGTATTTAATTTTCTTTGGAATAATTGTATAAAAACAAAACTATTCCAATACTTGTTGAAATGGTGAGAAAGGGTCAGCCCATGGCCTGGTAATTAAGACAGCTAGATGGAATATTGGATCTGGAGGCTGGAAAAATATGTTGAGCATAAGTGATATGTGTGTGCATGCCCAAAAATCCCAACAGGAGGGAGAGCTAGAGGAAAAGGATCCCCATGGAGGGTGCTTTCTTACTTTTCATCTCTCTGCCTCTCTCCAGGAAATGCACATGCCCTCTGGCAAATGAAAAAAAATGAAAAAGTAAAGGATGAAAATTCTGTACCATACAGACATAATTTTATATAAAAAAGTGTGGGACCAGCAGATGGCATAATGGTTATGTCACTGGACTCACATGGAGTTGACCGTGGTTCAAGTCCTGGATCTGGTGGCTTAAAACTCATGTTAGGCACATGTACATACATGCCCAAAATCCTGAGGAAAATGGAGGAGAAGGGACTTTGGTGTGGATGTCCTCCCTGAGGGTGATATCTTGCTTTCTGTCTCTCTTTCTCTCTCTGTCACCCTGGCAAGCACATACAGCCTATAGCAAAAAATCTCTTCCTCTAAAAATAATTTTTAAAAATGTATACTTAAGCCAGCCAGAAACAATAACTGCAAAACTAGAGTCTTGCTGCATAGTCTTGAATAAAGCCTACCTGACCATGTTTTCAGTTTGTTTTCTTAATGAAAGCAGATTTGGAGGCACATGCACACATGTACTGGATGCATTTCTTAAGCTGAGTTCCAGGACTTGAACCATGCTGTCAGCCACGTGAGATCCAGATATCTGAATCACCAACAAAACCAGCTGGCACCATCTTTTTTTATTTTCAATCTATGTCAGTGACTTTCAACTGAGTTTCTTGTGGATAGCCTATATTGTAAATTATCATTATTTGTAAGTTTATATTTTCTTTAGGTTTTTGCCATAGAGCATGTGTACTCACCAGAGAGAAAGTGAGAGAACGGGAAAGTGAGAAATCACCCACTTGGAATGATGGCCACACCGCAATCTTTTCTCCAGCCTTCTTTCAGGATTTTAGACATAAATTCACACGTGCCTGGCATGATTTTCAAGCCACCAGGCCTGGCACTTGAGCCACAGTTGGCCATATGAGAATCTAGTGCCTGAACCTCCACACAATGCGCGGGTCCTAAGTTTATATTTTCAAAATCACTGACTTGCTAAAAATGTATCTGTAACCTCAAAATTAATATTTGTGGCACTTTCCTAGCCATTCAGAGACATGGGCAGAATGGCAATCAGATTAATCATCAGATTGATCCCAGCTGGGGTTAATGTAGGGTGACCCTTGTCCCTCCCTGTTTCAGTTTTCATGCTGCAAGCAAGCGTCCTTTTCGTAGTCTGTTTAGAGCTATCCTTTTACATTTTTGTGCTTTATGTTATGATTTCATGGTTTACGATGGCCCCTAAGCACAGAGCTGAGGTGCTGTCTAGTGTTCCTTAGTGAAAGATTGTGATGTGCCTTATGGAGAAATTAGATGTTGGATAAGCTTCATTCAGGCAGGGATTGTGTAGTGCTGTTGGCCATGAGTTCAATAGTAATAAATCAAATATATACTAAATAAGTGGATTTAAGTAGAACACATATAAAACAAGGTCATATATTTAGCAATTGAGGAAAATGATCAGAAGCTTACCGGAACCTCAGCCTGTATTTTCTATGAGAGTAATGTGTCAGTATTTGCACTGACTTTCTAGAAACAACTAGCATGAAAAATAAAAATTACTTGTAGTTGGCTCATGTCTTTCTTAAAAATCAACTCTTGGGGGAACCAGCAGTTGGCGTAATGGCTATGTCGCTGGACTCCCGCGTAGTTGACCGCGGTTCGTGTCCCGGACCCGGTGGCTTAAAACTCACGCCGGGCGCGTGTGCGTGCGTGCCCAAGATCCCGAGAGGAGAATGGAGGAGAAGGGATTGCGGCATGACCATCCCCCCTGGGGGGTGATTTCTCGCTTTCTGTCTCTATGTCTCTCTGTCTGTCTGGCGAGCGCACGCGCCCTACAGTGAAAATCTCTCCAAAAAAAAAAAAATCAACTCTTGGGACAGCCCATACCCTGGCTGATAAGAAAGCTGAATCCCACATGGTCAACTCTGTCCTGGACCCACAGCTTAAATAAAAACACATGGAGCACATGTGGACGCATGCCCAAAATATAGAAGAAGGGACTGTGGTTTTACCATGCTCCATTGGGAATGCTTTCTTGCTTTCCTTCTTTCTCTCTTTCTCTGTTGCTCTCTTCAGTGAATGCATCTTCTGGCAAACTAAAAGACAAAAATAAAAATAAACTCCATTTATTCACTTGTTTGCTTATTTTAGTTTACTATAGATTACATTCACCAGAGAGAAGGAGGTGGGGGAGTGAGAAAGCACTCGCCACACTCCCAGGGTATGTGACCACACCACAATCCACAATCTCTTCTCCATTCTCTTTTCGGAATTTTGGCACACAACAATATGCCTGGCATGTTCTTTAAGCCACCAGGTCCGGGACTAGAAATCTGGTCATTCATGTGGGAGTCCAGAGCCTTAACCACCATGCCACCCACAGACCTGAAGCGTATGAATTTTACATTGTCTAATATTTAAATATTCAAAGATATAGACATGTTGAAGAGTTCCACAGCAGACTCACATAGTTATTACACAGATTCTATAGTCAACATTTTTAGAAGTGACTTGTACTGCAAAGTTGGCCATGTGGGGTCCAGCCACCTTAACCACTACACTACCAGCTGGCCTCTCAACTGTGTGGTTTTGGTTTTTGTTTTTTTTGGAGAGGTTTTTGCTATAGGGCACTTGCGCTAGCCAGACAGAAGGAGAGAGACAGAGAGATAGAAAGCGAGAAATCACCCCCCAGGCCCCCAGGGGGGATGTCCACGCTGCAATCCCTTCTCCTCCATTCTCCTCTCGGGATATTGGGCAGGCACGCACACGCGCCTGGCGTGAGTTTAAGCCACCGGGTCCGGGACTGGAACCTTGGTCGACTACATGGGAGTCCAGAGACATAGCCATTACGCTAACTGCTGGTCCCTTAACTGTGTTTTTTGAATTGGTATGTTTAGATTGCTTATGTTCGAAGAAACTATTGATGTGTTAGGGCTATGCTAATGGTTATTCTTCTCTCTTTCTCATTCCTTTTTTTCAAAATTCTTGCCTTCTTGTGGTTTATTTCAATATGTTTTAGGAGTTATTACTGATTTATTTATAGTTTTCTTTGGTGCATATCTTTGAATAGTTTTCTTAATTGCTGCTGTGGGGATTACAGCGTACTGATACTACTTATTACACTCTACTAATTATCAACGCTTCCCAAATTTGAGTGAAGTTTGGGCGCCTTACTTCCATTTTAACTCCTTTACCTTCTTTAATTGTAAATATTACTGTCTTGAACATCAGGTTATATTTGGTTCCAAATATCAAACATTTTTTATTAAATTTATGATAAGGAGAACAGCCCATTGTATACATTCATATTTCTACTTTTATTTATTTTCCTTCTTTTTGGTGCTTCAAGATTCCATCTTATACATTTTCAATTCTGTTTGACAAACTTCTGTAACTTTTTTTTTTTGATCGGAGTGAAGGAAGGATCTAAGTAAGCTGGTTCAATTTTATACTTCCAACAAAGATGCTACTTGGACTAGAAATGAACCCTGACTCTCTTAATAATCTGTCAAGAGACTCAGGAAAAGAAGTGAAGGGAACATTTAGAGTATTTTGATTCAAAGTAATCCACATAAAGCGAAGGTGTTAATTTTATATTTTTGTTTTTTTTTGGAGAGATTTTTGCTATAGGGCATGTGCGCTCGCTAAATGGACAGAGAGAGACAGAGAGACAGAAAGCAAGAAGTCCCCCCCCCCACCACCACTGGGGGTGATAGCCATACTGCAATCCCTTCTCCTCCATTCTCTTCTCAGGATCTTGTGCACGCATGCACATGCACCCGGCATGAGTTTAGGCCACTGGGTCCAGGACTGGAACCGTGGTCAACTACATGGGATTCCAGTGACATAGCCATTATGCCAATTGCTGGTCCCAAAGGTGTCAATTTTTTAAAGAAGGAGACCTACGTAGAAACATGTCTTTGGCCCATCTTGTTAAAAGTTTGAGAGAGAAAATAGTCAGGCTTATATAGATAATTACATGCAATATGATATTAAAAAAGTGTGTGTCTATTTGTATGTGTATGTATATGCAGTAAATGTATATAATATTTGTATATTTAGAATTTCCTTTGGTACATTTTGTGTTGCCCTTCTTCATGTGGACCGAAGACTCTAATTGGCATTTGCTACTATAACCTTAGATTGTCTTCATAGTATTTTCAGGGCAGTGAAGTTAACCATCCTTTAAGAGCAAGTCTTCTGACTATAATTTCTTTTAACTTTCCCACATCTGTGAATGTCTTTATTTCTCCTTTATTACCGAAGGGTAGTTTTACCAGAAATAAAACTCATAACATGCAGATCTGCACTTTTAGTACTTAAAAATATTGTGCCACTTTTAATCAAATTTCAGGATTTCCAATGAGAAATCTACTGTAATTGAAATTGACATTCTCTTTATCATCTGTCTCTGGCTGCTTTTAAGATTTTTTTTCTTAGTGTTTAGTTTTCAGAATATTAATTATGATGTGACTTGTCGTGGATCTTTTAACATTTATTATATTTGGTGTTTCCATGTCTCTTGAACCTGTAGATTTATATATTTGAACATATTTTGGAAATTTTCATCAATCATTTCTTTGAATATTCTTTTATTCCCATTCTTTCTTCTGAAACTCCAATGAAAAATGTTATATATGATTATTGTATCAAAAGTCTCTGAGTCTTTTTTTTTTTTTAAAAAAAAAGCTTATTATCTCTTTGTTGTATAAATTAGGTAAATTCTACTGATTTGTTCTCAAGTTCACTGAGTCTATCTTCTCTCATATCCATTCTACTAATAAGCCTACCCAGAAAGTTTTTGTTTTTTCTGTTGTGTTTTACAGTTTCATAATTTCCACTTGGTTCTTTCTTACAAATTTTATTTATTTTCTAAGATTTTTAATTTTATTATTTGTTTTGGCAAAATTTGTAATTGTTTACTGAAGGATTTATATGATTGCTGTTTCGAAATTCTTTTTTTTTTGGAGAGGTTTTCGCTATAGGGCGCATGCGCTCGCCAGACAGACAGAAACATAGAGACAGAAAGCGAGAAGTCACCCCCCAGGGGGGATGGTCACGCCGCAATCCCTTCTCCATTCTCCTCTCAGGATCTCGGGCACGCGCGCACACGCGCCCAGCGTGAGTTTTTAAGCTACCGGGTCCAGGATGCCAACTGCGGTCGACCATGTGGGGGTCCAGGGACATAGCCATTACGCTAACTGCTGGTACCCTGTTTCAAAATTCTTGTTAGATGATTCCAACATCTGATTTATCTTGATGTTGCAATCAATTGGTTATCTCTTCCCATTTTATTTATTTTCCCAGTTTTTTCTATGACAATATATTTTTTATTGTATTCTGAGCATGTTGCCTATTATGTTGTGTCAGTGCTACATTTTTGTTTATTAAGAATGGTGTTACTTTGTTGCTTAACATTAGCATGTTTTAGGGTGTGATGCTAATGAAAATTTAGTTTTCTAAGACTTTGTTGGGGCCAGCAGGTGGCATGGTGGTTGTTGGGGCCAGCAGGTGGCATAGTGGTTAAGGACGCTAGACTCCCACATCACTGACCACAGTTTGAGTCCCAGACCTGGCAGCTTGCTTTCTCACTTTCCCTTTCTTGCTCACTCTGTCCCTCTGGTCAAATTTAAATAAATAAATAAATAAATAAATAAAATTAAAACATTAAAAATAATTATTAAAAAATACTTTGCATCACTATTTGGTCTGCTTGCTTTCATGGTGCTGTTCAAGCTCCTACATATCCGGTTAGTGCTACTTGATGTGTCAGGAGTAGCATCCTCAAATTGGCCCATCTGGGGGTCTCTTGATCAGAGCGGAGGATCTCCTGCACACAGGAACAAAGAGATTTTCACTGTAGATAGCTGTCATGGCCAGATGCCCTTGTTGGTGTCACCGAATTTCCCAGGTACTTGATGAGACAGAGAAGAGGTGAATACCTTCAGGAACCACTAACTGTTCGTGTGGTTCCTGTTGATCACCTTTGTCAGTGACACCAGGCTCCACTGGTGTTGTTAGGGAGATTCATGCTTGACATTGGGGAGAAATAAGCTTATTTGGTTGTCTTCACTTTTTAGGTTGGGGATTAAGAAATGCTAGGTTTGGGAACCAGCAGTTAGCGTAATGGCTATGTTGCTGGACTCCCACGTAGTCGACCGTGGTTCACTTCCCGGACCCGGTGGCTTAAAACACACGCTGGGTGCATGTGCATGCCCAAGATCCCGAGAGGAGAATGGAGGAGAAGGGATTGCAGTGTGACCATCCCCCAAGGGGGGTGATTTCTCTCTTTCTGTCTCTCTGTCTCTCTGTCTTTCTGGCGAGTGCACGCACCCTATAGCAAAAACCTCTCAAAAAAAAAAAAAAAAAAGAAATGTTAGGATGTTTGGATCATCACCTTTGTTGGATAGGGGAAGTAAGACACCCTGCTTATTACTTTTTTTCTTGTCTTGAGATCCTTAACTTGTCTACTACCCTCCTCACACTTTCTGACATCATTTTTTTCCTTTTTCTGCTGCTTCTAAAGCTTATATTTGTCCTAAGAAGAGAAAAACAGGGAAAAACAAATCTATACCATCTTGCCCAGATCAAAAGTCTGTATTACAACACTATAAGTATGCTTTAGAATTTTTCAATGTATTTTTAGTTTAATATGATCTATAAGTTATAAAATAGATAAAATATCAAAACTTAAAAATTATCAAATTTGACCACATACTGTAACATACTAGGATCTCTGGGATCAGAAGACAGTGTAATAGCTATGTCACTAGATTCACGTGTAGTTGACTGCGGTTCGAGTCCCAGGCCTGGTGGCTTAAACTCAGGCCAGGCACATGTGTGTGCATATCAAAAAAAAACTGAGAGGAGAATGGAGAAGGGATTGCAGCATGGCCATCTCCCCCAAGGGGTTATTTCTAACTTTCTGTCTCTCTGTATCTCTCTGTCTTTCTGGCGAGCACACGGGCCCTATAGCAAAAACCTCCCCTTCCCCTCAAAAAAATAATAGGATCTCCTACTCTACTAGCATGCCAAAAGAGAAAATTAAAAAGCAAAAAATTCAGGGTGAGCAGATGGCATAGTGGTTACATAGCTGAATTCCCACACAGCCGACTCATTTCTAGTCCTGGACCAGGATCCAGTTGCTTGAGAATCATGCTGGGTACATGTGTGTGTGTTTCCAAGATCTGGAGAGGAGAGTAGAGCAGAGGGGATTGCCATGTGGTCATTCCCTCTGGGTGGTGATTTCTCATTTTCCGTCTCACTATCTCTGTGACTCTCTCTCCAGCGAGCACATGGACCCTAAGGCAAAAAACTCTTAAAAATAAATAAATAAATAAATAAATGCAACAAATTCAGGAACTAGCTTTATTTAAAAACTTACTTGTAATGAATATGTAGCTCTGATTACATGCTTTAAAACTCAAGTCTTGGGACCAGCAGTTAGTGTAATGGCTATGTCGATGGATTCCCATGTAGTGGACCACGGTTTGTGTCCCAGATCCAGTGGCTTAAAACTCACGCCAGGCGCATGTGGGTGCATGCCCAAGATCCCGAGAGTAGAATGGCGGAGGAGGGATTGTGGCATGACCATCGCCCCTGCGGGGGTGATTTCTCTCTTTCTCTCTCTTTGTCTCTCTCTCTCTCTCTGGCGAGTGCATGCACCCAAAAGCAAAAAAAAAGTCTCAAAAAAAACAAGATAAAAAATACTTGAGTCCTAAGATTCTGGAAAACATCTTTCTGAGTATATTTCATTTGTTAGTCAACATTTTTATTTAGAAAACATTGTTTTAAGTGAGAATAAGTCTATACACAATTCTGATGGTTGGATTCAAAGTTTATTATCAAGGGTATGCTCCAGGAAGGTTAGATTTGCCCAATTGGAGTCCTCACCAAGATTCCAGACTTTTAAAAATAAGGCTTTATAGTCCACATTACAGAGGTTGACTTTTCTTGACCAAATAATGATTATGAACAGTACTGTGAAAGAGATTTTTGTGGAGTTAGAATAATTCTATTTCTTGATTTAAGTGGTGTTAATGCAAAACTACACTATAATAAAATAACTCAGACCTGTATGTACACATTGTTAAACATATAAATAACAGATATAATTATGCTTATATATACATTGGTAACATGTATCAATGTTAATATCCTTATTTTGACATTAAAATTAAAAATGTGACCATTGGTATTAACTGAATGAAGAGTACAAGGAACTTCTCTACTCTTTTTGAAAATTCTGAAGTGGGGTCAGTAGGTAGTATAGTGGTTAGAGCACTGGACTCCTTCATGACTGACAGTAGTTCAAATTCTGGACCTGGCAGTTTGCTTTCTCACTCTTCCTTTCTCTCTATATGTCTCTCTCTGGTCAAATAAAAAAATAACAATATAATAATAATAAATAAAATTAAATATATTTAAAAATTCTGTCATTTTATAATTATTTTAAAATAGAAAGCAATAAATTACTATAACATTATTTTAATTTCTGCAATCCAAATATCTCATTATTACTGCTTTTTGTAATTCTCCAACTCTTAGATAATGTATGTACTATTTGAAATGAGCATTACAATTATTTTGATAAGTCCTAAAAATGACAGCAGATTTCATTGGCATTAGATTATATTGACAGATTATTTGAGAAGAAGAATGAAAAACTGCAGAATGAACACATTCTTCCTCTCTCCTTGTAGTTTCCAGATGGAATAGATAAGAGCCCAGACCTCTGGGTTACTGTAACCCTAATGCTGCAGGCCCGGAAGTCTGGCAGAGAAAATGTGTGCGACTTGATTCTCTGTGAAATATGACATTTTCTTTTTTCTCAAGAAAGGAGACTTTGAAATTCAGTAAGCCCAGAAAGTGTTAGTCATAAACTATAATTAACATGCCAAGAAAGGTAAAGCATCTTTATGGGGTTGATGTTCAGTAAAATGAGATATCCTGGCTCTGCCATGGAAATTTAAATTCTCTTTAATAGTAATGTTTTGCATATCATATAATATTTCAGAAAAAGAAATAAATGGCATTTGTAATACCTTTAAAATCTTATCCTTTTCTGTCTTTTCTCTGTATCATTCCTCATGTTCTAATAATTGGACTAATATTTTAGTTACTTAAATGTTTTCTGCCTTTTATAAATGTCAAGCACAGAATCTGAAAAGTATGAGAGGAAAACATTGAATTTACTTTTAAATAATGACCACATCACCCCTGATTAAAACTATCTAGTGATTAGAGACAACTCAATCCACTCACTTGATCATAGTCTTCAATGTTCCATGCGATCTGACCCTGCCTATGTCATTGATCTCACTCTGCTCTTTCTTTCATTCTGCAAATATTATTGACCATCAGCTGCATTGCAGGCACTCTTCAAGGTTACTGGGCACGCAAGAGTGAAAATACAGGAGCCATTATATACCTGCTGCCATGGAGTGAATATCGTAGTTGGGAGAGTTAAATCTATCAAATCAGTGAGTGTGTGATTTTCTATATTCCTTTATATAAAAAATTACTGAAGATAAAATAATACACAAAGAAAAATGCTTATTTTATTTCCAATTGATTGCTGGGTCTTACTTGCAGCCTTTTGAATAAAAGAATTAGTAGACATTATAATGAGAATATTGTTATTAGAATGAGATGAATCAGGCACATTTTCACTACATCTGGAATTTAAGGGAAGATCTGATAGGTATAATGTTTGGCTATATGCCCATCGCTTGGGCAGGGAACTTTGGACCATCTTGACTGGTTATGTCATCAAGATCGTTTGTAAAGTGGGAAGGATATTTTCTCACAGGAAAATGAGGGTGTTGTTTCTCCAAACGTGGCTGCTATGACATTAGAAACACTAAACATATTTCTTGCTTTATTCTCCTGCAAAAAAGGGAGGACGCATACAGTTTCAACTTTCCAGGTGGAGGAATTAAAAACTTGGAAGTTCAAATGCACAAAGCCAAAAGCATAGTAAATGACACAACTAAGACCTGTTCTCACTTCAAATCTAAAGCTAGTGTGTATTTTACTATCAGGAATTACTAAGCTGATGCTCAGAAAGGAGCTTTAAAATGTTTATGACTCTCTTGAAATAATATGCAACTGTTGTTTATAGGTTTGGATGTGATTTATTTGAGGAAGTGATCTGTGGATTTAATTAGATTCTTAATAGGCCCATGACCACAATAAATAAATAAATAAATAAATAAATAAATAAAATTGAAAAATTAAGAACTTTTGCATACTACATATGACATCTATTGTGAAGAGCTAAAAAGAGTTTGAAATCGCTCTATTCTGTGGTTCACGTCCTTTTTTTTTTTTTTTTTTTTTTTTTTTTTTGACAATCTAGGAGGCATTAAAGCTCAGTTACAGGGGTCAGCAGGTGGCATAGTGATTAAGGCACTGAACTCCCATGTGGTTCGAGTGCCAGACCTGGTGACTTGAAATTTACGCTGGGCATGTGTGCGTAAATTCCCAAAATTCCAAGAGGAGAATTGAGAAGGGGTTGTGGAGTGAATATCCCCACTGGGGCAGTTGATTTCTCACTTTCTGTCTCTCTGGTAACACATGTGTCCTATAACAAAAGTCTCTCTCTAAAAAAAAAAAAGAAAGAAGAAAGAAAGATAAAGAGAAAAGAAAGAAAAAGTTCGGTTAAAGGGGACAATGCGATCCACCATTTACCACTAGTCTGGGAATTACAATTACATTTTCGGGGAAGTAGTCCCTAAGGATGTGAAAGAAGGCTGCCTCATTTGAGAGGTAATGACAAGCATCTTCTCACTCACTTCTACAGTTTTTTCAATCATCCTCAGATGAAATCACAAAGTATTTGCATTTAGCCTCTACTCTTTTTATTACTTGGCACGAGTGGGAGAAGAAGGTTGCCAGTTTGTTCTCTACGACACAGTGAGGGAACTTGGACCTGCTCATTTCCCAGCTCTGGCAGAATTGCCTCAAGAGAGAGATAAATGCTAGCACAGATTAACCTTAAAGTCTGTATTTCAGTAATTAGATGGGAAGAGGGACTAGAGACTTATCCTTCAATGAACGTGCACTGCTTTAAGAAATATAATAAGGCAGGGATTCCCTGAGAAACCAAAACAAGGCATTTCTTCTCAGCTGTAAAAGGAAAATTATAGGCATAACAGATGTGAAAGTGCTTTGAAAAAGTAGATAAAACACTAGGAAATTGTGAAGGTTCATGATGGAAGCAATCTCCCTATCCCCCACCCAAAATGCTTCATTACATTCATGTGCATAAAACTGGTAGCAATGAAAGACAATACTGAGTAAGGATGAGTTAAGTGATGAATATTATAATTATGAATTAGCATGTTCTGGTAGGATTACCTAAATTTATTTTTTCAGTGATTTAAAAAAAAAATTGGGGTACTTAAGAATGATGTTTTTCCCTTTGGAGAACAAAGATTAGTATAAGTTACATCTATTTGCATTTGGCTGAGTATTCTAAGACTACTCATGTGGGTTTAGGAATCAATCCCAGATGCACACACACACAGAATCTTTCACTGCCGGCTCTGTACTCACTTCTGACTTTTTAGCCCTAGATAATAGTTAAAGCTTCTTTCTTTGAAGAAAAAAAAAAACAAACAAAAATAAAAGACTGCTTTTCCAGCTTTAGAATTCTTTGTTCTTCATTTTTGGAATCTTTTGGATAATTCAGGAAAACAAAATTTCTATGTACTCACATGTCATTTATTAGGTAATACATTTTTAGGCAGAGAAATCTACATATACAAACCTCAAAACTATCTTATGAGTCAAGATTAACAACTAAAAATAGAAATTTACTTTTTTTCTTGCAATAACTAACTACTACTTTTTTGTGGTCTTTCCCCAAAGCCATCTCTTATTGTGAAGATCCTTTTCACTAGGCAACAACAGTCTTCCTCTGAGGAGAAAGCAAAGGAATAAAATGAGAACGGAGATACAGACTTTTCCTGGGCAAGAGAGATGACGAGGGCAAGCTCTGATTCCTACACTTAAACAATATTTGTTGTATGCCAAGCATCTTTATTAAAGCTCTACGGAAAATAAGTCCTGCTACAAAGAAGGGTCTAGCAACATGTGAAATACCCTGTAGCAACATCACTTAGTGACTTGTTAGATAGGCAAATTCTTGGGCCCTACCTCAGGACTACTGAAGACAGAGACCATAATTATTGCTTTTTTTGTTTTGTTTTTAAAGTATATTTATTTTGAGAGAGAGATAAAAAGAAAGAGAGATAGCACTTCTGACACGGTCTTGCTGCCATCCATGATCCACCCCCTGCTTCATCCAATTTGGATTGTGGTCATGAGCATCATGGGCATACTCAGGGAGGTCTCCAGACCTTCATTGGTGACCATCACATGTGTCAGGCTCAAATATATATATATATATATTGCATTTTATGGCTATGCCACTGTCTGGACCTTGTAATTTCTGTTGTTAGCAAACTCTCCAGGTTGATTTTGATGTCCATTAATATTTGAGAACATCTATCCTTTCAAAGAGCCATTTTTCTTGCCCTTTGAGATACACATACAAATGTTTGTATAAGGTTCATTTACTTTCCTACATCTTTAAATTTTAATGTCATGACTTTTAGTTCAATCAATATCCAACTTTTATTTTATTATGATTATATGTACATTTTTTCCCTAAAATGTTTTATTTTTTTCCAGCAAAAAGAGTTTCATTTTTTTCAGATTATTATTATTTTTTTATTCTCTTTATTTTTATTTTATTTTATTTCAAGATCTTTTATACATTCGATCACATTATTTAGCTTGCAAAGTGAGTACTCCAACATGTTTACATTTCTCCCAGTCTAGATGATAATGCTGTAAAGTTATCTTCAATAGATAATACCCCATTTCTTTGTCCCATTAAAGCTATGCCTCTCTATTTTTCTCCTTACTGTCTTTCCTCAGACTCTACTCCTTCACTCACGCTCTTCCGCACACAATATCTGGTATTCATAATCATTTACTGTATTTCTATATTATTTAGTCATTCAGTTTTAGTCATAGAGTGTGGACACTACTTATAAAGTGGAGACATACAACGTCTCTCCTTCATAGCCTGGCTTGCTTCACTGAGCAGTAAACCTTCCATACACATCTACTTTCTGTCAAAAGCCAGGGTCTTGGTAGTATACATCAGCCTCTGCCCACAACGACACCCAAGGAGGGTCTCTTCCTGAAACCCTTTAGCTCTTAATGGGCTTGTGTTTCCTCACCATTAGGCAGAGCTCTCAGTCTGGGTTTTCTTTTGTCCTCTCCTCTGTGTGGACTCAGAATGTGTACTCCTTTGTCCTGTGTCTCCTACCTCCCTTTCTTGATAATTTATTTCTCCATTCTCTAGGCTCCCTGATAAAAGATGAATGCAAATTAATAGTTTGGAACATTGTTTATGGAAATTTTAAAATTTTACTCTCTTGTAAATTTGTAAAGTTGTTGTGGTTGTTCTTTCCTATTTAAAACATACCACTAAAGGGTCAACTGGGGGCATGGTGGCTAAGGCACTAGACTCCCACGTTGTCAATGATGGCTCAAGTCCCAGACCCTATGGCTTGAAAATCATGCTGGGCATGTGTTTTTGTATGCCCAGAATCCCAAGAGGAGAATTGAGGTGAAGGTACTGCAGCATGGCCATTCCTCCCAGGGTGTGATTTCTTACTTTCCCACTCTGCCTCTCCCTGGTGAGTACATGTGCCCTATGGCAAAAACTAAAACCAAACAAACAAAAACATTAAAGAACGGCATAGGAGCTCTGTGTTTATGGAGGAACTCATGAACTGGTTTTGCTGTAAAAGAAAGAGATTCAACAAAATTGCAGTTATATTATTAGAGAACTCTTTAAAAGCAATGTCTATATATCTTTTCCTGAGGCCGTTAGTGTTTTCTCTTATAATAGTATTTTAATTTATTGTCTTGGGGAAAAGAAACTGGTGATTGTATATCTGACTCCCAGCCAGAGGAAATGGAGCCATGTAGCAATAAGGATGGGACATCTGGCCCTTCAGGATGAAGACTTCCACTTCCCAGTACTGCACCTCTCTCTGCCTTCTACTGTGTCAAGATTCTCTAAATCGGTAGCAGTCTGTTTCACTTTCCCAGCAGAAAAACTTCCAGGCTCCAGCCACTGCTTGGATATGCAGGATTTGATTTTCCTATATAGACATTCAGACAATTCTTCTGTTTTCAGGTCTACACCACACACAAAATGTATGGATTGTCTGACATTCTGCACTGTGATTAGGCTTGATTCTCATTGGAGTCCTCCTTAAAAATCATTTTCCATTTAGTTTATTTCTCTCTGCCAATAATATTAAGTCCATAGCTGTCCAAGACATGTCATGAGAAGAACAGATGCATGAGATATTTTGAAGGGTGGATTAACAGATCATGATGACTAGATGACTGCATAGAAAAATAAGGAGGTCAGAGATGAATATCAGTTTTCTAAATTGGGTAGCTGAGTGTTTCTTAATGGACATTGTTGGATTTTACTGGAGCTGGACAATACAAAAGAAGGTTTGGTATGTTCAGAATAATGATATACTCAGCTTATTATATGTTACTTTTGTAGTGCCAGTAGGTCTAGCAAGTGAATATGCCCAGTAAGAAGCTGTGTATATGGCTCTGCTTATTCAGAAAGTAATTTGTGCTGGAGATAAAGATCTTGGACGTAGGGACCAGCAGATGGCATGGTGGTTAAGATGCCGGACACTCCCACATGGCTGACCACAGTTTAAGTCCCAGACCTGGTGGCATGCTTTCTCACTTTCCCCCTGTCTCTCTCTGTCTATCTCTGGTCAAATTAAAAAAAAAGTGAATAAATAAAATTAAATAAATAATTTAAAAAAAAGAAAATTAAAAAAATAAAACATCTTGGACATACTAACAAGTGGATGTTCTGGTGTACGTATTGGAGTAACTGAAAAGCATTATGGTATAAAATAGTAAGAGCAGAAGGTGGAACCTTGAAAAATATCAGTATTTAAGAAAAATGTCAAGGAAACCTAAAAGAAAAAAGTGTTAGTTTGAGTCCTTCAAGAAACGGAATGGATTGGATATGCAAGAGATTTTCCTGGGAAAATATCTATGAAAGGTAAAGAGGAATAGGAAGGGAAAGATATCATGCAAAGATATGAAACTGATACAAAAGAGTAGAAAGAAGAAAGGAGTGGGTAGGAAGCATCTTATATTTCTACTTCTCGAAGAGTACATGTCTCAAAAAGTGTTGACCAGATCAGTGGGAAGTCCCCAAGCAAAAGTTATCATTTGAGTAAGTCTTGTGTAGACAGGAATGGGTGGTCACTGGTACCCTTGTCATGCTTAGCCATTAATGGGTACAGTCCAGCAGTAATGTGAACTTGGTACAAATGCAGAGATAAATCCGAATGTGTAGCAGATAAGACTGTCAGTTATCTCAGCTTCCCAAAGTAGGGTCTCTTGAAGAAGATCTGAGAAGCACATCTTAGAAATAGTAAACCAAAATAATGGTGATACCAAAGCCACCGAGAGAAAGTTATATGTAACATATTCATAACTTTCTGTGACAAGAAATGATGGATAAATCATCTTAAAACTGCAAATGTGAGCCTGCGACTTTACCCTGTAAAATCTGTAGTTAATAGTCATGTGCAAAAATGTGCATAATTGGAGGCAACATTAATACTGCAGAAAACATAGTTCTGGAGAAGATGATGAATTGGCTTTAAAGTTTAGAACCATTTATAATTTTCAAATATGCACTTAGAGTTGATTTGAAATATTTCATACTTGAGTTTCCTAATGGAGTTAATTAATCACAGCCAATTTCACTGCAAGCACAGCACCAACCAGAAACAACGCAGCCACAGCATAAGTGGAAATCAAGGCATATCACTCCAACATATTTAGTGATGAGGAAGGGATTTTTCCCCCTAAGCCTTCAGTTTTATTTTTTTTTTTAAATGCTTATCCCAATATAGTTAGGAACTCAGCTATGACTATGGCCTCTTATAACCACAATTGTTCAATTTCTATACTACTTTCTTTGGCAATTTTAAAGTTATTACACATTTTTATTATCCCTTTGGACTTATATGGAAACATGAAGAAAATGGTTCTCATTTCAGAATCCCTATCTAGATGTTTATAACTTTCAACCAATGGTCCAGAAGCAGGGATTTGTTTTCAGAGGCAGTCCTGAGTATGTCTGTCATATATGCACACAGCATAGAATGAGAATTAAAAAGGGCAAGGGAAGAGTGGGGAGAAATCCTTATTTATTTTGGACCACTTCTACATAAATAAATCACTGAGTGATACCATCTGTGACCATCTCTTCCATGACTTTACAATATTGCTCTGCATAGGAAGGGAGACAGACTGTGAATAAACAGGGAGAGTCCAGGAAAAAAAAAAAAAAACCAAGTTGAGGTTGGGACTACTGAGTCCTGGGATAGGAAAAAGAGGAAATAAGAGAGAAACACTCAGCTGCATAAGAGTGGACATGTCTCTTTTTGCTCTTTGTTTTTATCATCAGCCCCCTGTTATTCTATTGTTATATATCAACAATTTCCAATTCTAAGTTCAAAATTAAAGGTTATTTTTGTAAAATGATTCATGCTTTAAATCTAATTTCTGCAATGAGCTCAGCTTATAAAGTACAGAAACACATCTCTTTCTTTTGATTATTCCCACTGAGTTTAGCTGTGTTTTAGACATGGTGTGAGTGTTCAAGAACTATTTGATGACTTGAACTGTCTCACAGCTTTAAAATGATTTAATCTCAGACATGTTTATTTTCTATAATGTGATCACGATTATCCCATTTTATCTTTGAATAACCAAAATCTATTTCTGACTTGGGGAAAAAGCCTTTCTTTTAGATTCCCTAGTGTCTAAGCGTTTTGACTGTACAACTCTAAATGAATGGGGAGTGGCCTGGTGTCTTCTTATTAAAGTCAAAATTGCTTCATTATGTACAGGCACACCTCACCTTTTTGTGCTTCACTTTGTTGCAATTTGCAGATATTATCAATTTTACAAAGTGGAGGTTTATAGCAACCCTTCACTGAACAAGTGTATCAGAGTCATTTCTCCAACAGCATGTACTTAATTTGTGTCCTTGTGTCACAATTTGGTACTTCTTGCCATATTAAACTACCATAACTTATTATTATATCTGTCTGGTAATCTGTGATTATTACTCTTTGATGCAACTAGTGTAATTTGGGGCTGTTAAATTCTGCACCCATATTAGGGAACTTAATGAATGTGTGAGTTCTGACATCACTGATCAAGCCGTTTCCCCATTTTTTTCCTCTCCTCATATCTGTCTGTTCCTTGAGACACAACAATATTAAAATTAAACCAACAGAAGACAAACAACTTAATAAATGGAGTGAGTGTTCTGATATCACTGACCAACTGTTCCTCCATCTCTTTTCTCCTCTGGCTTCCCTATTCCCTGAGATGCAACAAAATCGAAATTAAGCCAATTTATAGCCCTATAATGATCTCCAAGTGTTCAAGTGAAAGAAAGATCGGACTAGCTCTCACTTTAAATCCAAGCTGCAGAAAAAAATGTTTGCAGTTAGCAGAAGCTGGTTCATGAGATTTAGGGAAATTTTTTTTTGTTTTCATAACATCAAAATGCAGGGTGAAACAGTAGGTGCTGATGTAGAAGCTACAGCAAGCTACTCAAAAGATCTACCTAAGGTAGTTGATGGTGGCTATACTAAACACCAGATTATCGGTGTAGACAAAACAGCCATGTATTGCAAGATGATGTCATCTAAAACTTCCATACCAAGAGAGGAAAAGTCAACACCTAGCCTCAAAGCATTAAAGGACAAGTAGACTCTCTCATTAGGGTCTAATAGAGCCTATGACTGTAAGTTGAAGCCAATGCCGATTTACACTTCTGAAAATCCTAAGGCACCTAAGAGTTATGCTAAGTCTAGAAACTGAAATATTGCAAGATATAATAGCAAGGAGGCCTATTGTAGATACAGGAGACGGTAAAGGAGGTGTTGGGTTATAGGGGATGGGAAGGAGGTGATCAGGAAACAAACAAACAAAACATTTAATATACAAAAATGATAAGTTATCTGTGGATGCTAATGTATATGGTAATGTCTTTGACTTGACTAATATGTACTATATTCAAGTTGGGGAAAACCGTGCTGTACACTGTAAAGATGTACAGTTATTGAATGTGAATATATTTTTTAAAAGAGTTATGCTAAATTTACTGTTTGTTCTCTAAATGGAAAAAAAACAAGGCTTGGATGACAGCACATCTGTGTACAGCATGGTTTAGTATATATTTCAGCTCACTGTACAGAACTACTGCTTAAAAAAAAAAAAGAAAGAAAAAGAAAAAGAAAAAGAAAAAAAATCTTTCAAAATATGATTGCTCATTGACAAGGCACTTCATCGCCCAAGAGCTCTGATGGAGATGTACAAGATTAATATTGCTTTTATTCCTGCTAGTGCAACCTCTATTCTGCATCCCATGCATCTAGGTGTCACTTCTACTTTCAAGATTTATAATTTAAGAAATACATTTCATAAGTCTATAGCAGCTATAGATAATGATTTTTTCTGATGGATCTTGGCAAAGTAAATTGGAAGATTGGAAAGGATACACCATCCTAGATGTCATTGAGAACATTCATGATCCATGGGGAAAAGGTAAAAACATCAAGGAATTTGGAAGAAGTTGATTCCTATGGATGACTTTGAGGGGTTCCATACATGAATGGGAAAAGTAACTGCAGATGTGGTAGAAATATCAAGAGAACTAGAATTAAGGGCCGAGCCTGGCAGTGTGACTGAATTGCTGCAATATCAGGATAAAATCTCAGGAACAGACAAGGAATCGCCTCTTGTGGATGAGCCAAGAAAGTAGTTTCTTGAGATAGAATCTACTCCTAGTGAAGATGATGTGAACATTGTTGAAAGGACAACAAAGAACTTAAAACATTGCATAAACTTAGTTAGTTAAACAATGGCAGGGTTTGAGAGGATTGCTTCCAGTTTCAAAATAAATTCTACACTGGGTAGAATTCTATAAAACAGCACTGCATGCAATAGAAAAATCTTTTATGAAAGGAAGAGTCTGTCACTGTGCCAGACTTCATTTTGTCATATTTTTAAAAGTTGCCATAGTGGGATCAGCAGTTAGCGTAATGGCTGTGTCGCTGGATTCCCACATAGTCGACCAAGGTTCGAGTCCCAGACCCGGTGGCTTAAACTCACACCAGGCGCGTGTGCATGCGTGCCCAAGATCCCGAGAGGAGAATGGAAGAGAAGGGATTGGGGCATGGCCTTCCCCCAGGGGGAGTGATTTCTTGCTTTCGGTCTCTCTGTCTCTGTCTGTCTTTCTGGTGAGCGCACGTGCCCTATAGCAAAAAAAAAAACTCTTCAGAAAGAACAACAAAAAAGTTGCCGTAGCCACCCTATCCTTAAGCAATCACTACTGTGGTTAGTCAACAGTTATCCTTCCACCAGAAAAATATTATGACTCACTGAAAACTCAGATGAAAGCTAACAATTTGTAATAATAAATCTTTTTTTTTGGGAGAGGTTTTCGCTATAGGGCGCGTGCGCTCACCAGACAGACAGAGAGAGACATAGAGACAGAAAGTGAGAAATCACCTCCCAGGGGGGATGGTCACGCCACAATCCCTTCTCCTCCATTCTCCTCCCGGGATCATGGGCACTCACGCACATGCGCCCGGCGTGAGTTCTAAGCCACCGGGTCTGGGACGAACCACGATTGACTACGTGGGAGTCCAGCTGGTTCCCATAATAAACAATTTTTAAAGTTAAAGTACATTCATTGTTTTTAATAAACAGAATAATATTGCATATTTAATATACTACAGTATAGTGTAAATATAACTTTTATATGCACTGGAAAACCAAAAAATCTGCATGATTCACTTTATTAAGATATGTGATCTGGATCCAAACTTGCAATATCTCGTATACCTGTACTTGATTGGATACACCAGCAAACCAGGCCCATAGTGTTGTATATAGACTAGCTTAATTATTAAAAAACATTCAGGAAAAGGATAAAAGGAGGTCTTTACACTCACCATAACGAGACAACTTGTTGGCATCTACTATTGGGTTTTTAACGAATTTGCTCTTAAAATCACTGATTTAACAAAATCATGCTTAAATGTAAAAAGTTTTCAGAATAAATTAATATTGTAAAGCAGAAAAATTGTATTATTAATATTTTAGAAGGATTACTTTTAAAAAATGACTCTCCAATGATTTCCATTTCCATTTCTCTAAGAACAATTAAAAAATATGTGTATTTATATACAGATGTATCTGTGTAACAGGAATATGGTATATATAGGAATGTATACAAATACCACCACTCCTCACTTAATGAACTACCTATTTAATGACTGCTCCGAATTACCACCAGTTCTCCACAGTGGACAGTCTCCTTTCTAAGGCTTTGTCTTATTTCTGCTGTTGGTCAGTATTCACTACATGCGGTCTTTGCAATCAAATGAAACTGCATATTACATTTATAAATTTGCACTTTGGAGACCAGCAGATGGCATAATGGTTACATCACTGGACTCCCACATAGTCAATCATGGTTTGAGTCCTGGACCTGAGGGCTTAAAACTCATGCTGGATCTGTATGAGTGTGTGCCCAAGATCCCAAGAGGAGAAAGGAAGAAAAGAAATTGTGACTTGGCCATCCTCCTTGTGGGGTAATTCCTTGTTTTCTGTCTCTCTGTCTCTCTCTGCCTCTCCAGCAAGTGCATACACCCTATAGCAAAAATCTCTCTTAAAAGAAGAAATATATAGAGGCTGGCAGGTGCTGTGGTGGTTAAGAGTGCTGGACTCCCACTTGGCCGACTGCAGTTCAAGTCCTGGACTTGGAAGCTTGCTTTCTTACGTTCTCTTTGTCTCTTTTTCTCTCTCTCACTCTTCCCTCTCTGTAAAATTGAAATAAATAAATAAATGAACAGCTAAACAAAATAATTATTTAAATATATATCTATAAACTTCTTGTATTTTATTGTGCACCCATAGTAGTATTTGGAATAAATAAAAACGATGACTCTGGATTTATATTACTGTGTTGTATTGCCTTGTCACTTGCTGGTGCTTATCTAATGTATGCTTTTTTGTGTGGATAGAATTATGTTATTCTAGGGTAGTGTCTCATAATATCTGTTGAAGAACACAAAACTTGTGGTCCCATTACACACCACAAGACATCTACATTTAAGTTCCTCCCTTATCAATCAATTTACTTAACAACGTAGTTGTAGGAATTGAACTTGGCCATTAAGTGAGAAGTGCCAGAATAAAAAATATTTTATGATAGCTAATCTTATGTATTTACAGGGTGCCTAGACATTTGTCTAAATATTATTTTGAATGTCTCTTTAAGAGCATGACGAACATTTTTAGAAGAGATTAAAGTGGGCTGAATAGACAAATTTCTCTACCCAACATGTATAGACTTCATTCAATCCCTTGAAGGCCTAAATAAAGCAAAAGGGTAAGTGAGAGATAATCTCCTCTCTTCCTGCCTGATTGTCTTTGAGTTGGGACATTGTTCTTGTCCTAACTTCAGACTCCCACCAAAGCTCACAATCAGCTATCTGGTTCTCAGTCCTTAGGATTTGGACTGGAACTACACTGTACCATTGGCACTCTTGGCTCTCCATCTTGCTTCTTCAGAACTTGGGACTTCTTAGCCTCTGTAATTCACATAAGCCTGTTTTTGCTAGTTGTGTTTCTTTGGAGACCCCTGGCTAACATACAAACACACACACACTCATGCCATAGTGATCAACTTCTAGCTAGAAAGCAGAATTTTCAATCTATTAAAATATGTTTATGCATGTAGATTGTCATTAGCTTGTTCCTATTTTTGATACTGATAAAGTTTCAAAATCTTGAAGTTTAAAATAAATTATTTTTGTTATAATAGTGAAACTAAATTAGAGTGCTTTTAAGGTCATATGTGATGATAAAAACAACTGAAGTCATTAAGCTTCGGTGAGTGTATTAAAGTGTTTACTGATCAGGGTGATTTTGCTTTGAGCCGAATTCAGGTATATCTCTAGGGGTGATATCAGTAATCCATCTGAATTTTCCACTACTGCTGACACTAAAAAAAAAAAAAAAATCTAAGAAATAGATAATTAAAATGATAATTAAACCAACTCTGAGAAATAACTTGAGACAGAAGAACTTTGAAATTTTATTCAAAAGTTTATTTTTATCTTTTAGAAAGGCTTTCACATTGTCAAAGATAAAATAATATCCTTTGTATACTGGGTGTTTCCTCATGATAGCTACTTCCTATACACATTTCCATAGACATCAAATTGAACATGCAGGTTCGCGTTATTTCCAGACTTACTGTATATAAAATGGAAAAGAGAAGCTGCAAAGTAGAGTGCGTAGTATAAACTCTCTATATAACTAAAATAGATAATACATTTTTTTTGTGTGAGAGAGTTTTGCTATAGGGTGAACGTGCTCACCAGAGAGACAGAGATAGACAGAGAGACAGAAAGCAAGAAATCACTCCACCCCATCCCAGCCCAGGGGGATGGCCACACTATAATCCCTTCTCCTCCTTTCTCCTCTCAGGATTTTGAGCATGCATGCACACATAACCAGCATGTTTTAAGTTGCCAGGTCCAGGACTCGAATACTGGTAGACCATGTGGGAGTCCAGCGACATAACCATTACATCATCTGCTCATCCTGATGCTGCTTTTAATAAAGATCTATAGGACTATATATTTAGAAATATATGTAGAGGACGAAACTACTGTATATTTTTTTCAAAATTTATTATAAGGAATGCACATTCACCACAGACAGAAAAAGAGAGAGAGAGAAAGTGAGAAAGCACCTCCTAGGAGAGATGGCCGCACTTGCAATCTCTTCTTCGCCATTCCCTTCTCGGGGTTTTAGGTTCACATGCACATGCTCCCAGCATGGTTTTCAAGTTGCTGGGTGTGGAAATCAAATTGTGCAGTAGAACATGTGGGATCTAGCCACTTCATGCCATCAGCCAGCCCTAAAATAAACTGTAACAATTTTATTAATAGTTATTAATTCTGAGACAGAAGTTTGTGAGAGGTGATGGAATGAGAAATCACCCTTCACAAAGAATGGTCACACAATTATCCTTTTTCCTTTATTCTTCTACTCCTTTCAGGATTTTGGGCATGCACACACACCTGGCATGTTTCTCAAGCCTCAAGCCTCTGATTCCAGGACTCAAACTGTGCAGTTGGTCATTTGGGATCTGGCTGCCTTAACAACCATTTTTAAAAAGTCACTTTATGCACTATTGATTGTAATCCTAAACATGTTTTCTGAGGTTTACACATGCTACTGTACCCCATTAGACAAATGCAGTGCAAAAGAAAGAAATGACAATGTTAGTCAAGGAATTAGATGCCCTTTAGTGTTGATTTTAACCCCTGATGGGTGTATTTAAAATTAGAAATGTCATGCATTTTTATGCTGTGTATTTTCACGTCACTATGTTTTCATGCCACAAGAGCAATTTTGATATAAAACAATACTGCTCTGAAAATAGAGTGCTGTCTCTGGGAATGAAGGCAAATGAGAAGTTAGAACCCTTGCAGGTTGTACTGTCAGTACTAATTTGAGTGCTAAAGTTCTTTTTGTAAACCTAAGTAAACAGGAGTGTAGACAGCTTGAACAAGATGAAATTGTGATATTGCCCAAAGGAACAAGCTGATCAGGGAGAGCTCAGCATGCATTTGCATCAAGAGCATCTGCAACGACTTTAACTCCATTTGATGTATTCTGGACTGGACTGTGACACAGGAGGTTAAACCCATGACACCTGGGCTGGAGGGCAGAGAGCCATACACTAGATATTCTGAGAGCCTCTCCAGATTTTTGCAGCACATGGGGCTCGTGCTAGACAACGACTACATCCAGTTCTATTGCAGCTGTCGATCACAGTGAGCGCTGGCAAATTCCAGTTCCTGAACTCATCAACAGCAATAAATATTTATTGAATGTTTGGTGAGCACATAGTAGCAAAACTGAATTTCTGCTAAATTTGAGTGTAAGAAGTCTTTTAATTTAAGCAATGCACATTAAGATACAGGTCATAATTCTTTCTAAAGAAATGGTAAATAGTTGCTTATATAATCAAAAGACTCAACGCCTAGCCATATCCAGAGTTTCCTATGGTTGAAGAAAAACCTACTGAAGACACAGAAAGTTTTCCTTTTTGTGTTTTTACTTTTTTTTTTTTTTTTTTTTTTTGCTACAGGGCATATGTGCTTGCCACAGAGAAACAAAGAGAGGGCAAGACAGAGAGGGTAAGTGTGAAAACACTTCCCAGAGGAGATAGCCACATGGCCATCTCTTTTGTTCCATTGTCCTCTTAAGATTTGGGGTACACATGCGCCTGGAGTGTTTTGCAAGCCACCAGTCTGGGACTGAAATGGGAGTCAGCTATGTGGGAGCCAGCGTCTTAACCACCATTGCCATCCACTGGCTCCACAAAAGTTTTTCTTTTATGTGAGGATTGTGGCCCTCTCTCAATCCAGCAGATTGAGCTATTTCACTTAGCCAGAACTCTCTCCGTGAGTAGACAACCTAACTAGGGTGGCTACATAGTGCTGTTGTTGGGAATTATAAGTTTGGAATTTCATAGAAACCACCTGAGAATGTTGGGACCAGCAGTTAGCGTAATACCTATGTCACTGGACTCCCATGTAGTCGACCGTGGTTTGAGTCTTGGACCCAGTGGCTTAAACTCACGCCGGGCGCATGTGTGTGCCTGCCCAAGATCCCAAGAGGAGAATGGAGGAGAAGGGATTGCAGCGTGGCCATCCCCCCTGGGGGGTGATTTCTCACTTTCTATCTCTCTGTCTCTCTGTCTTTCTGGCGAGCTCACAAGCTCACAAGAAGAAACCTCTCTAAAAAAAAGAAAAAAAAAAGAGAAAAAGAAACCACCTGAGAATGCTTACTGAGCCTAGACACAGAGAAAGAAGGAAGAGACGTGCCTTCCTACATGGCCAAGGTTTGGCTTCTGGGGATGTTGAACATTACTTCAACAAGCATTGATCCAGGAAAGCTAATCAAATTGAAAAGCAAGCTTGAAACTGAGTATCCAAACTCCCTGTTGTGCTGTGAAAGTGAAGCCATCATATACACACAGGCAAGAGTTAAATGAAAATTCTCTCCTCTCCTACAGGATCTCCAGGCTCCTTTCTTTTAGGTTATAAGAGTAGCCTGTCTCCAGAACTGCATGGAATACAAAATAATTTTCTCCACTAACTAAAAATGACCTCTCACTGTTAGTCTACACTTGCTCTAAAGGAAGAGAATTTGCTTTGAGAAATATTTTTTATCCTACCTGATCACCAATAGCAAATTGAAAGCATGAACAAAGAAAAAAAAATCATCCTTCTAAGACTGGCAATAGAATTGAAGAGAATGAATGCAACCAGTCCTGGGATAATGAGTTTTTAATTTTGAATTTTTTAAAAATCTCTGGATTTGGTGTGTATATGTGCATGTACACACATATGCACTCACTCAGACACATGTAAGTTTCCTTTATGTCCGTTGTACAAAAATAGTCAACTTGGAGGAGCTCATTGCAAAGTAACAGATATGCAAACAATGGAAAAGACAGCCTTCTGGGCAAATAGAAATAAAGGTTCTTCATTCTCCAGGTTGATATCTTTCTACAGCTCAACTACAGGGCTCATGGCTTGCTGAAATCCACCTGCGCTCCATCTCCATGTTCATTGCCAGGTGCTTATGGACAGGGTTCAACTCGCGTAAGCTCACTGGTTTACCATGGTGCAGAACAAAATGTACTACTGTCCTTTTTATCTTCTTTAAATCATCTTGTAGGAAAACAAGTAACATAATACTACTTGATAAATTTTTCCATTCTAAGGATGACATATTTAAATTAGAGGTTAACTCATAGATTCTAAGCCTGAGGTACCAAGAACCCTCAGAAATAAAATACCATTTGTATATATACATCTGCATTTTTCTAGGCAGAGAGGGTTTTCATAGGTGTCAGTGACCCCCAAAGTCAGCCTTAAGCTAAGGTGTAGTGGAATTAATAATTTAGGAGCATACACAAAAGAATAAATATTTTAAAATGTCCCTGGATTATCAAAATGAATTTCTCAATTCACCAAACTTGCCTAAAAATAATTCCTTCTAATTTTAGGAGATAATTTCACACAAAAACTGTCAACAAGCTGTTTGCAGTCTAAATTGCTCATTTTAAAAGCTCAGTAAAAATACACGCCTATTATTACTCTGTTTTATTTATTACTAGCCCATGGTTCTAGTTTTCCTTTAGCATACCAATTACACTTTGATTAAAAAAGCAGCTGAGGGCGGGCCCTGTGGTCTACTGGTTAAGGGAGTCAGATCTCACATGGCCAATCTCAGTTAGTGTCCCAGTCTCAGTGGCTTGAAAACCAAGTCAGGTGCATGAAATTGCATGCTCTAAATCCTGACAGTGTGGAAAAGATGGGAGAGAAGAGACTGGGGGATGCTTTATCCTTCTCACTCTCCCTCTCCGTCTGTCTTGGCCCACTCTCTGGCAAGCACTTGTACTCTCTGGCAATTATGGGAAAAACAAACAAACAAACAAGCAAAAAGTACAGCTAGAACCAGCTCCATAGTACAACAATAATTTGCTGCTCAAATTGCATATAGTCACCCTTGTTCAAATCCTGGCCAAGTCCCAGAGTTGGTGCTTGAGAAATAGTGTGTGTGTGTGTGTGTGTGTGTGTGTGTGTGTGTTCAACTTGAACTATACTGGGCATGAGCATGATTGCCCAAGATCTGATGGCCTGGAGGAGTACAGGAAGGGGATTATGGTGTCATCAGACCCTGAAAAGGGTACACATCACTCATCTCTCTCTCTCTCTCTGGCTTGCTCTATCAGGAATATAGACTAATAATAATAATAATAATAATAATAATAATAATAATAAAAGTGCCGCTAGATCCAGCCTCTGTGTACAGCCTGTGGACTAAATAACTGCAGATCTGGCAGCCACATGTCAACTGTGATTCCAATCTTGGCCCATTCAGTCTGAAAACTGATAAAGATCCTGGTGGGCTGGAGATTTAGTGGAAGGGGAGTGAAGTGTGATAGAGCATCACAGAGAGTGCTTTTTTGTTTTTCCTCTTCTTTTTGTAGATTTTTGCCATAGGGTACATGTGCTCACCAGAGAGAGAGAGAGACAGAGAAAGAGAAAGAAAGAGAGAGAGAGAGAGAGTGAAAGGGAAAATGAGAAATCATCCCCCAGGGAGCATAGCCATGCCATAATCCCTTCTCCTCCATTCTCCTCTTCTCTCGTGATTTTGGGCATGCATGCACACACTTGCAGCGTGATTTTTAAGCCCTTGGGTCTGGAGCTTAAACTGTGGTTGACCATGTGGGAAATCTAGTGCCTTAGCCACCATGCCACCTTCTGGTCCCAAGAGTACTTTTCTCTCTCTCTCTCTCTCTCATGCATGCACATATACTCTATCATGAATTTAAAAAAAAAAGTATGGCTAAGTTCACATGATGCTATCTCTTTTTCCTTTTATAGTATAAGAACCAGAGAGTTGAAAGAGGACAAATTGCTTGAAATTTTTCATTCTTTTGCAAGATTATACCCCACGTGGCTGGATTCTTTCTTCATTTTAAAAATGAATCTGTTGAACGTTTTTATTTTGTTTATAAACCATATAAACCTATGAAATGCATTCTATAAAATTGCATATTATTCATAAATTAGCTGGGTAGCCATGTAATATATACTAAATTTCTATATTGCTTTAGAGCTCTGTAGTCTCCTTATTGTTATCATTTCTTTCAGTTCTGCAGTTTAAATTTAATGTTCTTTTTTTCCAAAAGGGCTAATGTTGAAGTTAACTCATATGCCTTTACAATACACTACTTTTTATATGCTTAATAAACTTTTCTTCAGAGATGGAGCAATTAGTTTTATAAACATCCTGATATAAAACAGAAAATGTTATTTTATTGAGTTTGATAAAATTGATTCGATACATTTGTTTTCTTGTTCTCTTTTGACTAGTGAGCAAAAATGAGCTTTGTATTTTAGCCTCCAAGTGAAAAGCAATTTATTGTACCTAAATATCATCTTCTGTTTGTATATAAACATTTTTTCTCTTAATGGCTACAGGGTGCACACTTTCATCTAGAGAGACAAATGGGAAGAGACAGGGAGACATCATCCCCTGGGGGGACGGCCACACTAAAATCCCTTCTCCTCCATTCTCCTCACAGGATTTTGGGCACACACACACACACGTTGTTTCTCAAGCACCAAGTCCAGGACTTGAACTGTGTAGCCCAATGGGGGAAATCTAGCCTCCTTTACCATCATATCACCAGCCGGCCTTGAATATAAACATTTTCAGAATTAACTTACTTTCTAGATTTTCTAGAATTTTTTTTTTCTCAAGATGTCAATAAGGGTTGGGGTGGTGAGGAATGAAAGAAAGTATCCATCAGCACCCACTATTTCCTGAGTTTTCTGATGACACTGTCTTCTTTCAGTTCAGTCCTGCACATACCTTCCCTTGTTTTCATTTATGACTTCAGACGTTCTCAGGTTTCCACGTTGTCAGGCACCCTGACGTGGACGTAGTGGCAGCCATTCCAGGTCTGACCCACTTCCGTGTCCTGGATTTAATACATAATCTGCTTCTTGAGATAATAATAACTCACTTTTGGTTTCCACACAGCATGGTTTCTATTCCTTTTGGAAGTATAATTCTCTTAGGAAGGCCCTCTCAGGGCTACGCTACCATAATACAGAAATTCCTATTTTGGAATTTAGACACCCATCTCTAATTTGGTACCTGTCAAGGCCAGAATCAACTGATACTTATTTCAGTGACATGGGGGAAACATAATTGTAACTTGTAATCATTTATCAGGACCTTTAGAAAATACTTAGAATGCATCAGACTATCTCCTAGGAACTATCCTACATTTAAAACAAAACATAGTAAGACATTTTATCTTCATTTTTAAAATCAGGTAAAGGAAGATAAGACACATACAAAATTAAGATCAAAGGTAGTATATAAAAGACAGTGTAAGAAAACAAAGCCAGGAACATAATTAGAATTCTTTCTTCCCTGAGAAAAATGTATGATTTCTTTCTCCATATTATTTCCAATGCTGCATCAAGTTTCAAAAATTTTGAGGAGGATCTAAGAATAAAGGTACTTTTACCTCTGAAACTAGAACTAAAGAGTAGTTAGCTTCTGTTTGTGATTTTCATCTTGCTCCCTCGCCTCCTGTGGTTATCTGTCTGTCATTGCTCTTTCAGAAGAACATGGCAGTCCAAGTGTACAGTGAAGCAATTGTTGATACATGATGAAATAAACAACTGGAACTTCTTTCAAGACCTTTGAAACTGGTCTTGAAACTGGGAAGTTGCTGTCATCTCCCGTACTGACCTCCTGTGTTTTCTAGGCTTCCTTAAATTCAGTTTCCCCTTTAGAATGGAATCAGACAAGAAATAAAATTCAGTAATATCTTTGTTACCTCTTAAAATACATAGATTTTATAAAGTGAAAAATAAAAATTAGAGATAGAAATGCGTATCTCCGTTTTTACAAAACTGAATATTGTTTTGCTTCTTGAATTTCTTTGACTTTTCCTCCCTTCAGTATTTATTAAAGTTTGTGTGGACATTTTGAGTCAAAAGCTCTCTTACCAGCACTGGAGTTGGAATCTTAAATAGGGAGCAGCATATTTGGAGCAGATAGCTAGGAATATGGCAGTGGTGTTCAAAGTGTGAAAAACCAAAGGAGATATCAAGCATGACACAGAGTTTTAAAAAGCATGGATTTTTAGGACCTGAATTTAGAACCTAGATTCAAATTTATTTGTCCCCTGCTCTGGCTGCTTGCATTATTGCAGGTTATTTTTTGACTTTTAGCATCAGTGTTTCTTCCGCATAATGTAATTCCTAGGGACAAACTTAAGAATAGTATTATTCTGAGAGTCCAGTGTTTGCTTCTTTCTGAATTCACAATAAAAATAAAGAAATCTTGGTATCTGTGTCATTCTTTCAGCTATTCTGAGCAATGCCAGAGTATTTAAGACTAGACAAAGATCACTGATAAATGCAATGAATCAAGAATTACTTTATCATCCAGAAATATTTGTGACAATCTCTACTTTTTAAAAATGTGGCCTACTATTTTTTGCAGGGGTGTACTTTTATTTATTTATGTATCTATTTATGTTTTTATTTTAGTTATTGTATACAACATCATCAACCGATAACTTTCCATTCTGTGTCTGTTAAATGTGTTTTTCCCCCCTGAGCTCTTTCCTTCCCCCTCACCACTACCCACCTCCTCCTATAGTGTCTGGTATCTACACTATCCTACCTGCTATGCTATTACACTTGCCAGTCTTTGAGTATGCTTCTCTTAGAAGTTTTTGCCTTAGGGCACGTGTGCTCACTAGGGAGAGAAAGATAGATGTAATGAGAAGGAAAGTGAGAAATCACCCACAAGAGAGGATGGCCGCGTTGCATTCCCTTCTCCTTCATTATCACCCCTGGAATCTTGTGTACGCACCCACACCTGGCATGATTTTCAAGACACTAGGTCTGGAATTCCAACTGCAGTTGGCCATGTGGGAGATTAACCATATAACTGCTATGCTATCTACTGGCCCCTCAGTAGTTTTTTATTCAAAGACATTTTTGTCATGTTTGCTTTTTCTTTCTTGTCTTTCCTTTTTTTTTTTTTTTTTTTTTTTAAGTTTTTGCCATAGGGCACATGTGTTCACTGTACAACAAGGGGGCTGGTCATGCCCCAATCCCCTCTCCTCTGTCCTCTTTCTCAGGACCGTGAGCATAGTCACACCATCACCAGCATGACTTTCAAGCTGCTAGGTTTGAGAGCTGGACCTCAGTTACCCAAGTAGGACACCAGTACCTTAACCACCATGCCACCTACTGTCCCTATTTCTGCCATTTTTCAAAATAATGTCTTCTTTGTATTTAGAAAAATCACTTAATGTATAAATGTGTTATGAAGATAGAATGTAAGTAGAGCGTGTTAACTATAAAAATCACCAGGCTGGTTTATATTAGAGTTGGTTAGTTACTCCATGCCTTATCAGCCAACAACAGTTCAATTTTGGATTATAGAGAAAAAAATTCACTTTATTTTATAATTTTCAGCTGAAAGACAAAGCACATAAATACTAAGAAACTGTTGGATAAAGGACTCAGGCATACCAAAATGAATGGTTTAATAACCACGTTTCTGATGAGTTTGCCAAATTGAATGATCTCCATAACTAAAAATAAATGTAAAATTTTAAAGTATTTTAAAGCATAATTTCTTTTACTATTCCTTTTATTTTAAAAAACAAATCATAAATACTATGATAAATTCTATATGTTGATAACTGCATTTATTTACCCTGCTTTTGGGAAAAGTGGTTTAATACATGGAGGCACTTTTTGAGAGAGCACGTTCCAAACTTTTCTATTGGGTAAAATGTTTTTGATAATACTCAGTACTGAGCAATTATAGAAAAATTCTTCCCCTCAGATTTTATTTTACAAAGGCTAAGTGACACATTTTGAACCTCTAGATGGTTGGCCACTGGATTTTCACGTAAGAACTCTATTTTCTCAATTTATTTCCTTTTCTGCATCAACATGGGTGCCTATTATGTTTCTAAGAAATATTGACCAATTTTTATAAAATAAGTTTCCCACTGGTTACAAATGACTTGTGAATGCGGTGAAAGAAAGTTCATTGATCTCAGACCAAATAATCCCATATATGCAGACAAAAGCCTTTATGTAGCTTGCTTATTTATGTTTCTATTAAGTGGCTCCTTTCATAGGACTCAAGGTACTGGTTTATCATTGTGCCTTGGAAGTCAATAATAAAAACACCATCGGCAGATTGTGAATAAAGTCAGTTTTATTTAAGTCTGTATTCATATAGTAACCTCATCCTATTAAAATCATTGTTCTATCAAATTTCAGTGAAATCTTGCCTCTTTATTATACCCATTCAAGGGTAAGTCCTTTATCCTGGAGCTTTGTTTCATCATAAACTTATTTAAATGACAGCCTCATCTTATTCAATATCCTTTTTTTTTAATTAGAAGCAAAATCAAACTACAAAAGATGCTTTTAGAAACCATAACATCATGAACCCTCTGAAGAGTGGCATTCATTTATGATACCCAATGGCATTTGAGCAAATTAATTGAAAAGTAGTTTCTCTTCTAATACATTTTAAAATATATGTCTTTAGGAAAAATTTGTTCTTCCTTATCTCAAAAACTAATGTAGGGGAGTGTATATTTTGGTGCTGTGGCATAGATACCATAAACACCCACCCAATGGTGAGTTTATTCCTCCAAGGATTCAACTGACTGGCAAATTAGTGGCATGTCCAAAAAACAAATGTCCTCCATTGTGCCCTAATTGTCTATTAGTCATCTTGCCAATGAAGCCCAGCTGTAGTGTTCTTGGGGTGATTGAGCATGACCCCTGGGGTATGTTTGCCATTTCAAGGCAAAGGCAAATTCCAGTCCAAATAATTGATAGTCTGGGATTCCTCCCTACATCTTTTCCTTTTCTGCCCCTGTCCTTTCAGATTTAACACTCAGGTTGAATGCTTTGTCTTAAAATTGATGCTTTGCTTGCTCCTTCGTTGCCTTTCTTTTGTTGCCGTAATTCTTCACTTGCGAGGAAATAAAAGCCACATTTTCAGGCTCCTGTGCAGCACTGACAATGAGGTGAATGCAAACTGTGGTTCAACTGGGTCTGTATTCACATGTGACTCTCAGCTGAACTGCAAGGAGTTTTCTCGTGACAACACTAGAACAAATATGTAACGTTGCAACCAGCTCTGTCTCAGAGAAAAAGCAAATGTATCTGAGTAGTCAACATTTATTGGATAACATTGAGAAGCTAGTGTTAATGGAACTGTTACATGTGAAACACCTCAAACATTATGTAAACACACATAGTTTTAAAAAATATACTTATAAATCCAGACAACTCCACACAAATATTTTCAAAATATGAAGAGACAATATCATTAGTTTAAAAACAAAATATAAGCCCTGCATTATAAACATGTTATGTTGAGCATAAACAGAATTTGAGGCATTAAGAGAATTTATATCAAACTTATCCTGACTTGAGCATCAAGTGGCCAGACATTTAAGGTTCATATTGCCAAGGGAAGCTTCTAGGCTGGTGTCAGCAAGTATCCAGCAGGATCAGTCCCTGGTTCTGAGCTAATGGCAGACATGGCTAATCAATCACAGCACTTTTTCTTGCTGAGTCCAGATTCAGCCTTAGGTATCATGGTGGTGCCAAATCCATTACTTTATATAACAGCTGCCTGAAGAATTGTGTAGCAAAAGATTGTATTTGCAAGCCCAGTTTTAGTCAGTTCTTCTTAGTTGCAACAGTTGAAGATCAATGATATAAAATAAAGTGGCTCATAAAACTAATTCGGTTTAAGTAGTTTGTCCTTTCCAAGGTAAAAACTTATACTTTCCAATGAACCAATAATAGCTTTCAAAGTTGCAGCTATCAATGGTAATGGAATTCAAAATTCTCTTTTGTCACCACCTATACCTCTTGCCTTCATTCACATTCAAACCTTCTAAAACAGGTTGCCTATGTTTATTATCTATATTACATCACCTCTAACTCCTTAATTTTCTCCCTTTTGCCTTCTGTTCCCACTACCCTATTAAATCTTCTTTCCGTAGATTAATAATTATATCCACATAATTAAATTCACCAATTTTTAATCTTTATTTTTCTTGATTTACAAAAGTGTTCAATATTGCTGATTGCTTTCTCCTTTTTCTACCTTTCTTAATGTCCATCATAGCACACACTCTTAGGTTTCTCCTTTTCTCCTTGTCTTTCTCAATTTCATTATTTCTTTCTTAACACTTCTTTATTATTTGTCCTTCATGAGAGAAACAGAGAGACAGAGAGACAAAGTATAGATACTCCCAGCAGGGTCTTCACATTGCAATCCACCCCAGTCTCAGCTGGCCTGGATCCCAGGCGTGCAATGTGCACCTGCCGTACTAAGGAAATGTCCTGAGATGTGAACCTACGACCTTTCCTATGGAGCTTCATATGCGTTATTACTGTATCACCTCCTGACTGGTTCTATTTATTTATTGACTCCTCCTAGATCTATAACCAGAATTTGAGGTGGTTTTGGGGAAGAATTTGTTCAGGGTTTTGCTTTTTTTTTTTTTTTTTTTCCTATTTGTCATTTTTCCTGCAGTAAACTCATCTCCTTCCGTATCTTAAATTATCATCTAAATACCTCTATCTCCCCAACTCTCCTTGCAGCACAAACATATCTCCTGAGCTCCAGATAGGCATTTCCAGATATCTACTTGGCATTTTCACACGGTTTGGGCCTAACCAAATCAAATCAGAATGCCTTACTTTCCTTAATTACCCTGCTGTTTCTTCAGTGAACCCTAACTCAACAAATGGCACTGCTCTCCATTCAGTTCATCAGCCCAGAAATGGAAAAAGGCTTTGGACTAGTTTCTTATCCTCACCTACCACAATCCTTTACATTTGTTCTGTACCTCCTTCCATTCCAGTATTTTTCAAATCAGACCATTTTTCTCAATTCCCAGGAGCACTAGTCGAATTGATCTCCTTGTCTATACACTTGTCCCATCTAAGCTATTCATGTTATGCCAGGGTGGGAATTTGTAAGCTATATCACATTTAAACCTCATTCATAATTACCTTCGTCATTTACATCAAACTCTAAATTTGCACAAGATTTTGTCTGCTCTAGTCTAGTTGTGAGACTCAGGTCATTCCTTTCTTCACTGGGCTGCCTTCTGTTCAGTGAAGGATTGTCTTTGCCTTGCCTAATCAACTTCACACTTGATTCTTTCATACTAGTATACTTTTCACCCTCTCATTATTTAGATAACTCTTATCAACTTTTAGGATACAAATTATATGTTTATTTTTCAAGGGAGACTTCTGTGAATACCCAGGTTGAATCAGTTATTCTTATATGTTTACACAACACTTACTACTTGTATTTTGGAAACTATTGCACTTGGGACCAGCAGGTGGCATGGTGGTTAAGATGCTGGACACTCCCACATGGTTGACCACGGTTCAAGTCTGGACCTGGTGGCTTGCTTTCTCACTTTCCCCTTCTCTCTCTCTGTCTCTCTTTCTCTGTCTTTGTGTGTGTGTGTCTGGCCAAATTAAAATAAATGATTTGATAAATAAAATTAGTTATTTTTAAAAAGAAACTACTGCACTTGTACATTTTATCAACTCCATAAGGGCAGGTGTCATATTTGTCTGGTTCTTGGCTGTGCTTTCAACACAAGCCCTTTTAAAATATTCTATAAATATTGATAGCTATGGAAATTTTATAGAAAAATTTAAAAATATATTTTATTTCTTTTTGTAGTTTTACTATAGGGTATGAGTGCTTGTCAGAGAGTGAGAAACCACCCCCCAGAAAGAATGGCCACCCCACATCCCTTCTCCTCCATTCTCCTACTGGGATTTTGGGCACACACACACTCAGACTGATTTTCAAGCTGCCATGTCCAGGACTCAAACTGCAGTAAGTCATGTTGGATCTAGTTGCCTTAACCTCCATGCCACCTTCTGGCCCACATTTTCCTTTCTTAAAAGCATGTATTTATCCTTTGGAAGAATTATCTATTTTCCATGGGATACAAGGCAGTGAGACCATTAATCTTGGTCCCTGGCCTCCCCTAGTCAAAGGTCAAGGATGAGATTAAATTTGGATTTATTGATATTTACCTGGAAATTGAGTCTTAAGCAAGAATTTCCAAAAAAAAAAAAAAAGGCAGAACATGTGAATTTTTTCCTTTCCACTGGAGGAACTGCTTCTGAAATGCTTGTCTTTCTACTGCAGTGAGTTTCTTTGGTGCCTTCTCATTTGCAACACTGCCCCCAACCCTGATACTATTTTTCTGGACTCTATATTTGTAATGAATTTCATTTTTTCTTAATTCAATCAAAGTTGTGTTTTTTGTTTTATGTGTGTTGTTGTTTTTTAAAATCTAACTATCAATTAGACTTGTTTGTTTGCTTTGTAATGTGTCAAAAATGGTCATGATTTGTTCAGGCTCTGAATTGGAGTATTGCATTCGTACTTTTTTTGTACCTGATAGTTTAAACTGGTAATTCTCAACCTATATCCTCCGTCTTTCTGTGTTTAGATGTTATATGATTTTTTTAAAATATGTCTATTTGAGTCATTCTTACATTCATTTACTCACTTGCACATTTTCCTCTCTGTCTCTGTCTCTGTCTCTCTCCCTCTCTCTCTACATACATATATATATCAGATATTGGCTAGACATTAGAAACACTAAGATGAAAATATATCCTTTTGTTTTGTTTCAAATTATTAGTAATGAGATGCACTAACAAATTGTTTTAATATCTTGAGATGTGATGAATTATATAAAAGAGATTGCATTTGAAGTAATTCTGGTATCATGGCCAATGGAGGACTAGAGTTCTATGACAGTACAATGGTATAATGGAAGGCTTGTCAAAAAAGGGACATGGAAGCTGTGAGTTGGAAAGGAAGGAGCATGACACAGTGGAGAGACCATGTGGCGTAATCAGTAAGAGCACGGACTCTGAAGCCAGACTAAATTTGAACCTTGATTCTGCCATTATGGTTTAGTTTTTCAAACCAAACTAACTAAAAATATAACACACAGCAAAGGAACATCATCAAAACCCTAAGTCATATTGAACTACTACATCTAACTACCAATTTATAGGAAATGTAAGGGCAGAGGACTCTATTAAATGAAACTTCAAGGATACAATAACAGCAAAATCTAGAGTTTGGAAAGCTCCTCAGAACAAATTTACTTTTTGTAATGAAGAACCAAGGAAAAGAGGAAAGGGAATTTACAGATTAAATAAAACATGATATTTAGCAACCACGTGGACAGTGTAGACCTTGTTTGGATCCTGATTCAGACTACTGATTATGAAAGCACATTTATGAGATAACCATGAAGATTAAATACTGACTGGATATTGAAAAATAATTCTTAATTTGAGATTTTAAAGTGGTATTTTTTTGAAGAGCTTTATATTTTACAGATACACGTAGAAATATTTAAAAATAAATTATAAGATGTCTGAATTTCCTTCAGCATTCTTCTCTTGGGAAAGGAAGTGAAACAGACTATGTGAAAAATAACAGTGGACCTAAGAGGTTGACAAATGAGCTTTGGATGGTTAAATGGAATTAAATTCATAGAAAAAGAATTTTAAAATGAAAGGTCAAAAAAAATTGCAGAGTTGCCTGTAACCCACAAATCAGCTGTGTGGTCTTGGACAAATTGTGTCTCTGTTTTCTCAGAAAACTTCAATTTTCTTTCTTTGTAAAATATGGGTACTAGTGAACTATAATTTATTAGGAGAATTGTTATGAGGATTATATTAGCTAGTCAATGCAGTAAGTTTAGAGTCATATCTGACCCAGAAGTATGCTATGTGTTTGTTTTTATAATTTTAAGTGTTATACCAAGAAGGTAAGTTACATGAGAAAGAAAGACTGGAGGAAAAAAAAATGAATGTATGAGTAATCTATAACAGGAATAAAAATTAAAAAGAAAGTAAGTTTTGGGAACCAGCAGTTAGCGTAATGGCTATGTCGCTGGACTCCCACGTAGTCGACCGCGGTTCATGTCCCAGACCCGGTGGCTTAAAACTCACGCCGGGCGCGTGTGCGTGCGTGCCCAAGATCCTGAGAGGAGAATGGAGGAGAAGGGATTGCGGCGTGACCATCCCCCCTGGGGGGTGATTTCTCGCTTTCTGTCTCTATGTCTCTCTCTGTCTGTCTGGCGAGCGCACGCGCCCTACAGTGAAAATCTCTCCAAAAAAAAAAAAAAAGTAAGTTTTAAGAAAATATAATGGCCTTCTTAGGTTAAAGTGAATCGATTTGACCAATTCCTGTTAACATACCTAAGATTCCAGAGCTTGAACTCAGGATATGACTCAAGAGAACAGAGAAAGAAATAATTTCATACTATGTATTTTAATTTGCGCCAAGCTATAAGATCCCTAAAACACAGTCAATACTTATACTTTACAAGTAGCATGGTTCAGTCAAAAATCCTACAGCACATTTCTAAGGAGGAGCAGTTATGCTATGGTAAGTTTTCTGATGTCTCTGCCTTCATGAGAAGCACACTTCATAGTTCACTACCAATGATGTTTTTATTCTTCCAAGTTAATGACTTTACCTAAATCAGCAAGCCTGCATAAATCTTGGAAAACATATATACCTTCCCATGTAAAGTATGAGCTATTATTTTACTGTTATTAATACCATTAACATGATGATGATGATAGCTACTTCTCTGAATACTCCATTTTTGGTTTAAGATATTTTCGCCTGATTGCTGTGTTGTAAGTGGTATCTTCAGCACCCACCCTCCCTACTAGATCACTGATGAGACTGTGTAATTGAAATGATTTTTCAGATGTAATGTATTTCTGGCCTAGCCCATTGGGTTGTTTCAGTGAAAATATAAGAAATGTCAGAAATAACATAACTTTAACAAAATGATCATTTACAGTCATGTAGGTATATCTCAGATGAAAAACAACACAATATGGCCACGTGCCTAGAATAAATACATGAACATTTTTTGCAGACAATATCGACAAATTTAGCATGTGTAAAATGACAGTGATGGAGACTATGAAAGTGATTAGTAATATTTTTTGAAAGTACAATACCTTTTCTGTTTCAAAATAAGCTCTTTCTAATCTTGTTCCTTGCTCTAAAAGATACAAAGTTAAACCTTTTATGTATTTGTAGTAAAATCTTTATGAACAGAAATATTAAGTTGTCTCATTTATTTAGGTATATTGCATAATATAAATTTAAATCAACTTAAAATGAAGTAAAATCATTTTATGGTCTAAACATCTTGCAAATATTAACAAATCTCTAAATAAGAAAGGAAAAAGTACACTGATGTAATAATTAGTACTGATGATCACTGCTATAATTTAGTGTTTTTATTTTAATTTTCCAATATCATGCTAACTGCTTTATGTACCTCATCTCATTATTCATCGCTACAATCCTATTAGCAGTAGTGACACCTCTTACCTTAAGCAATAGTAATAGAGAGTCTAGGTAAACACAAAGGGTTTGCTTTAGAGCTTGGAAAAAATTCTCTATCCCTTTCTCTGCTTCTATTAGGTTGCCATACAAACCACTCCCAAATAGAAAGTCTGAAGATATCATTGCCTATGGAGATGATCCTATTAGCATTTCCATGTGGCAGAGGAGGAGGCCAATTCTGAGAAGATAAACTTGTCCAAGAACACACGTGCAATTAATATGGGGCACCTTACCTGGGTCGCCACTCAGTCACCTGCTCTACCTTGTCTTTGTTCTATTCACGGTCCTCTTCTCTTTCATCTTATCTGCTGCAGAAGTTACTGGATGGCAAGAGCTTCTTTTCGTTAATTGAATCGTTAACTCATCCACTTGTCCCATCTTGGAAAAAAGCTTCCATGCTCTTTGCAGATTACCACTCAGCTTTCCTATCTTCCACCTCCTCAAGAAATTATCACAGTAGCTTGATCCTTTCTAGTCTCTTGAGTCCTTTCAAAATAGTATTTTTCAAACATTATTTTGCCTCATTCCCATTTGTTTATTTTCAGCTGAGATCTTTGTGCCTTCCTATATTTTACTTCATTGGACTCTTGAGATTGGACTGACCAAACACTTGTAAATTACAAATACATTAAAAGCTAACCAACTTTTCAGAATAAGAGCTCATTTTTAGGGAATGATATTTAATGCTTTATAAATCTAAAACCTAATTAGTTTAAATATTCGTACAGAATTATGAGATTAATTTAATTCATTTAGAGAAAATAATCCTTTTTATAAATAATTGTTATGAAATGACATTAAGCCCTTCATTCTGAAAAGTGATACATTTATAATCCTATCCTCTCCAAAGTAACACCAGTAAATAATATAAAAATAAAGGCTGACCTTTTACTCTGCTCTAAAACTAGAGAATGTGATTATTATAGTAGAAAAAGAAAATAACAAAGCTACATCTATTATGTCAGGAATCTAGTGGAGAGAAAGAACTAGCAGAATGAGTGGATGTAGGATTTATTACAGGGAATTGGCTTACATGATATGGGGGTTGGCTAAGCAAGTCCAAATCCACAGGGCAATCGGGAAGGGAAGATAATGAGCAGTGTGAACTCTACGTGAATAAGCAAAATTTTTTCTCTCTCCTGGAAAACCACAAACCTGCTTTTAAGGATTTCCAACAGATTCAGTTCCGTTTATCCAGATTACCAGAGGCAATGCCCTTTATTTAAACTCAGATGATTATGAGCTTCAAATACATCTACAAAATACCTACACAATAATGCCTAGATTAGTGCTTGAGAGAATAATTGAAGACTATAGTTTAGTACATCAATCAAGTCATCATACCTATGAATTCCCCATCCTACTTAAGAACTATAATATGGTCAAATTTGAAACTTTCATCATCTCACTCGTATCTTTGTGCTTCCCTCAGAAAGCCACCAAATTGAACTACAATATTGGATTTTTGAAAACATATCTTTTTTGCTTTTGAAATTTATAGAAAATGGTGACACTCTGTATTTCTCTGAGCTCTACTTTTCTTAAAGGTATATATTTGTTTTGTTTTGTTTTAGATTTTTGCCATTGGGTGCATGCATTTGCCAGAGAGAGATAAAGAGAGGGAAAGTGAGAAATCACTTCCCAATATGGATACCCATGCCACACACCCTTCTCCTCCATCCTTCTCTCCAGATTTTGGGCGCACATACATGTGTGCCCAGCATGACTTTCAAGCCACCAGATCCGGGGATAAAACCACAGCCAACTATGTGGAGTCCAGAACCCTAACTACCATGCCACCTGCTGCCCCCAATGGAATGTATTTTTAAGATTTATCCATTTTGGTAAAAATGACTTTTTAAATTCATTCTTATTGCTATGCATTGTTGGATTATTTGAATGTGCCAACATTAATTTATTTATTCTTTTTATGGTTATTTCATTTATTTATAGTTATTTATTATTAATTCAATAATTCTTTGGAGCTTTTTGTACATGCCTACTTATTCATATGTTTAAGGATTTCTCTGAGTCAATACTTTAGATTAGAATCATTGGATCTTATAGCCAGCAGGTGGTATAGTGGTTAAGGTGCTGGACTCCCACATGGCTGACCATGGTTCCAATCTTAGACCTGCTTTCTCACTTTCTTTCTCTGTCTGGTGAGCGCATGTGCCCTGTAGCAAATTAGTAATAATAACGATGATGATCAAAAACTAAACAAATAATTATAAACTAAATCCTACATTAAAATTGAGGTTGGACTTACAAAATAATTATACAACAGTAATATCAATTCCCTTTTCCTGCCTTACTATAAAGATCTGGATCTTTGCCCATACATGGTATTATTAGAACATATTAGTTTCCTGGATTGGCAGGTGGTCTGGTGATTGGGGGTGTTGGACTCCCACATGATTCAAGTCCCAGACCTGGCATCTTGCTTTCTCACTTTCTCTCTTCTTCTCTCACTCTACCCCTCCTGGTAAAATTAAAATTAATTAATTAAGTTAAATAAACTAATTTTTTAAACAAAGAACTTAGTACTTTCTTGTTGCTGCTATAACAAACAAATTACTGCAATTTAATAGCTCAGCAAAATACAAGTTTATTCTCTTATAATTCTAGAGTTTCACTGGCCTAAATAGTGTCAATGCCACTTATTTTTTTCTGGGGGCTCTGAAGGAAAAATCTATTTTCTTTGCCTTTTTTTCTGTCCTGATGACTGTATGTATCCCCAGTCTGTGAGCATTTGCTCAGACTACATTTCCCCAATCTCTGCTTCTGTCATCATATCATCTCCTTGTCTTTTGTAGTCAGATCATCATCTGCCTCATAGTGATGATAATTAATCCCACTAAATATTAATACCTCTTTCTTAGATAAAATAATTTTCTAGTAAGTCTCTTCAAAAATAGTTTACAAATCTTTTGTTATATTTGTTAGGTGTGTGTATTTTGCTGTTTTCTCGGTTCTATTTAAAAATTACTACTATCTAACCCTTTATTACTATATAATGGAGTTTTATATATTGCCTCTATATCTATATCTTTGCTAAACTTTTGTTAACTCTTAAACTTCCCTGAGGATTGTTTTGGACTTAATGAGTGTAGACAATAATATTATCTCCAAATATAATTTTATTTCTTTAAATCTTGTAACCTTTATTTTCTTTCTATATTGTGAAGACTTCTAAAAACATTCTGTACTTACCAACATGTTTGTTTTATTTTTTAAACAAAATTCATTTGTACTTTTTCACTAATATTCTTAATGGTTTCAAAGAGCTATCGGCTTTCCTACTGCAGAGAACCAACTTTCAGCTATTTGATACTCAATTTATGGTGTCTCAATTTATATTACATTCTTTTTGGAAAATATTTAATTTTCAAGAGTTGCTTTATTTTGTTTTCCTAAGTTCAAAAGTGAGCAGTTAGTTCATTAATATTCAATTTTATTTTCAAGCAGTGAATTTAAAGCTAAAATTTTTGCAGGCAAATGTAGATATAAAGCACTTCATTACTGTTCAATTATATGTATCTTCTAATTTTTGCAATAGTTTCTTCTGTGATTAATTGATTCTTTAGATGTGCTATTTAATTTTTTAATGCATAGGTTTTTACTTTTTTGTTATTCATTTTAAGTTAAGTATATTTTGATTAGTAAGTAAGATCTATAGAGGACTTAGTCTTTGAAACCTGTTGGATTTGTACGTAGCCTAAATTTTAATGTTGTGATGCCATATATGCTTGAATAAATGAGTGTCTCTTTCAAGATCTGTTAGATCAATTTGTCAATCATGTTGTTTAAAATTTTGTGTACTTTTAGAAGTTTTTGTCTCCCCTACTGCCATATTTTGTTTTGCCAGTCATCATGGGAGGCTAGGAAGAGAACTTAAAGAATGTGATGAACATACTAACTCCCAACAATGTTGTCTGTAGAATCTGGGGAATGAGTATATGAGTTTATGAGGAATTCCTTCCGTTTTTCTGTATCTTTGAAGACGTAAAGTGTTAGAAAATATAAAATTCATGTATTTCAGGCCTGCAGGTGGCATGGTGGTTAAGGCCACGAAGTCCCATATTAGAGCCCCAGACTGGTGGCTTGACAATCATGCCATGCATAAGTATGTGTGTCTGTGTCTGTGTGTGTGTGTGTGTGTGTGTGTGTGCACGTGTGTGTGTGTGTGTGTCCAAAATCCTAAGAGGAGAATGGAAGAGAAGGGATTGTAATGTGACCATTGCCACTGGGGTTGCGGGATTGTGGTGATTTCTTACTTTCCCTCTCTCTGTCTCTCTGGAAAATGCACACTCCATTGCAAAATCCTACAAAAAATTTCAAAATAAGAATCTTATGTTTCCACATGTAATAGTTCCTCAGAATGACTGACAGTTTTTCACAACTTTTGGGTGTTGTTTGAAATTCAGTACTGTAGAGCCAGCATCCTGCCTGGCAGAAAGGTTATATTCTGTTAATGATAACTTGTATAGTATCTCCAACTGGACTGATGAGAAATGTATTCATGTTGGACATTCTCTTTATAAGCTAAGTGATGTATGGGACTGAATGTATGCAAGAAATTAAGATAAAATGAAAGAAAAGAAAACAAAGCAAAACAATCTGAGTGCATATGCCTGCCTGCCCAAATTGCTCAAAAAAGGTAGAAATGTAGGAGCAGGGATTGTAGAGAGACCATGCCCCACAGGGGGGTACTTTCTCTCACTTTTTTTCTCTTTCTCTTTGTCTCTCTTTGGTGAGTATACCTGCCCTCTGTCCAATTAAAAAAAAGAAAAAGGAAACACAAAATTCAACACTATGGTATTTTATCAAGGACTTTTACATTTTATTTTATTTATTTATTTATTTATTTATTTTGGAGAGGTTTTCGCTACGGGGAGTGTGCGCTCGCCAGACAGAGAGAGAGACAGAGAGACAGAAAGAGAGCAATCACCCCCCCCCAGGTGGGATGGTCATGCCACAATCCCTTTTCCTCCACTCTCCTCTCGGGATCTTAGGCACGCACGCTCACGCGCCCCGGGGTGAGTTTTAAGTCACCGGGTCTGGGACACAAACCACGGTCTACTACGTGGGAGTCCAGCGACATAGCCATTATGCTAACCATTGGTTCCCACATTTTATTTTTTATATTTTTGCTTTGCTTCGTTTAAATATTTATTTGAACAAATCTGAATTTCAAAAATAAATTTATCAAGATTCCATTAACAATTTTATTAAATGTAAGTAAAATATAGTTAATGGCATTGTTAATGTACACGTAAACTGTTTTTTAGTTAGTTGATTTATTTCTAACATGATAAGGGCATTTTTATAGTTATAAAGTTAATGATAATAGTAGAAGACTAACCCAAAACTTAGTGACTGTCAGTATTGTCAGTATTGGGAAGAATATTTGATAACTCAGAGGAGTTCTGTTTCAAATATGGGTACTTGCTAACATATATATATATATATACATTTAAAGTTTTTGACATATGGCACGTGCACTCTCCAGAGAGAGACGGTGATAGGGAAAATGAGAAATCACTTCCCTGAGGGGGATGGCCACACAGCAATCACTTCTCCTCCATTTTCCTTTTGGGATTTTGGGCACACTTGCATATACGTCTGGCATGATTTTCAAGCTGCCAGACGTGGTACTCAAATAGTGGTGGACCATGGTGGAAATCCATGGTCCATCATGTGGGAGTACATTAACCACCATGACACCTGCTGGTCCCTCTCTAGCAGTTTTTTGCAAATGGATAGCTCCATTGAGGAATGTTGAACTAATATGTTTGATCTTTTCTTCCTTTTTTTAAAAAAATATATATTGTCATTTGGAGAATTTGCAGAGTTGTTAGTTCATGAAGCAATTTTTTAATTTCTTTTATGTACTGTTTGTTGAAGTAGTTAAGAACTCAGACTTTACAATGTGTATACACAGAACTTAATCTTATACCTATCATTTATGACATGTATGTTCTGAAGCAAATTTTGAACACTTTAAGCCTCATTTTACCTATTTTTAAGGAAGAATTGTGATTGCTTTTTAGAACCACTGCATTCATGGTGTTTATATTACATTAAGTAATAAATAAAATGGTAAAAATTTAATAATATCATATGTAGTTTTCTGGTTTATTATTTAGTTGTGATTAAACTCTGAGTGTTGAAGCTAACTGAATATTTTTAAAATGACAAATTGAAAAAAGTAAAGAAAGCAAAACAATACAAACCAGCAATGAACAAACACAAAAGCCTTAAATCTAAATAAACATGCTACCTATTAGGATAAGATATTTGCAAATTATGTGTGAAAATTTAAAAGAGCTTCCTCAGAAATTTTGAGAATGAAAGCAGATTTTGATTTGAGAAAATATATGGAAACTTGTATGTGTTGTTTTCATTCTTTTTATGACCTAAATAAGTTTTTGTAGTTTTGCTTTTAAAGGTCAGCTTGTTACAGGAGAAATTGCACCTCTCTTTAGTCACACACTTCATTTCTAATTGTGCCAGAGAAAATAGACCTTGTATTGTCAGGGTCAGAAATAATTAGCAGATTTCTTCCAATCTTGTCCTGATAAAGTCCCCTCACAGAAAGAACACTGAAATCACCTAAGATTAAGGAGTCAGACTGAAATTACCTAACATCATAAATTATCATTATAGTTGGGTGTTTTGGAAATCAGTATTTTTCTCTGATGCAAAGAAAAATGCCAGATTAAAATTTCAGGTTCTGTGATTATATACCCTAGTTTTTTCTATTAGGATCCTACCTATCAAAATGTTTCTGAAATTGTTATAGTCCTCAAAAATCCATTATAAAATGTCCTGTTTTGTTAGGTATAATGCAGAAAATTTAAGTTGTTTTGTTGCATTTTCTTATACAAAATTTGAAAGACTTTTTATTGCTTTTTAAAAATGAAATATTTCAGCTAGTCAGATGAAAATGTCAAGTGTAAGTACAGTAATCAGAAACAAAACAAAACAAAACTCACCTTTGTTTCCCAAGGATAACATAGATAAGTAGGCTTAAAATCTAAATAATAAAGCAAGATTTTTGTTTATCAACTGAATCACAAAGTACCAGTGCAAATTAAGGTTTGTTAGCTGGGTTATAATTTTTAAGAACTAAGAAAATAAAATTTAATAGAGAATCTAGCATTTATTTTATTTTTTGGAGGGACAGGGTTTGGAGAGGCTTTTGCTATAGGGCGCATGCACTTGCCAGAAAGACAAAGAGAGACAGAGAGACAGAAAGTGAGAAATCACACCCCAGGGAGGATGACCACACCACAATCCCTTCTTCTCCATTCTCCTCTCGGGATCTTGGGCACGCACACACATGCGCCCGGCGTGAGTTTAAGCCACCGGGTCCGGGACATGAACCACGGTCGACTACATGGGAGTCCAGCGACATAGCCATTACTCCAACTGCTGGTCCCTAGCATTAGTTTTTTATGAACCCTTATCAGGATGTCGTCTGTTTGTATTTTTTTAGCATTTATTTTTATGATTTACTATCTGCACATTGCATACCCATTAACTATGATAGGTTACTATTTTAGCTTTGCTACCATGAATCACTTTTTTAAAAGGTTATACTTTTATTTTATTTTATTTTTTTAGTTTTAGTTTTTGTTTTATATAGTGAGCTTGCCAGAGAAACAGAGAGAGAAATCACCCTCCAGGGTGACTGGTCACTCTGTAATCCCTTCTCTTTCATTCTTCTTTCAGGAGTTTTGGGCATGCACCCAAAATAATTTTCAAGCCATGGAGTCTCAGACTATGGTTGAGCCATGTTGGATCTAGCTGCCTTAATCTCCACATCACTTGCTGGTCCAAATTTTGGTTTAGAAACCTGTTCTCTGTAATCTCTTTTAGAGCCTTTAGATCTAGATAAAGAATAGAAAAATATTGCATCTAACTTCTTGGTTTCTGTATTTGATTTGGTTTTTGTTATTTCTTGTATCCCAAAGGGTTTCACATGTATCTTCTTTGGCTATAACTTTTCAGAGGCTTTTTCTTCCTTAATTGAAGAATGGCAACTACTGGGACCAGCAGTTAGCATAATGGCTATGTCGTTGAACTCCCGTGTAGCTGACTGATCACAGCTCGAGTCCAGGATCCGGTGGCTTAAACTCACGCCAGGTGCGTGGGCGTGCGTGCCCAAGATCTGGAGAGAAGAATGGAGGAGAAGGGATTGCAGTGTGGCCATCCCCCTCGGGGGAGGGGAGTTCTTGCTTTCTGGCTTTCTGGAGAGTGCAAACACCCTATAGCAAAAACCTTCCCTCCCCCTCCCCCCCAAAAAAAGAACGGCAACTACTTTTCTCCCTTTGTGTATATCTGACTTTCCCAGTGAAGTCATCACCACTGTGATTCTCAGACATGGAAGACTGAGAAAACTTTCTTCTGTGCTGTCATCAAACTACTCCTCTTCTTTATGTGATTCTTCACTATCACCGTTACCATCAAACACACCATCACATCCTTTCTTTGCTTGAGGTTTGACTTACTGTTTTCGTTTATTTATTTATTTATTTATTTATTTGGTCACGCCGCAATCCCTTCTCCTCCATTCTCTTCTCAGGATCTTGGGCACGCACGCACACACACCCAGCGTGAGTTTTAAGCCACCGGGTCTGGGACACGAACCGCGGTTGACTACGTGGGAGTCCAGCGACATAGCCATTACGCTAACTGCTGGTTCCCTGTTTTCGTTTTTGATTAAGCTGGTAACTCAGATGTTTACCACGGTCTAGAGAAACTACAGAATCTTTTCCCAAAAGCTTTAATAAAGAATTTGGAATATCAGCCATTGGAGCTGGAATTAGTGCTTTCAGGGACTAAACTGATGAGTATTTTCTGTCAGATTTCATCCTCCAGACTCCATTCAAGTTGTACCCACCTCCCCCATATCCTTCTCTTTGTCTCTTCTCTCTGTCTCTCTTTGTCTTTTCATTTTTTAATTTTTTTTTTTTAATTTTAAGGTAAAGTATTTTCTTAGCTCTCAGATCCTCCTTTATCTCACTAATTCTAATTCTCATCTTTCTCCCTTCCCATTTAGGAGAGGCAAAGGAGTAGGCCTTACAGAGGACTGTGCTATTGGAGCTGGAACTAGTCCTTTTGTACAGCTCACTTGCACACCATACGGCTTTCATTTTTTTAGTTAAAAAAATAAGTAAAAGTTTTTGTTATTTCTTTTATCTTTCTGTTTTCTTTCCCTTTTTCTTTGATCTTCACCACTTTGCTCTTCAGCCTCCATGCACTGAATGTCTAGACAAGTCTACATGAACCATAGCCAAACATCTGAATACTATTAGGGTCATAGTATTCCTCAATTTCCACTGAATCTGCCACACAAAGGGAGAAAAATAGAATGGCAGTGAGATTGCAGATCACCTCCTCCTGCAAGTAGCCTCTGAACACTCGGATAGAACTTCAGGATGTTAGGAAGAAATGTATAACCCATCAAATGATCAGAAATTGCCACAGAGGCACAAGAAAAATGAGAAACCAAGAAAATACCTCTTCTCCAAAGGAAAAGAATAACTCCTCATCCACAGACAGTACAATGGATTTGCAGAAATGTCTGTTAAAAAATTTAGAATATTCACAGTGACAAAGCTATCAGAGATGCCAAAGAAGAGAGATAATGAAATCCAAAAGATGCAGGAGAAAAGAGCTGACAAGTTGCAAGAAGTGAGTAAATTACTGTATGAGCTGAAAGAGGAAATACGAGCCATAAAAAAAGAATCAAATGGAACTGATAGAGATGAAGGCTGTAATTCAGGAAATCAAAACCTCTCTTGAAAGTATTAAAAACAGTATATATCGTACAGAAGATTGAATCTCAGATGTAGAAGACAGAATCACTGTACTAAAAAAAATCCACCATGAAGACTGAGAAATTAGCCATAAAACAAACAAACAAAAAAAGAGTGACACTAATATACAAGAAACACTAGATACCATTAAACATTTAAATATCCAAATAACTGATATCCCAAATGATGAAGAGACCAATAAGGGCATTGATACTCTATTCCATGAAATCCTGGAAGAAAATTTTCCAAACCTTTAGAGGCATTCAAAGATCCAGACCCAAAAAATACAAAGGACCCCAACATAGAATCAACCCAAGAAGTTCTCCAAGATCCATTATAGCCAAAATACACCAAAGCCACAAAGACAAGATACTATGACTGGCAAGAGAGAAACATCTAGTACCTACAAAGGATATCCCATCAGGCTAACAGCGGACCTCTCATTGGAAACAATGTGAGCAAGGAAAGAATAGGAAAATATATTCAAAGTGTTCAATTTCAACCAAGAATACTATACTTGGCAAGATTTTCCTTCAAACATGATAAAAGGACAAGAAAATTCTCAGATAAACAAAACCTAAAAGAATTTACCAACATCAGACCAGCTCTTAAAGAACTTATGAATGGAGTGCTATCCCAAGAAAACTAAATAGACACACAGAAACAAGAGTTCAGAAACAACCAAGAAAAAGGTCCTCGTAATGGTAGGGACAAATCTGGAGTTGAATGTTATCTTCCAGAAATGCAACGGAAAAATCAAACTGCAAAAGAAGATAAAGTATATGAGACTGAACTGGTAAAATAGAATTTTATGACTTCTGAGTAAAAACATGACTGATTTTCTTCTATGCTTTGTTTTCCAGATTTGTAGATTTTTGTCCTCTTGAGCTGCCAATAGGTGTATGTACCTACTTTTTGAACAAAATCCTAACCTGGTTCCTGGCTTTAAGTTTTAATGAAAGTACTCTAAACACTTTTTAAATTTTGATTTATTAAGGCAAAAACTGCCTTTCTTAAAATTAAAAATATATTAAAGAATATCTATTTAATGACCACAGTAAGCTGTATACCCTCAGCCAGGTGCTACTTTTAGTGTATTCATTCTACTCACGGAGTATCATGCCTAATATCAGACCTGTGTGTGTATATGTATGTATATATATGTATATATACACATATATATCAGCTAAACTTGGTATTGAAAGTAGTTAGATTAATTATGATATTTGTGAATCAATAATATGTGTGGGGGGAAAGGAATGGAAAGCAAACTGTAAATACAGAGATAGTGTGAGAGGAGGGTGGTAAAGGGCAGAAGGTGACCAATGGGGGAAAATATATATGTATATATTTATTACATATATATATATATACACATGTATATATATTTAAGAAACAAGAAATGGGAAGCTATTTGTTGATGATAACATGCATGATTAAGTCACTATACAGTGTATTCTGGATGGGAAATCACATTTTTATGCTGTGATATTCAGTGAATAAATGTAAAATAAATAAATTTAAAATAAAAAGGAAAGAATTTGGAATGTCTATTAGTTGGAGTCCATGTTCCATCATGGCCACTTTTTCTTTTGAATTATTTAGTGGTTTCTTTGCCAGTATTTTCACTTCTTTCCCATTTTGTTCACTGATAATGGTTCTTTTATGATATGATATATTTATATCATCATGTGAAAAAGAAGTAGCCTTAGAATGATTTTCTTCTGAAGTATTGTTTAATGACTCAACTTTAGGAGCAGTTTCTCTTGCATCTTTAAAGGCTTGGGCAGCAGCTTTTAGCACATTCTTTTTTTTTTTTTTCAGATGAAGGTGTATTGCTAATAAGGCAACTGATCTTTCAGCTGCAGTAGAATCTGGCTTTTTGCAGATTTTTCTTTCAAAGTTGATATCACCTAGAGAAAATTTAGTTGTAATATCAGGTTTCAGTTCCTTCATGGCATGAATTTCTTCAAGCAACTGCTAAGCCCATCTTATTATTATTATTGTTAGCCCCACCAGAGAGTCTGTGAAAAGAGACAGAAAGAGAGGGAGCAAAAGAAAGTATCCTCAAGCATGGTCATGCTGCAATCCCTTCTCCATTTCTCCTGTGAAGATTTTGGAAATGTGTACAAACACACCCAGTGTGTTTTTCAAGTCACTGTGCCAGGATTCCAGCTGTTGTTAGCCATGTGGGATCTGGCTATCTTAATCACTAGGCTACAAGAATGACCTGTCTACTTTTTTATGGGTGCATCTTCACTACACATTTTGTCTTTAGTTCGCCAGTGTTTCTAACAAGTTTTCAGATTACCCAAACTCAATTATCTTCTCTTCTTTTGTCATCTCCATAACCTCATTATTGAAGTTCAAAGTTTCTACTTGAGCCCTGAAATATAAAGGAAGAAGATCTGCTTCTGTTGCCATTTGAACTCCATTTGTTTATATGCTTTTGAAAATTTATTAAAAGCTGGAACCAACATTTGGAGTAATGGCTATGTCACTGGACTCCCATGTAGTCAACCGCAGTTTGAGTCCCAGATCCAGTGGCTTAAACTCATGCCGGGCATGTGTGCATGCCCAAGATCCCAAGAGGAGAAAGAAGGAGAAGGTATTGTGGTGTGGCCGTCCCTCCTGGGGGGTGATTTCTCACTTTGTCTGTCTGGCGAGTGCATGTGCCCTATAGCAAAAACCTCTCAAAAATATTATTAAAAGCTATTTCTACAGAAACTAGAACAGCCTATATGAAGGTCAATTTGACAAATTAAATCAAGAAACTTATTTACGCTTAGACTCTTAATCTAACTACTCAATTTCCAAGTATTTTTCCCTGAAGAAACTATAAAGAATTCATTAAAATCTGTGAAGTTAAGGTTTTAATTATTGAAATAGTATAAATAAAAATTTCTAGGTCTATAAGACAAGAGATTTTTTAAATAAATTGAAATTTTTTCATATAATGTAATGCTATGAAGTATATACCTAAAGATTATTTAAGATTTTGAGATTACACTTACAGTATATTGTGATAAAAACATTTTCAAAAGAGTATATACAATTAATACAATCACTTACATTCCTTCATATATAAAAAAAACATTAAAAAGACATAATAAAAACATAAAATTCTGCATGGTGCTTTAAAAGGTGAGGTCTAAGTGGCAAAGCTAGGAATAACGATTTGCCTTTTTGTCTTTCTGCATTTTTCAAATGCTATATGGCAAATATATGCGATCATTTTTGCAATCAGAGAAAACAGTAAACTGAATATTTGCTAACATGAAAAAATACAGGCCTCTGAGAATTAATTTTGGAAATCCTTCCCACTTTATCATTCTGGATAAATATATTAAAGGACACAGAACTGGCCTAAGAGGCCTTAGGTAAGTCATTTAACCTTTTTGCAATTTAGCCATTTAGTTTACGAATTTATTAAATGTGCCTCATGTTGTTCTTTGAGGGGAAAAAAAATGAGTAAATCTTGGTCCACAAATTCAAAGGTGTAATGAATAACTTTTTTTCCTATAATTGAATCCATTGCAAGCAGCTTGACGACAGAAAAATAATTTCCCCAATAATATTGTAGCGTCTAAATCTGAGTAAACACAACACTTTTTACACGGTGTAAGTTCTTGGTAGAAGGAGCTCATATTTCTTCCACGAGATATCTATAATGGAATGCAGTATCTCTTGGTCAATTGTTCACTCAGATTTTCCTTATGTTCTCTCTTTTCTCACTCTTAAAACCACAAGGTCTAAGGACCAGCAGTTAGCATAATGGCTATGTCACTGGACTCCCATGTAGTCGACTGCGGTTCATGTCCTGGACCCTGTGGCTTAAAACTCATGCCGGGCGCATGTGTGTGCGTGCCCAAGATCCCAAGAGGAGAATGGAGGAGAAGGGATTGCGGCGTGGCCATCCCCCCGGGGGATGATTTCTTGCTTTCTTTCTCTCTGTCTCTGTCTGTCTGGCGAGCACACACGCCCTATAGCAAAAAACTCTCTCAAAAACAAAAAACAAAAACAAAAACACAAGGTCTACTGATTTCTCTTCATCTTCCTTCCTTTCTCTGTACTCTTCATTTGGTCTAAGATGATCTTTTTGGGAGACAGTGTTAAACATAGTAGTTAGGAACTAACCTACATTGGCTTAAAATCAGAATTCTGTCATTAAATAGTTGTGTGACCTTTAACAAGTTGCTTAGCATCTCTATGCCTTAATTTTCTCATCTGTAAAATTGGAATAATGACAGTACCTACCTTACAGGATTATTGCAAGCATTGCATGAGGCAAGAATCTAGCCAGGTGTCCCGAGCAGTTTGCCACATACTGAAGGCTTGATAAGTATTAGGTATTGTTATTATGGCTATTCTCACTGGTGTGCTGTGAAGAGTGGATTTAGGGGAATGAAAGGAAAAAAGGATGTTTCTACGCTGTTCTTATTCAGCAGTTGTCATCCTTACTGAACTCATTACGGTCCGTGTGTTACTTCTACTGAGCAAATAAATAAGCATGACATTTGGTGGTGCTCAGAATGAGTAGGAGAATGTGTGTTATGGTATTACCATGGTCTAGACAGTTCACCTGGCATTAGATTACACCAGATTCTTGGCATTGTTTAAGCTCTCTCAGGTAAGAATTTTCATGGTGGCAGCAGATGAAATTAGAAAAAATGAGAGTACAAAAAAAAGTCCTTAAATCAAACACTTTGGTGTGACACCAAGTTTCCTAAAATTTTTCTGCAAAATGTTAGTGGCAAGCACTTTTCAAAAACTGCTGATCTGAATCTTTAACACTGTTTCCCTTTTTGTTACCTTGCCAGAGCACTGTTTGGTTTAGAAATATCCTTTTCACAGAAAGACTATAATTCTTAGTTTTGCCAATTTCTAACTTGAATAATATTTAAAATGTAGCAGAACAGTATAGGTTTGGTTATACAATGCCTTTCCATCATGAGAATTCTTATACTTTTGAGAAGTTGCAGTGAAGTCGCTTTGGAGAAAAAAACTAATATATTAATATATAATCTAGATGTTGCTATTGAAGTTGGCAATTTTAGAAGGAAAGAGGACACTGTGCATGGCCAAAGAGTGAAATGTTAGAAAACATAAGATAAGTAATAACCTGACCCTGATTATGAAGAATTTTGAAACCACGGGGAAGTGGCATTTTTATTAAAATGTAAAATATGGATACTCAACACCAAATAAATCAATGATGGGTTATTCTAACTTTCATAGCCTGAAGGACATTATTACCAACTATAGATAATTTGCTTTGATAGAGCAATAAAGTAGGAATCCAAATTATATCAAACTTCCCAATTAGTGAGTAAGATTCTGATATGGGGTTGCTCTGCTTATAGTGATTCCATTATGAACTAAACCTCTAAATAAGATAAGCCTTCAGAATTGTGTTGCAAAGCTGAAAAAAAATTCACCGTCTGATATTAAAGTTAATAAATATGAAAGACAGCATTCCTCATTGCTACCAACAGGTTTATTTAAGAGGTTTAGAATTGTGGTGCTACTGAGATTGCATTGTTTCCAAATTTTCAAATTCTAATCAAGAGCATTAGCGTTTCTCATAAATCAGGATTCTGTGTCTTTGTACATTATCCTAACTACTACCTGAAGTTTTGTTGCTGTTGTTGCTTTTAATGGACAGATTCTTACTCTTTCATCCAGTCAATTCAAATTCTTTATTCTCTGGAAATCCTTTTCCAAGTCTCAGGTAATTTTGTTTTGGATTTTGCTTTTTCTCTTGTGAATCCTACTGGACTTCATATATTAATGTTATAATTGCCATAATTGGGGATTAGAAATGTGTGTGTGTTTCTTTTCTTTGAAAAGAAACTGTATTTTTTTAAGGTTTTTGCTTTAGGACTCACACACTTGCCAGAGAAAAGAGAGACAGAGATAGTGAGAGGAAAACTGAGACATCACCTCCCAAGGGGGATGGACATGCCACAATTCCTTCTCTTCCATTCTCCTCTTGGGATTTTGGACATGCATGCACAAGTTCCCAATGTGGTAGGCCATCTGGGAGTTCAGAGACTTAGTCAGTACGCCACCTGCTAGCCACAGACTGTACATATTTGAAAGTCAGAACTGGGTCTTTTTTTTCCTTTGCCAGTGTCTGATATGGCAGGCAAAATGTCATTGAATGAATTTTGAATGGGCGTAAAACTCACTCCTAAGGACAGAGTTTATTTTGAGGTCAGCTATACCACAACCCCCCCCAAAATAAAAAAACAATCTGGATCATTTCAAATTCTTAAAAATATATACATAGTAAATTTAAGTACTAAGAAAAAGAGGAGAGTTGTCTGGATGGCTGTGCATTTTATTTTGTTGAATATATATTTTTTGTTGTTGTTCAGAAAAGGGAATGGATGGCTAATTTTAAGAACTATTATCAATAATTTAGGTGAAAATGTCTTTCAAACAGAAAAAAATTCATCCAGTTATTAGTCATATACAAAAATAACCCTGAAAATACAATATGAATCTCTCTTCTAATCAAGCGCACAGAGATCAACCTTTTGATATATAATTTGGTTGCCCTGAGCCTATCGCCCATCAGGAGGGTAAATCCAAGGAAATGGCAGGTATTGGTTATCTTGCCAGATATATTTGTCATTGTGAAAGTATAAATCATCATTCTGGTTTATCTGTCTTCTTCTTTGTGAGATTAGCCACTGAGAATCTATTTCTCAGAGTATAATTATATCTGGCAGGGCTGATTCTATGAGATTCTCAGGCTGCAAATTAGAGGCTAGATATAAGATTGCAGAAACACTACAAGTACAACCTGAAGCAGTGGATCAACTAGGCAGCCTCCATTTCTCTCCCCTGCCCACCCCCATAAACACACAATCGCTGGAGAGACAAGAGAGGAAGAGAGAGAGAGAAAGAAAGTAATAAACCCCCCCCAACAAAAGGGATACTTATCCTGCAATCTCTTCTCCTTTATTCTCCTCTCAGAATTTTGGGCAGGCATGCACACAGGACCAGAGTTCTTTTAAGCCTCGAGGTTCAGGTCTTGAACAGTCTAGTCAGCCACGTGGGATCTTGTCACCTTAACCACAATGCTACTTGTTGACCCAAGGCAGTATTCATTTCTAGTAGCTCTTAGAAGCAGTAGCTGCTAACGGAATGCTTTAATTCCCAATCAAAATTATGCAACATAATTGCCTTCATCAAAATCTTCCCTTCTTGTGTCTATGGATGTTTACGAGGTGTCCTTAATAGTGATTTCTGATATCATAAAGGATTACTGCAAGGACATTCTATTACATATGTTCCTTAATATGAAGGTGACAGAGTGCAGAGTAAGAAGTGAATCTTTTGGATCCATAGGGATGATATTAAGATGGCTTAATAGCCTATGACAAAAGTATTGCCAATCAGAGTAGTTGCCAGTTGGGAAGCTATAAGGAATTTATTACTTTAAAATTAGCCTGGGATGTTGTGCCTTCATTGTAGATTACCAAATTATCCAAAGAAGTTTATAACAATTTACCTTTTCAAAAGTGGGAACATTAGGGATTTAACTCTCCTTCAGATTTTACACAAACTCTCTCAGCTTGTATAACGTCCTACTATATGATCTTTGTTTACATAATCTTTATTCAAGAGATGTACTTAATTTGTTCCTTCTAATGAAGAAAAAATAATCAAGGCAAATTGTTGGTTGTAAGTTTCTGTTCTAGTAACCTGTCCTTGTAATACTAAAATAAGACCTTTATAACCAGTAATTTTTAAAAACAAAACCAAATTTAGAAGAAAATGGAATGGTTATTATAAATAATTTATTAAAATATAATAAAACATAAACATAGCACTATGCTTTAAAATACATATAACTGGGGTCAGCAAGTGACATGGTGGCTAAGGTGCTGGATTCCCACCTGGTCAACCACAGTTGGTTGGACCTGGTGGCTTGAAAATCATGCAAGGTACATATACAGGTACGCCCAAAACCCAGAGAAAAGAATGGAGAAGATGGGATTGTGACATGGCCACCTCTCCAGGGAATGATTTCTCATTTTCCCCCTCTCTGTCTGTCCATCTCTCTCCAGAAGAGATGCAAAAACCAAACAAAACAAACAAAAAATACGCACACATATATGTATATATGTATAACTATGAGTATATTTTGAAAATAACTGTCAATTTGTCCTTTTTAATATTTTGATGTCTCATTAGCAATGGGTATCTAGGTTAAAGTTTCAACTTTAGTCCTGGTCTCATTATATTCCTAGCTTTTTAACCTTATTTCAGACTTTGTGGTCTAGTGTTAAGATAAGTTTAGAAGTCAAGAAACAAGCTGTACTTCAAAGCATAGGAGGTAGCCAACTGTTAAATTAGGTTAATGGTACTGGGCTTCAGAGGAACCACAGAATGAAGATTCTACCATGAGAAATGAAGTCAAAGAGTGAAGGAATTTGTGAAATATGATGTGCCTAGAGCAAATATCATCACCTATTGTGCCTTTCAGCTGGGCGTACAAGATGAGGTTGGACACGCTACTCAGACATGTGAAGAAAAATATTTAGATACTTAAACTAAGAAGGACAAATATTTCTAGAACAATCTATCATTTATGAAGACAGTGAGATTATTTCAAGTCATCCTTGCACACGTCCAGACACATGATTATTGCACAGGCAATCAAGATAAAATTTCTAAGCTGCAGGGCTAGTAAGTGGCAGGGGATTAAGGTTCTGGACTCCCGCATGGCTAACTGCAGCCCAAATCCCAGACCTGGTGACTTGAAAATCATGCTGGGTACATGTGTGTTCATACCCAATATCCCGAGAGGAGAACAGAGGAAAAGAGATTGCAGTGTGGATATGGCCCCTGGGAGATGATTGCTCACTTTCTGTCTCTCTCTCTCTCTCTCTCTTTCTCTTTCTCTCTCTCTCTCTCTCAGGCAAGCACATATGCCCTATGGCAAAATTATATATATATATATATATGAAAATTTCCAAGCTGCTGCAGTGTCTACTATAATGCATCATAACTAGCATTTTTCAAACCCAAGCTTCTACAGAGAAACAGAAACTTTAAAAGTTTGTCTTCATTGTTCAGCTTGAAAATTGTTATTTGTTTCCTAGTAATCACATTTCTAAAGACAATGGCCAGAAATTTCCTAAAGGAGTTACATTGCAGCTATCGATATTAAAACTCATTTGTTTAACTCTGGCATCTGATGCATGCTTATTTACCTAAATATGTTATTTCCAAAGGCATAATGAATTTTGTTCTTCTCGCTGAGTAATACAGCTGAATTTTTATTAAGTTTTACCCTGTTATTAATTAGTGCTGTTGGCATTCAAAATGAGATTTTGATACAATCAACAACTAGAAAAAATTGTTTCTATAGAAAAAAAGAAATCTGGGAAATCTACATTTTGGTAGATGATCTCCCAAAAAAGATAAAAAGCTATAAGAAATAACTGAATAAAATATGGAATCATATATTAAGATGAAAATTGACTTAAATGCTTCATTTAGATAAAAAAAGACAAAATTGTGGAGTAAAATATCATTAATCTATGTTGACTATTTAGAGTTCTAAAAAAATCATACATTGGACTTTTGCAAAGGTAGAAATAGAATACATTTCTCATTTTGGGAAAGATATGTTTTTCCCGAAGAAATTGGGCTTGCAGTATGGCTTAATTAGTAGGGTAATTACTTTAATAATAGTGGCAACAAACAAACAAAAAGACAAAAAGACAAATTCTTAACTCCCAGCCATCTTCTCTCAAGATGTTAAAACTAGCCAGTACCCACTTCCTAAATTACATAAATAATTATGTTAACCTTTTTTTTTTTTTTTTTGAGAGAGATTTTTGTTATAGGGCATCTGTTCTCACTGGAGAGACAGAGACAGAGAGACAGAAAGTAAGAAATTACTCCCCAGGGGGGTTGACCACACCACAATACGTTCTTTTTCCCTTCTCCTCTTGGGATTTTAGGCGTGCAAGGATCCACATGCACCCAGCGTGAGTGTCAAGCCTCCGGGTCCAGGTCTTGAATCATGGTCAGCCATGTGGGAGTCTAGCAACGTAACCATTACACAATCTGCTGGTCCCAATTCTTTATTTCTCTGTCTCACATTTTTCTCTGGTCTCACATTTTTCTGGTGTCACTTATGTGAGGCCAATGTAGTATGAACTACACACTAAAAAGTTTGTATATTTAAAATACGAATAAGAATTAAGCTCTAATTTAGATATTAAATAATGATACTTCTACTTTGTTTTCAGCAAAGTACCATATAAGCTCAAATATTTATGGTAACTAAATTTTAAATGATTACTAAGCAACAATTTAAATGAATGGCATCACCTCAGTATAGATTCCCGTAACACAAATTGTTTTTAGGATGTCTACTTACAAGGATCTGCAGCTCAGAAAAGAGTGATGTTTCTACTTCTGACTATAAAAAATTGAGAGGATCTATGATGGACCTGAAAATTTGAGCTGCTACTATATCAAACACTCTTTATTATTTGAAAATGGAAGTCCTTTGGGGGGGGGCAGATAACAATGGAGAAAAGAAAACAACTACAGGATTAGTAGAAATGTGAACCTGATTGATGGTGAATGGAATCACCCTTCCTAAGTCAGCAGATCTCATTGTAATCTTCAGTGTTAAGTGTGACAGGGTTCTCACCATCAAATTACTGCCTGTTTTCCCAAAAGTGCTCTAAATGAACTGTAGAGTCATTAATTACCTTTTCTCATAAACAAGTTATTTAAAAGCTCATGTTATTTATTTATTTATGGAAAAGTTTTTGATATAGAGCACGTGCGTTAGTCAGAGAGACAAAGAGACAGAAAGCGAGAAATCACCCCCCAGAGGGGATGGCCATGCTGCAGTCCCTTCTCCTCCATTCTCTTCTTGGGATCTTGGGATCTTGGGCACACACGCACACATGTCCAGCGTGAGTTTAAGCCACTGTATCCAGGACTCAAACCACGGTCAACTATATGGAAGTCCAGCAACATAACCATTATGCCAACTGTTGGTCCTGAAAGCTTATGTTATTTTAAAGTATATTAAATACAGTTTCTCAAGTGGTACTCATATTTGAATGTCTCTCAAGATGTTTATTTAGCCTTCAAAAGCATTGGGATGTTTCTGAAGTAATTTATATTTCTAAAGTAGTTATATTAGTTGATTAACAAAATATCTCTATGTGAATAAAATCTTCATTGTATAACTTTTGAACACAGTACCTTTCTGGGTATTAAGATATTCTTCCAAATAATTTCTGCTTGCATTCTTCCTGCGTCTTGAAAGTACCTCTGGAGAGAATGCCAGCTTTATAAGTCAGGATTCTCAGTGTATTAGCAAAGTGAGTTGAAATGATATGGAGGCTGAGAAGTCCCACAATAGGTTATCTACATGTTGAGTACCAGGGAAGCTAACATCATAACTCAAAGTTCAAAGGTTTAAGAACCAAGGAAGCTGATGGTGTAACTCAGCCTGAGACCAAAAGCCTGAGAACCTGGGGCTGCTGGGGCATGTTGCTGAATTCATAAGTCAGAGAACTTGAGTTCTGGAGTCTAAAGGCAGGAAAAGAAAGTGTCCTACCTCCAGGACAGAAAATGAGTGTGCCTTTCCTTTGCCTTTTTGTTCTACCGAGGCCCTCAGCCAACAGGATGGCTCCCCACCACACTGATGGTGGATCTTCCTTATCCAGTCCATTGGCCTAATTGCCAATCTCTCCTGGAGACTTCTTCACAGATAAACTCAGAAATGTGCATTATCAGCTATCTGCGTAGTGCTTAATCTAATCAAGTTGACACCTAAAACTAACCATCACACGAGTTAGCATAATTCTCATTCATTTCCATGGCAATTTACAATATTCCCCAAAGTGTTATATGATTTTCATTTCCAAGGGTTATTTCAACCTTTAAGAATTTTAAAAGTACATTTTATAAAAGTAATGAGTTCTTTTAATTCAACCTTAATTGTACAGTATAGGCAAGAACATAGAAAAAACTATTCTTGATAAAGTATATGGACATTGAGTATTTAAGATCTTAGTATTTATCAAAAACATTGATAGACAGCCAACCCTTAGTTTGGCGGTCAAGAGGAGCTGGATGCCACATGGCTGACTACAGTTCAAGTCTTGGCCCTGTGGCTAGAAAACCATACTGGAAATATGTGCATGCATGCCCCCAAATTCTATCAGGATGGAAAGATGATTGAGGCATGCCCAGGCCCCATTGCAAGGTGATTTCTCCCTCTCTCTGTCTCTCTTTCTCTCTCTGGAGAGTTTATGTGCCCTTGGTAATTGTAAAAACAGCAATTTAAAAAATCATTGGCAGAACCCAAAACAACTAAATGATCATATTTTCCTTTATTTAAAATTTATTTTTTTTAATTTCCTAAGGAAACAGAAAGAACTTAGCAATTTTTTCCCCCTTTTTCCATTGTATTTCTTTCATGAAAGTGAGAAACAGAAAGAGAGAAAGGAGCCCTTAAGAGGATCTCATGCCGTGGTCCTTGCTCCTGAATTCCCAGCCAACCAAGATCACAGACACGTGGATGCTGGACAGGTACAGTTTGACCAGGGAATCAAATCCTCATGTGGTCGTCCATATAGATCCAGCATTGGTGAAGGGTATGCTACTGCTGCCTCACCACAGCGGGCCACTCAGGAGCTTTTAAAAAAGAGGAACAATGGTTATGCCTTATTGTACTTTGTCTTTAATGTACACACACACTCACACACACATTTTTTTTCTCTCAACTAAAGCTATTATTTTACATATTTTGATGTCATTTTTATGCTTATGAATAATATAATTCCACTAAAGTATATTGAATGCTTATAATGTGTTAGGCATAATTCTAGGCTATGTGGCTTTAAGAGCTTGGTACCACCAGGAGGATCACAGTATGACAACCTATGAAAGGCAACTCTCTCCCTCTTTTTCTCTGTTTATGATCAGAAATAAAATCCTCCAATATAGTTAATGCTTTAGAAACATTCAAATAATTATTTAAATGTATCTTGTTATGGCTTTATGGGTTGAAAGTAATCAGAATTCTAACTTAAAAAATAGTTTTTCATGGGCCAGTATTTGGCTCTGGACTGCATCATGGCCAACTGCTGCTTGAGTACCAGACCTGGCAGCTTAAATCTCACACCAGGAGCATGCGTGTGCATGCCCAAAATCCCAAGAGGAGAATGGAGGAGAAAGATTGCAGTGTGACCATCCCCCTTGGGGTGCTATTTCTTGCTTTCTGTCTCTCTGTCTCTCCAGCAAGCGTACACGTCCTAAAGCAAAAATTTCTAAAAGAATAATTACAATTTCCTTCTTTTTCTATAAGGTGTGGTGTTCACCAGAGAAAGATACAAAGAGAGAGAGAGGGAAGGTGAGAAAACACCCTCTCCTAGGGTTAGGGCCACACCTCAATTACTTCTTTTCCATTTCTTCCTCATTTGGGGTTTCTGGACATGCATGAGCACACCCAATGTGTTTTTCAAACTGCTGAGTCTGGAACTTTAACTAAACACTTGGCTGTGTGAGATCCAGCTGCTTTAACCACTACACCACTGCTGACCCTTGAAATATATATTTTTTTCTTTAAAGAGATTTTTGCTTATAGGATGTGTGTGTGCACAAAAGAGACAGAAACAGAAAGGCATAAAGTGAAAAATCACCCCTCCAGGGGAACTGGTCACACTACAATCCCTTCTCCTCTGTTTTCCTCTGTAGAGTTTGGGCATGCACACACACGTGCCCAGTGTGAGTTTTCAGTCACCAGGTCTGGGACTTGAATCACAGTCGATTCCATGGGGTTCCCACGCTGTAATCATTATACTATTTGCAAGTTCCTTAAAATACTTTTTTAAAAGTCTGAAGATGGATCTGGATTATGATGCAGCTGAATTTAAATGTCCTCAAGGTCTTTTCCCATCTCCAGATAGATGTTTTTCTCTCTGTATAGATTTCCTTCTTTTCTTGCACCCCACATTAGGAAGCAAGGTGGCTGAAAGCCAGCCCCACACCTATATTTCTACTGTTTTAGGAGCCAAAGAATGAGAGAGATTTTCTTCCTCAGTGCCATGAATCCTAGGAAAATCTCTGGTTGGCCTTACTGTATCCCCTCCCCCCCAGCCAATCGCTTGTGAAAGATCTAACTGACTATGACTGGGTTATATATCTACTGTGGCAGAAGGAATAGACCGGAAGGATGCTGTGAGCCAGTCCCCTCAAATGGCACAAAATATATTTGCCATAGAAAAAAAACTTTAGAAATGATCATAAGTGAAGAATGTTTATTTACTGGGCATAAAAACCATAGTCATTCTCTGTAGTCATTTTCATTGCATTTGAAACATGACTGCTTCTCTGTTATTTTCTGGAAGTGCATACCTCATTGCCTTTTTGCCAAATTATTTGCAAGTGATACTATAATTATGCACTTCCAGGTTTAGCTATTGACTCGTGTCCTCCAGAAAATCTAAGTCAAATTATTGCTGATATTGATAATAAAACTACATAGTTTTATAGTTATCAAACATACTCTTTATCAACTCTGATGTAGAAATAACTGTAGACAGGAAAGAATCTCAAAACATGAGAAACAGGAGCAGACTCAAAAAAGGGTGGGGGAAAAAACAATATTTTTAAGACCAATTATTAGTTACTCTGTCCAACTCTAGGCAAATGTTTTATATTATCTCATTCATTTTTGGTAATTACTCTATGAGAGATGTATCATCATTTCATTTTTCAGATAGAAAAAAGTATACTCAGAGATTAAATAACATGGACAGTCAATAGCAAATCAAATCAACGTTGAATGTTATAATTTTTCTGCATACAAGAGAATAAGTTTGAAACTACAGATAAGTTTAGGTGAGTGTGTGAGTGTGTGCATGCACGTGCATAGTGCATACATGTATGTGTGCATGCATATGTGTGTGTGTGTGTGTGTGTGTGTGCTAGGGATTGGGGGATCCCAGCTCTTGCACTCCCAGTGTGAGCAACTGAGCTCTTTGTTATCACTATTTAACAGTGTAACTTGTTTCTCGGCCCAACCCTGTTTCCCTCACAGCCTTACAAGTGCTATTTCTAAGAGTACTCTTAAGCAAAACCACTTGTGAACAAACCTCCATCTCAGAATCTGTTTCCCAGGAAAACCGATTTATGACAATGGCTTCCAGGAATAATTCCAAGAAGCAGAATCTAGGAAGGATTTAGAAAGTGAATAACCCACGGATTGCCTGACAAGGGGGACTCAGTTATTGGTGGTAGGGAGAGGCCTGCTAATCCCTTGCACACAATAACTTTGCCACTGGCCACTGTTTTATTTGTGTTGAATTCTCAGATCCTGCTAAAGCCTCAGGACTATGCAAGTATTCTTTTCTTTCTAGAGAAAACTTTGTTCTTCATTTCCATTGTTTTGAGATAATGAGGAAGACTGATTTGTTAGGCACAACAAGCCCCCTCGGTATCTTTCGCTTCACTTAGATACCCAATCAACAACTGGCATTAAGTCTAAACATAGTCTATGTGTCTATGTGTCTTCTTCTTTTGGGACAGAGATATTTCTTTTCTACAGTGTGCATGTGCTCACTGAAGAGACAAAGAGACAGAAAATGAGAAATTATACCCTAGGGTTGGCCACACCACAATCCCTTCTCTTCCAGTCTCATCTCAGGATTTTGGGCAAACACACACATACCCAATGTGAGTTTTAAGGCACCAGGTCTGGGACTTGAAACTGTTGACTATGTAGCAGTCCAGAGACTTAACCATTACACCACATGCTGGCCCTGTGCTATGTCTTCCAAGAAAGAAAATAAATTATATCCAGAAGAATTTCTAGGACATAGCCAAAACATAGCAGGGTATATAAAGCAAAATTCAAAAAAAAAAAACTTTTCTTTTTTTTTTTTTTTTGGAGAGGTTTTCGCTATAGGGTGCGTGCGCCCGCCAGACAGACAGAGACAGAGAGACAGAAAGCGAGAAATCAACCCCCAGAGAGGATGGACACCCCACAATCCCTTCTCTTCCATTCTTCTCTTGGGATCCTGGGCACACACGCACACGTGCCCGGCGTGAGTTTTAAGCCACCAGATCCGGGATGCGAACTGCAGTCGACTACGTGGGAGTCCAGCGACATAGCCATTATGCTAATTGCTGGTTCCCAAAAAAAACCTTTTATGTTTGTTTGGGTCAACCCTTAAATTCACCAAGTTAACTCTACTTCTAATTTCCATGGAAAAGAAGATATTTTAATGATGTTAACCCAAAAGGAATTGACTTGGAGAGACCGAATATAAATGAAGTTGCTCAAGACATATAGGAAAAGACCTACCAAGGTTGGAGGTTGCATCTCTTCTTTTCTCTCTGGTTATGGGATTTATTTAGTTAATGATTATGAATCAATTCAAATTGGGTCTCAAACTAAGTTCAAAGTGATGGGTTTTAGGACATACAATTATTCTGTGATTTGGTATCTGGGAATCAGCTTTACATAGAAAGTTGATTTTAGTTAGGATAAGATGTATAAAATTTTCACATAATATGAATAAAAACTTTAGTTTTAAAGGCCACACTTGATAAAAATTTATAATACCTAAAGTACCCATAAATTGTAGAGCCTTCTAAGGAGTTTCAGATTTATAGACATAAAAGGTATTCAGTCATGTTCATGGTTTTAGAGTTTCTCATATGCCATCATGTTGACTACATGACGACTTTAATACTGTCTTGGCTGGGAGAAGATATTTGAAAGAGCATACTCATTTATAAATAATTGCATTCTATTTCAGAGACATGAAAATGAATACTTTGGTGCTGTGAGTTCCAGTAAGTACAGTATTATAAACCTTTCAAATCATCCATAGTAATCATATTTTAATTGTAGTACAAGGTGAATAGCTTTTACTCTAATAGGCAAAGCACTAGATGCTAATGAGCATCATGTGCGCACACTTGATGAGCTCACATGCTCTGAACAAAATTGAATCTCTGCGTAGTTATTCCAGTAATTTTTCTTTGTTAAAAGTTTGTGCAAGGTATAGGAATAAGGAAAGAGCCCAAGTTGATGATGAAAAGGAAGAAGTCTTGATTCAGACTGATGCTCCTATGTGATGGTCTTTTTTTCTATTTAAAATGAATAAGGAGAAAGCATTTCTATGAGCAATTTATGTAATGAATAAATTCTCGTAGAAAAGAGTCAGATGCTGGGCAATTGGGCCTATTTGTAAAACTATATTTAAAAACAGTAGAAGAAAAATGAAATGCAATATGTACCACCTCTTCAAGTAGATTAATACTGCCATGACTCATTAGGCTTTTCCAAAGGTCAAAATTACCACACATTTCATATATCAAGGTTTATGTTCCTTTTGAAAAAAATATGATTGTGATTGCCTTTTCCCTTTCCACAAAGGTTTTTGTTTTTCTTTTTGGCTTTTGTCCTTTTCTTTCTTTCTTTTTTTTTTTTTTTTTTTTTTTTTTTTTTTTTTTTTTTTTTTTTTTTTTTTTTTTTGCTGTAGGGCACGTGTGCTCACCAGAACGCCAGAAAGACAGAGACAAATAGAGAGACAGAAAGCAAGAAATCACTCCCCACGGGGGATGGCCATGCCACAATCCCTTCTCCTCCATTCTCCTCTCGGGATCTTGGGCACACATGCACATGCGCCTGGTGTGAGTTTAAGCCACCAGGCCTGGGACTCGAACTGCAGTCAACTACATGGGAGTCTGGCGACATAGCTATTACGTTAGCTGCTGATCCTGGTTGTTGTCCTTCTGCATTCTGCGTGTTTAGCAGCATCTCTAGCCTCTACCAACTAGTATCAGTAGTGCTCTGTTCCCATTTGGGACAAAATTATCTCAAGATGTGAGATGTTCCTGAGGGGGTTGGGGGCAAAGTTGCCTCTGGTTGTGAATCAGTTTCAGTGTTCTCAGTCTTCTCAGACTCACCAATTCTAGTCTTCTCAGAAAATTGTTTTTATTAATTCTTCAGAGAAGCTATCATCTAGCCCTAAAGGTTGATATTGCCAAGGTCCAGAGATGCTAGATTAGCAAATGGTATAAATATCTTAATTTTATACCTTGTGTATAATTTTCCTCTTATATCTTAAAAATTAAAATTATACAGATAATAATATCCTAGTCTTCAATCTCTCTACTTTCTTTTTAAGAGAAGCTTATATTAATAGCATTCATAGATACAATAATTAAGGGTTTCCACACCACTGTCAATTTTGTAGAACCCTATTCTATGTGACAAATGTGGAATGGTAAGTTGTATTTGAGTTTTATTTAGAGAACCATGAGAAAACAAACACTAATGTCAAGGAAGAATCTGTCAAAGAATTATGAGCAGTGTATTTTTAAAAAATTGGTCTATAATATATTTATTGATTTGTTGTAATTTTTAAAGATTTTTTTTAATTTTATTTTTTATGCCTTAGAGCATGTGCACTTGCCAGAGCAAGACAGAGTATGATAGAGACAGACAGACAGATACAGTGAGAGAGAAAGTGAGAAATCACCCCACACACACACCTGGGCAGAAATGGCCACATTGCAATCCTTTCTCTTTCATTCTTCTCCAGGGATCTTGGGCACGCATAAGACATATCTGACCTGAGTTTCAAGTCACTGTATCTGGGACTTGAACTACGGTGAGTGTTGTAGGAGTCTAGTGATATAACTGCTATGCCATATGCTGTTCCCATATTTACTAATTTGTATATGAGAATTAATTTCATTTTAGATAAAGTTTGGCTTAGTGTTAGTCAGGGTTGTCTAGGGTGACAGAATCAACAGGATATATATATATATATATAAAATAAGAGATTTATTTGGAGAATCAGTTCTTGTGATTATGATAGCCAAGAAGTCTCAGAGCAGACCATCTGCAAGCTAGAGATTCTGGGATTCCAGTACCATGGTTCAGTCTAAGTTCCAAGGCCTCAGAGACAGGGAAGCTGATGATGTAACTCACTGTCTAAGCCCAAGTATAAGAATACAGTCTACAGGGAGAAATTCTGGAGTTCAAAGGCAGAAGAGCCTTGAGTTCTGATGACCAAAGGAACAGAAGTCTATTTTGCTCCTTGGTCCTCTGTGTTTCTCTTACAGAGCTCTTTGTTGATTGGATCATATTTATCCATGATGAGGGCAGTCATCCACATCTATTCTACTTAGATTTATACATTAATTTTTTTAAAAACATTTCCATGGACACACAAAGTAATGCTTTATCAAGTTCCTGAGTATTCCTTAGTCTAGTCAACCAAAACTAACCTCTGCAGTCTACTTACATTTATTTACTGCTAGAGAGCGTGTGCACTTGAGAGAGAGAGAAAGAGAGACAGGGATTAGTGGGAGGAGAGAAAGTACTCCCATGGGGAATGGCAGCACCACAATGCCTTCTCTATCTCTTCCTCTTTATGGGATTTTGGGCATGCACATACACATACCTGGTGTGTTTCTCAAGCTACTGAATCCAGGACTCAAACCTGTGACATCCAGCTACTTTAACCACCAGGTCATGGAGTTGATCCCTTTGTTTTTTATTCTAAATAAGCATTGTTATAGATTAAAGTAGGGAGAAGGGGTTCATTGCCCTATTTGCATAAACTCACCCATCACCATGTCAGAGTTTTGAGACAGGAGAGTTATTGCAGTCTATCCATGACTTAACCAGCAAGGAGTCAGAAAAGGTATTATAGCTCATACTTCAAATTTGTCTCTCCAAATGTAAGAAGGCTGGGTGTTTTATAGAGAAATGAATTTCACCTTGCACTCACATTGGCCTATTTTTATGGAAATGAAGAAGTATAACCACATTTCTGATTGGTTCATGTGAGTCACACTCCTATTGGTTTATTTTCAATTCTTTGTTGCACCTGGGGCCTGCTTTAGCTCACTCAGCCTTTATAAAGTATGTGTCCTTGTAAGCAAATTTACAAAACAATCGTTACTACTGTTTTGTTTTGTTTTGTTTTTGTTTGTTTGTTTGTTTTGTATTTGAATTTTAGCCAGTTACAACAACAGGAGGACCTAGTCTTATCTAAATTCTACATGGTACTAATAGCAGAAATTATGTGTTTGACTTACAAAGGCACTTTAAAAAGTTTTAGAAAAATAGAATTGAAGTATGAATTTATTGAGGTGCAAAGATGTTTGAAATCCATGCTGTTGTTTTTTTATAATATGCATTTCTATAAACTTTTTCAAGACCCCCTTCATAAACCTTGCCTAGTGTACAATTCCTTTAAGAACACTTGTGTTTTCTGGGATAAAAAGATATAGGGAGAATGATCATATTCTTCCACTGACAGCTCAATATCCTCTTTCCTATGACCTACCTATCTTCTTGGTTAAAACCAAGACCATTGGATACAGCTGTATCTATCTAAGACTGTACTGCTGCAAGACCCTTATATAGAGTGTAGTATCTTGAACCAGATCTTTTGATACAGCTATAAGGACATTTTGATGCTGCATACAAGGTACTATTTTATGACCAATCATTGTGTGCGACTGATGTTTCTTACTAAGAATGAGATATAAATGAGGCATTTTATATATGTGATTCAAATATATTCTTGCCTTAATAGAATTAGGGTGAATATGAAGCCTATTATATATACCTCAAGGTTCACGCTACCATCATTCTTAGACTCCAAATGTACTAGCAGCAGTTTAGTTGTTTATTGTCTGTTTCACTGTCCGGTCCTTGTCCGCTCTAGGTTTTTAAGATTGCAGGAAGGAGTATCTTTCCACAAATCAACACAAGATGCTATTTGTGGGAACCAGCAGTTAGCGTAATGGCTATGTCGCTGGACTCCCATGTAGTCAACCGTGATTTGAGTCCTGGACCCGGTGGCTTAGAACTCACACTGGACATGTGTGCGTGCGTGCCCAAGAGAGGACAATGGAGGAGAAGGGATTGCGGTGTGACCATCCCCCCTGGGGGGCGATTTCTCACTTTCTGTCTCTATGACCCTCTGTCTGACGAGCAAACACGCCCTATAGCGAAAACCTCTCAAAAAAAAAAAAAAAAAAGATACTATTTGCCAATGACCTGCCTCAGAATCACCACTTAATTTTTTTAAGGAACTAATTTTACAGGTATCAATGTTCTCAATCCTCAAAGTGATGCATAAATTTGCTATTCTCAGTTAGTGATGTGGAGAGAGGCTCAGGGTCCTAAGATGTCTCAGAGGTAGCTCCTCTTTCATGTAACACATGCTATCTTACTTCCCAAATGACAAATGATTTCACTCAACAGAAGTCATATTTTGTCTGAAACCAGTACTCAATGTAACTCATTGTAAACTCATAGTTACCCCCTACCTAGGAACCTGGTCACTTTATAATGAGAAAGGAACAATAATCACCATAAAAACTGTGTGACAGAATTCGATACAACTCAACAGAAAAAGAACTCTAAGGCATACTAAAAATTTGCCCAAATCTATAAGATTTAAGGGGAGTTGAATCTAAAAGTGTATGTTTCATTAAGCATTTGTGTAGTCTTGGTATTTGTTTAACGGTAGTTTTATTAATTATCTTACGCATATTTCTCTACAAGGAAAAGCTTCATAACTTCACAACTAAGAGAAATAAAATGATTCATAAAGATGTCCAAGACCATAGATTGTAAAAGTAAACTCATTAATAATGACATAATCCATCTTCTATATAGGCTTTGTTTCTTTTATTAAATTTTCATTTATGATAAAATACATATTAAATTATTTGTTTAAATGCTATTATGGAAATGTTAGCTCTTCCATATGAATGTAGGAGCTTAGCACATTGTTGTTTTTTTTTTTTTCTGTTGGGAAGTATATTTTATGATGTGAGCTTAACTATAGTTGCAAGAAATAAGCAAATACTTTATAGATGATTGATTATTTTAAAGAACCTGGATTGTTGAAATAACAGAATAAGCTAATGATCAAATCTGGACCATTGATTTGCTTCAACTTTTCACACATGTAATTCCTTATGTATTGTATTATATTTATCTACTGATGCAACATTTTGATGTTTGTGACATGTGAAATACTATCACTGATATTTTTTCAAAAGAGTGAGGCTAACATTAAATAATAGGATAAATGTATACTGGTTAGCTCAAAACTGCTAGAAAGATTCAAACAATAACAGTAATCATAAGAATATAACTATACAGACTTTCATTCTTTTTGTAATGATTTAATGTATAACATGAGACTCATAAGAAGATATTTCTCTTAAGAGAGTGCGTAGTCATTTGATAATCATTTATTCAGTATTTACTATACGTGAATCTGACACATGCTAGGTTCTGGGTCTTAAAAAAATGAATAACATACCCTTTCTTATCTCAGGAAATTCACTCTCTATCTGGAATAAATGTAAACAGATCAAAAAATACAAGTATGAAATAAACTTATTTTTGTAATTTAGTAGACTAAATATCCTGGAAAATTCTTCAGCTAGTCACGCCTAAAAATAAAATATCAGACATCCTAAATATTCTTTTCAATGTATGACCAATGTTTTCATAGTGTGGGAATAGCTGAAGCTGCCTTGAGAACACTGGCTGGTGTCTGTAACTGTCTGGCTGTTAATGGCCATGCAGTGACCAGGAGAATGAGCAATTTCTGTTTAAGTTGGAGAGTTAAAACCAAGACCACTGGATACAACTGTACCTCTTGAAAGTCTTCTTTCAAGGAAAAAAATGGAAATGAAAAATAAATGACCTGCTGGCAAAGAAATGACCAAGAAACTTTCAATCAAAGCCTTGACTCTGAGTAAGGAAAATATTATTCTTTTAGAATTTTTAAAGCCACAGTTCTTTCTTTATCTGACAGTAGAATTAAGGTTTCCTGTAGCTGAATAATCCATATAATCTCCAATTTATAAATTATATTGTGTGGTCACTGGTTGGTTCATAATATCCCAACCTCTCTCCCAGTAGAAATACTTACAAATCAGGATTTTCAGTATACTCATGGATAAGCCAGTCAAAAGTTAAGAAATCACACACATAAAATACGTAGGAAAACCTGCTGCCATAGAGTGAATCAGAACAAACAAATAAGAGGAGAATAACTCTCAGAAAAATAGATTCAAATATAAATAAATCATAAAGACTGACAACTGCAAAAACAAAAAGAAGCAAAAAAGAGGGGAAAACGCTGCTTATTTGATAAGTCATATGCTACAACAGGGTCATTTTAAGATTTAAAGTTTGAATGTGAAATCAATATATTTCTCGTTGGCTTTATGCAGAGTTATAGGGAATAGTATTCAGTGTGAGTAGAGTGATAGAAACAATAAATCATTTTATAGGATGAAGTGGCGAAGGGAAACAAAAGTATCTTCTAGGAAGTCCAGATTTTAGAGGGGAACATGTTCTGTGCATTTTTTGTTCTGTTTTTAATATTTTTGCATACATTTACCATTTTATTGTATGTATATATAGAATGCCATATAGGAAATTGATATTTTTTACTTAACATTACTCTTCAAATTGTAAGCAGATTTCCTCAGGATTAGTTTAAAAAATAATCTGAATTGCCGTCTGAATTGTCATCTTAACATCCATATATATGAAAGTGATTAGTTACATTACTCAAATTTGTTTTCCTCAGCATTGAAATGAATTAATGGAACCTTGTGACCTGTTGCAAAAATATTTCCTCTCTAAAGAACAGGTTTATGGTAGCAAATTATGTTTATCTTATTTTGTAAAGATGAAAGTACAAATGTACTATGTATTTTTGTGCAAACACTAGAAAAATAAGTATGCATAAAATATTTTTGATAGATTTTTGCTATAGGGCCTGTACATTCACTGGAGAGACAGAGAGACAAAAAGTGAGAAATTACCCTCCATGGGGGATGGCCATGCCATAATCCCTTTCTTCCTCCTCTTGGGATTTTGAGCATGCATGCACATGCATTTGGCATGAGTTTCAAGCTGCTGGGTCTATGTTGTTGACCACATAGGAGTCTAGCACCTTAACCCATACGCTGGTGACAAAATATTTTTAAAAATGTAGTAGAAAATGAAAAATATAACCAAGTACAGAGTATTATTCAATGAGACCATGCATATATAAAAAAAGGCCAAATACAACTTACAGAAAAAATATTTTTAAATTACTCTATAGATTATCTAGCAAATTACACATAACTAGTGAGCTGAAACAAGATCTGAAGACAATACCTTGAATTCACCATAGACAGAAAAAGAAAGAGAAAAGAGATTTGAAAAGTCAACAGGGACCTAATATAAAAATCTCACATGTACAACTAAAGTTTTAAAAAGAGAAAGTATGGACTAAAAGGAGAAAATATTTGAAGATTCAGCATTGGAAATCTTTTCAAGATGAATAAAAACATAAATATCAAGATATGTGGAGCACAGAAATATAAAATAAAAAGAAATTTATTCAAAGTCATATATGGAATTATAGAACACAAAAATCAGACAGGATCTTAAACTCAATTAAAAAGAGATGGATGCCTAAAATAAATATATTACCTCAATAACAGTTTCTGAAGGGCACTGATGAAAACTAGAAGATTGTGGCAGAATATTTTTAAAAGCATAAGATAAAATAGTTATCAGTCTCAAGTATCATCTGTGCTTTTTTTTTTTTTTTAATGAGAAAGATTTTTATCATCTTGGTTTTTTTTTTTTTTTAATGAGAAAGATTTTTACTATAGGGCATGTGTGCTCACCAGACAGAGAGAGACAGAAAGCAAAATATCACTCCCCAGAGGGAATGGCTACACTGCAATCCCTTCTCCTTCATTCTCTCGGGATTTCGGGCATGCACACACACGCACCGGCATGAGTTTTAAGCCGTCAGGGCCAGTACTCGAACTGCAGTCAACTATGTAGGAGTCCAGTGACATAACCACTAAGCCATTTGCTGGTCCCAAAAACTATTCAAGAAAAAAAAAAACATAAAAATATTTGAAGAAACTTCTCATCAATAGCAAAGAAACTGAACAGGGATATATATTAAAAAGAAATAAAATTAATACAGAATAAAGATATGAACTACTAGGATAAGTAGCAAAGACATTGGTAAAAATGTAAATAAACATAAATATGAATAAATAAAATAAATATAAGCAAGCCATTACCATCTATCTCTTGTGAAAAATAGAACTTGGGCAAAAATTTTGAAACAAATTATATATAAAATGTGAGGAAGGCAATTCGAATTACGGTACTTTGCAATCTTTTTATTGATATTGACTAATGTTAATATCATGCTTTGTTAGTGTGACATATAAAAGCTAGAAATAATTGATAATCTCTAATGTACTAGAAAGGAATAATGCTTTAATTACAAAAGAAAACAAGAAAAATTATAACGGCAAATTAAATAAAAACCAGGAAATCCAAATATTTCCGCAACTATAGTAGACTATAATTCTACTGATCCACGTGTCTGCAAAATTTTTCTTAAAGGGATACAGAGTATTTTCTGCCATATGATGTCTGTCATAATTATTCATCTATGTTACTGTGACACAAAAACAGCAGAAGACAATCTAAAAATGATCAGGCATGTCTATATTCCAGTGTAACCTATTTACAAAGATTCTACTTTGCTTGGCCTGTGGGTTATATTTTGCCAACCTTTTGTGCTAAACTCACAATGTAAAAGAATAAATATTATAGCATTAGACATTTTTACTGTAAATTTCAGCTGTATGATGTTTATAAAAGAAAAAATTTCAAACATAAGATAGAGAACATTTGAAAATAGACAAATAGTTGAAGGTATTTCAAGTACTTATACTGTTACCATATTAATGTAAAACTAAGACAAAAAATGAAATTTAGGGAAAAAAAGCAAAAAATAATTAGGAATAGAGGCTTAGATGAAAAGCTAAAGTAAGTGTCATATAATTTTAAATGTGTGTACAGCTAATAGCATAATCTCAAATATATGTGTACATAAATAACAGAACTGTACCAACATAATGGGAGGTTTTAGTATAATTTTCTCAGTAACTGACAAACGAAGCAGACGTAAACTTAAGAAGGATATACAACATTTGAGCAATACAGCAATATTAATCTAAAAGGCATATGGATATCCTGCAGCCAACAATTAGAAAATTAATATCTTCTCAAACACATGTGGAATGTATTTGAAAACTGCCACCACTAGGCCATAAAACAAGTCAAACAAATTGCAAAGCTTAGTATCTTCAAGACTGTGATACTATAAATTACAAAAGAAAACAATAAAAATTAAAACAAAAAAGCACATATTTTCTATAACAGAACACACTTCTTTATAACACAAAGATATTTTCAAAATGTAAATAAGAAAATACCTCCAATTTAGCAATGTAAGACATATTTAAACTTATGGAATATGGGTAAGTGATAATAAGAAGAAAACGCACCTATGTTTAAAAAATGAGAAAGAGGGCCAGCTAGTGGCATAGTAGCTAAGGTGGCTAGATCCCACATGGCTTACAATGCAGTTCAAATCCTGGATCCCAGCAGCTAGGAAAACTTGCCAGGTGCATGTGCATTATGTCCCAAATCCTTAAAGGAAAATAGAGAAGGGATTGTAGCTTGGCCATCCCCCTTCGGGGTGCTTTCTCACTTTATGTCTTTTTTGCTCTCTACTTCTCTATGTCCTATGGCAAAATAAATAAATGACAAAAGCTGCAGGTCAACCATGTAGCTTAATGATTAAGGGAGTCAAATTCTACATGGCAGACAACAGTTCAAATCTCAACTCCAGCAGTCTAATAAATACACCAGGTATTTGCATGCCTAGATCTCAGACAGGATGAAGAGATAGAGGAGGGATTGCAATGTGACCATGCCCCCCCCATTGGGGAGTACTTTTTCATTCTCTCTGTCTCACTGGCAAGTGTACACACCATCTTGCAAGTAAAAACAAAACAAAACAAAACAAAAAAGTTGAAGTTAAATTATTCAAGTTTAAAAGTTAATCTAAAGTGAGAATAAAACAAAAAAGAAGGAAGCAAAATAACTAATACATACAAAATAATGGCACAGTTAAGAGGCTAAACAAAGTCAAAATTTTGTCTTTTGGAAAGACTAACAGTGAATGTCCTTCATTTTTATTAGGGAGTGAGATCTCAGGGAACAAGAGTTACGAAAAGTGCATTCAAGAAGCCAGGGAGCTCTTAAGGGTGTGCTATTAAGTAGCCACAGAGCAGAGTTCGATTCCATGAACCATCTCTTCAGAAATCTTATAAACTATAGTTCAAAATAGCACTCCCTGACAGGATAGGATACATGGATGAATATAGGAGATTTAATGTTGAGCTAAGGGAGCCAGACTTTAAAAAAGAAACACAGTATCTCCCCACTCAATTTGTACTGAGTATCTGCACTTTATGGTAGGGGCTGAGAGATCTGAAAATGTGATGGTGGAGAGGATCGATGTGGGTAATAGTTGTAGTAAGGGGGAAAAGTGATTGGTAGAAAGTGGGAGGTGGATGACGGGTACAAAAATAAAAGAAATTAAGAAAAGATTATAAATGATAAACTTTTACTTATGAGAAAACCAAACCAAAACCTTTAATTTTATGTTGTCTGAAATAGTTCAAAACAGTATCTTTTCATTTATCTGTCATCCAAAGAACACTTTGCTTAAAAGAAAGGACTAATACGAAATGTTGAAAACATTTTGTGAAACTGTAGTTTATCATTAATTTGTAAGTTGTATTTTATAAATATCACCTGTATTTTTGATATATGTGAAATTGCAACTGAAGTTTATTTTGCTAATGTTTTCTGAATGAACTGAATAAAGATTTGTTGAAAAAAAAAAGACATTAAAAAAGGAAAGATATAAGTTTATATCTACTGGTTCTTATAGCCCTTGTGTCCAAGGCTAATGCTATTATCTTCTCCCAAGCCATGTGTCCATCAGTCCCAGATGGGGTCATATAGAGTACCACAGTCAGAACATAAGATAACCTAGAGCAAGAGGCAGGAAAAACACCAAGACAGTATAAGGGTGAAATTGCATGAGGTTGGTCAATGCCAGTGTAAAAGTGGTCACTGAAGCAACTACCAAATACGATAAATGCCCCTCCATAGATGTTAGACGTCAAGAGCCTCTTTAAATGGGGTAAACTAATTATCTGATTTGTGAGTGTGTGAGTGTGTGTGTGTGTGTGTGTGTGTGTACACACAAATCTATAAGTGTGACTCTATCACAGGTATGTCATACTCATTTGTCTAAAACCCAGTACATTAGCATGTTTTTCTTTTCATTTTAATGAAATCCATTTCTAATGAATCAGGTAGAATATTGCTTCTATTTTTGTCTCATCTACTTCTTTCCCAGGATCGAATAAATCAAGTATTATTTATTCAATCCAAGAATTATTTGCTGAATCCATATTTTATTCTGCACTCCCAAGAGCAGTGGTTGAGATGATCAAATGGATTTTGCCTTCAGTTTGTTAATATGATGTATTCCATTGAATGATTTGCAATTGTTAAACCAGCCTTGCATGTCAGGAATAAATCCTACATAATGATATAAAATCATATTGACATGTTTAATTTGACTTGCTAATAATTTATTGAGGATTGTTGTGCCAATGTCTATAAGAGATACTGGCTTGTATTTTTCTTTTCTCGTAGTGTCTTTGTCTAACATTGATATAAAGGTGATTCTGGCATCACAGAATGTATTAGGAAGTATTCCCTTCACTTCATTTGTTTGGAAAGTCTAAGAAGTATTAGCATTGGGCAAGCCAGAGGTATGATGATTAAGATGGCTAGATCCCATATGATTGACTGTAAGTTTCAAGTCCTGGATCAGAGGCTTTAAAAAATATTCTGGGCACATGTGTGTGCATCTCCAAAATCCTGACAAGAGGGAAAAATGAGGAAGAAGAGTTTGAGATATGACCATGCCTGATTTGGGATGGGGAGGAGGCTTGACTTTTCTTCTCTTTCTTTTTTGATCTCTCTTTTTCCAGTGAGTTCATGTGGCCTGTAGCAAACAAACAAACAAACAAATAAATAAATAAAGTATTGATATTAATTCTTCAGTAGTCTGATAGAATTCAGCCATGAAAATATCTGGTATTGTGCCTTTCTTTGCTTGGGAGATTTTTAATTACCACTTCAATCTTTCAATCTCTTTATAATTGGTTTGTTTAGACTTTCTACTTCTTCCTGATTCACTTTGGTAGGTTGTATTTTTCTAGGAATTTATCTATTTCCTCTAGGAAATAATTAAATAATCATTAAATAATCATTTGTGATAGTCTCATGTGATCTTTTTTGCTTCTAAGACATCTATTGTGATGTCTTTATTTTTCATTTCTAATTTTATACTATTGAGTCTTAGTCTAACTAAAGGTTTGTTCATTTTACTTATTTTTAACCAACTCTTCAATTCATTGATTTTTTTTTTTGAGAGATTTTTGGTGTAGGGCGTGTGCGCTCACCAGAAAGTCAGAAAGAGACAGAGAGACAGAAAGTGAACAATCACCCCCCCACACACACATACAAACCCCTGGGGGAGATTGCCATGCCGCAATCCCTTCTCCACTCTCCTCCCAGGATCTTGGGCATGCACGCACACTGCAGTCAGCTACATGTTAGTCCAGCGACATAGCCATTACGCCAACTGCTGGTCCCAAATTCATTGATTTTTTTGTGTGTATGGTTTTTCTCATCACTATTCTATTTATTTTTAATCCAATATTTATTATAACGTTCTCCTGCTAATTTTGTTCTTAGTTTATTCTCTTTGTAGTTTCTTCAGGTATAAAGTTATACTATTTAGTTGTACATTTTCTTTTTTTTAAGTTTACTGCAATAACCTTCCCTAAGAGAACTACTTTCACTGCCTTTCTTAGTTTTTGGTATATTGTATTTCCATTGTCATTTTTCTCGAGGTTTTTTTTTTTTTTTTTTGAGGTGTTTGCTATAAGACAGAGAGATAAAAAGCGAGAAATCACCCCCTGGGGGGATGGCCACTCCGCAATCCCTTCTCCTCCATTTTCTTCTCGGGATCTTGGGCTCTCATGCACATGCGCCTGGCGTGAGTTTAAGCCACCCGGTCTGGGACTTGAACCATGGACGGCTACATGGGAGTTCAGTGACATAGCCATTATGCTAACTGCTGGTCCCTCAAGATATGTTTTAATTTCCCTTTTGATTTCTCCTTTGACCCACTTGTTTTTCAATAGTATGTTGTTTAATTTTCACAAATTTGTAAATTTTCCAAAATTCCTGTTATTGATTTCTAGTAGGTTGTGGGAAAAGTCATTTTGCATAGCAAAATATGTCACGACTTTTTTGTCAACCTAATAGTCTCATATTATTTTGGTTAGAAATGACACTTGATAAAAAGATCTAAATTAAAGACTTTTTTCATGTCCTGACACTATCTATCTTAGAGAATGTTCCAATGTGCATTAGACAAGAATGTGAATTCTACTTTTGGATGAAATGTTCTCAAATATATTTTTTTAGGTTTATTTTATATGCAATTCAACTTATTTCAGTATTTTCTTATTAATTTTTGATCTGGTTGATTTATTCATTATTGAAGGTGGGGTACTCAAGTTTCTTATAATCATTGTGTTCCTATTTTTCCCCTTGAATTCATTAATATTAATTTTAATATGTTTAGGCATGCCAATATTATTGATATCCAATGTTGGGCACAAATATGTGTATTTATATACATTTATAAAAACATAAATATATATATATACACACACACACATATTTATACCCAACATTGGAATACATATTTTTATTTATATTATATATAAATTAGATTGCCAGGAAAGTCAAGATATATTTTTCTATGTTTTCTGTGTAAAAATGTATCATGATTTTCCTGACAATCCAACTTCTTTTTAAATTTATCACCATATATTTAAATATTCATTTGAAATATATAAAAAAAAAATATATATATATATATATTTACACTTTGTTATGTCTTTTTGATGAATCAAACCCTTTATTATTAAATACTGACCTTATTGCGCCTTGTTACTGTTTTTGATTTGAAGTCTATTTTATCTGATTTAAGTGTAGCCATCGCTGCTTCCTTGAGTGAAATAATTCCTTCCATCCCTTCATGTTTAGCCTGTGTGTGCTCTTAAAGCTAAAATGTGTCTCCTTTTGACAGCAATTAGGGTCTTTTTTTCTTTTTGAATTAATTCATCCTCTCTGTATCTTTTGGTTGGCAGTTTAATCCATTTACATTTAAAGTAGTTTTTATTAGGTAAAAACTTGCTACAGTCATTTGGTTGATGTCTGTTTTATAGCGCCTTTGTTCCTTTTTTCCTCCTTTATCTTTTACCTTTTTTTTCTTTTTTTTCATAGTGCTAAGTTATGATCCCTTTCTCTTCATTGTTTATAAATCTGCTATAATTTGTTGCAACTGTGTAGTCAACCATGTGGAATCCAGTGCCATAACCCCTACCCACCTACTGGGCCCAATTTATATTTTTGATATCACAATTTATATAATTTTATATTGTGTATTCCTTAACTTAGCTATGGCTATTTTTGACCATTGCGACTTTTTTAACCTTCATACCAGATATACTAATAATATACAATAATAACAGTACCAAAGAAAACTCTGAATTTGACTTGATATATTTGAATTTAACATGTACTTATGTTTCCAGTGAATTTTACACTTTCACATGTTTTCATGTTAATAATTAGTGTCTTTTTATTTCTCATTGAAAAACTCCCTTAAGTATTTCTTGGAAGACAGGTTTAATGGTCATAAGTTCCCACAGCTATTTTTGACTTTTTCATACCGAAGAAAACCTCCACTTAGTACAGTATTCTTTTTTCTTTTTCTTTTTCTTTTTTTTTTTTTACAGTTTTTGTCATAGGGCATGAACGCTCACCAGAGAAAGACAGAAAGATATAGTGAGAGGGAAAGTGAGGAATCACTCCCATAGGGGATGACCACACTGCAATCCCTTCTTCTATATTCTCCTCTAGGGATTTTGAGCCTGCACACACACATGCCAGTGTAATTTTTAAGCTGCTATGTCTAAGATCAGAACCCTGGTAGGCCATGTGGGAGTTCAGTGTCTTAACCACTATCTCACCTGCTGGTCTTGGGTACAGTATTCTTAACTGGCGGTTCCCTCCCAACACTTTGAATATACCTTCGCATTCTCTTCTGGCATGCAAGATCACTGCTGAGAAATCTGCAAACAGCCTAAAAGGCATTCCCTTAAATATGACTTCATCACTTTGTCTTGCTGCTTTTAAAATCTCCCTTTGTTTTTAACTTTTTGGGGTTTATTTTTAGAGAGATTTTTGCTGTAAGGTGTATGCACTTGCAGGAGAAACAGAGGGAAAGAAAGCAAGATCTCCCCCTCCCAGGGGAATAGCCATGTCACAATGTGGGAGTCTAGTGCCTCAATCACTATGCCACCTGCTGGCACCTATCTTTGGTTTTGATAGTTTTGAGTACATGCACCTTGGTAAGAAACCCTTTAGGTGGCATTTATTTAGGGATCTTTGAGCTTCATGGAATGGATGTCCATTTATCGTTCAAGATTTGGGAAGTTTTCAGCAATTATTTCATTAAATAAATCTTAAAACTCCCATAAGGTGATTGTTTATGTATTTAATATTGGTCCACAGTTTCGAAGGTCATCTGTGCTTGTTTTCAGTGTTTTTTTTTTTTTTCCTCCTTTAATATCTAAAACCTATTTTCAGGTTCATAGATTTTTTTTTCTTCTACTTGATCTAGTCTGCTATTGAAGCTCTTTATTGTATTTTTTATTCATTAAATTCTTTGGCTCTGAGATTTCTTTTTGGTTCTTTTAAATTTTATCTCTCTTTTGGTTTACTTTCTCATTCAGATCATGAGTTATTTTTCTGGTGTTTTTGAATTGTCTATTTGTATTCTTTTGTATTTATCTGAGTTTATTTATGATCATAATTTAGAATTTTTTTCAGGTAATTCATAAATGTATTTTCCATTGTGATCAGTTACTAGAAAGTTGTGTTCATTTGGTGGTCAGTCAGTTATTTATTTATTTATTTATTTATTTATTTTCATTGTTTCTAATTTCCTTGAGCACCTGGTGGAAAAATTACTTTTCCTAAACTTTACAGAGTAGTTTTCACAGAGAAAAAAACATTCATCTACAGGATTCGTAATGATTGTATCGTTGATCTCCTGCATGGCTGACAAATGGTTCAAGTCTCGGACCCAGCAGCTTAAAACTCATTCTGCGAGCATGTATGTGCATGCCTGAAATCCTAAAAGAAGAATGGAGGAGAAGATGGAGTGGCCTTACAGCAGCTCAGACCCATGGGAGAGGGTATAGGAGCAGCTATGCTTGGGAATGGCAGATCGCCAGACAGGCACAGTATAGGGGAGACAAAGCCTTAGGGATGGAAGAGTGTAGTGGTTACTCTTCTCTGGAGCAGGACAGACCTCAGCATTGGTTCTGGTTCCAAGACAGTCAGTGCAGTAGCAGCATAGGCCATGGAGAGTGGGGACACATCATTGGTAACTTCTCTGGGAAAAGGGCAGTTGTGTAGACTCCAGGCAGCTCTCTTAACTGGTCTTAGCCCTTGGGAAGAATGCAGGAGTCCATGGTAGTGAGAACACTAGGTGACTAAAGTATTGCTAGGGTCTAACTTGCTTACTTTTTCTTTGCAGGGAAAAGTCCTCTTTGTGCTGAGCTTATCCTGGGTGAAGGGAATGGGCGGTAGATGTGAAATGTTTCCTTCCATTTTCTGTATGAGCATCTTGGGTTTTTGCTATCCCTTTGATGTACTCCAGTACTCTCCTTTAGTTATCTTCATCAAAATGTGGTAAATATTGTAATTTATTTGCAATTTTTACTGTCTTTATTAAAGAATGAGTTCTAAGGGCATCCGGTCAGTCATCTTGCAGATATCTATCCTCTGATATTTAAATGAAATAGAAAATACAAGAGTTAATGTCAAAATGTTGCCTGGATTACAAATAGAAAATAATCACTTAATGTTTAAGCTCTTCAACATTAGTTAACATCAATGCAAAGTAGGCGAGCATGCAAAATGGCGTCCTCTCTAAGACACATCAGTATCTTTGGTTTAGACATTATCCTTAACAAACATGTAGACTCAGATGAGTTTAAAACTTGAGTGTTTTCAATTGAATCTAAAAGTCCCAAGTATAAACTTCTCCTTTTGAATTTCCTTTGACAGATGAGATTTGCCTACAAGAATGTCAATATGGGACCAGGAGTTAGTGTAATGGCTATGTCGTTGGAATCCCATGTAGTCGACTGCGGTTCGCATCCTGGACCCAGTGGCTTAAACTCACGCTGGGCTTGTGTGCGTGTGTGCCCAAGATCCCAAGAGGAGAATGGAAGAGAAGGGATTGCAGCGTGGCCATCCTCCCTGGGGGGTGATTTCTCGCTTTCTGTCTCTCTGTCTCTCTCTGTCTTTCTGGCGAGCGCATGCGCCCTATAGCAAAAAACCTCTCCAAAAAAAAAGAATGTCAATATGATTTCCATAGTAACCAATTATAATAATACCTATCTAGAAATATTCTGCTATGTGCTTGTAGAAATTATACATATGGAGAGAATAGTAATAAGAGTATTCTTAATTTGTTTACACAGCTATTAGTCCCAGAGAACAAATAAAGCTTAACTGGAACTGTTCATAAGTTTTCTTTTCTAAAATTGTTCTGGATAATTTTGATTTGTCTTGAACTATCCTCCTCCAGCAAAGGGAATTTTTAAAAAGCAATAGTTAGGGGGGCAAGGAATATTGAAAAATTAAAGTATATTGGAAGACAGGACAATATCCTTTTGTGGCAAACAATTTGATTTCTTGGCACCAGGCAGTTCAGTAACAAAGTAATTAAAATACTGGTTGTAACGTACTGAAAATTCTTCTTCAGGGATTTATTTTGTCCCTCAGGATTTGGAGTGAACTTTCCACTCTTCATTGTTATTCAGACTACCAGGCTTTGGGGGATAATCAGTTCATTAGCTGGGTTTAGGAAATGACCCTCACATCACCTTCTCTGTTTGCTTTTGCAAAGGTCACCATGCAAATGTGCATGCTTTATGCCCAGAAAGTTCAGAGAAAATGACTTGCAATCTGATATGCCTTGCAACTCTATGACAAGTTCTGACCCTTTTTTCACAATGAATGCCCTAAAGTTAGAGGGGTACACAAATTGAGAGTACAAAAAATAGAAACAGAAATTTAGGACTGCACCTGAGAAACAAACACACTCCGATGGCAATATCAGACCATTTTTTTCCATATTAACAGCATGACATCATTGATCACTATTTAATACAAGAAAATGTACTTAAAGTATCCACTCTCTCAACAGATTTTCCATAAATATTCAAAACAGGTTCCATTTATCTTAGTCCACAGGACAAATTTAACTCAAGTAATCTGTCATCAGAAAACATAACCTATTATATGGCTTCTCAGAGATGAGAGTAGGTGCACAGTTGAAAACAGTAAAATGGAAATTGAAACTACATCCTGCTTCTGAACTAGTGGTATCACTGCTTTCATCTATAATGGCAAAGTAAAAGAAAGTCATTGCTGTTATTGAGAAAATTCGGCCCCAGAAGCCTCAAATCACTACTTTCCTTCAAAATTATCTACATAAAGTAAAAATGTTCACTTTATCTACTTTATCAGTATAATTCTACAACTTGTCTTTTAATTCACAATATCAAAATAAAGTTTTTTTTTTCATGGCTAAGAGCAACAATAAAATACTGCTTATATATTTATATCAAAATTTCTCAAATGGGTTCAGGAGTGGCTGAATCTGTGAGGAAACAGGCAATCAGAGCAAGTAAAATGAGTAAATAAAACAGATGAGTGGGATGAATTTTTAAAGAGAGATTTACTTCATGCCTCCATTTTTTGTTTGTTTGTTCATTTCTTGAAATATTTGGAAAAATAAAATAGAGAAAATAAGTTAGGGAGAGTGTGACTTTTTAACTTTGTTTATTATTAATATTATTTAAATTTGCTATAGGGCATATTTGCTCACCAGAGAGAGAGAGAAAGGGAGAAAGCAAGCCGCCTGCTTTAGGACTCGAACTGCAGTCAATCATATGGGAGTTCAGTACCTTAACCACCACACCACCTACTGGCCCCAGAGTGTGGTATTTTAAAAATTATTATGAAATGTGTCATTCAAAATGATATAAAAATATTACTAAATCCATATGCCAATTTCAGTACAGCTTAAGAAGGACAAACTCATACATTGTGCTCTCCTCCCCACGTCCTCTCTACCCTGTTTCTCTGAGGTCTGGCTGCTTTGTGCCTGGACATTGTGAGCTCCTCATGACCATTCCCCTATTTCAAGAAACTGGTCTGTGGCAGGGGTGGTTTCAGAAGCATGCCTCTTGTGACCCTTACACCTCTCCTGCTATTAATTATAGCAAGACTAGAAACAATAAACCCCAGACACTAAACCCAGACATATCCTACTGATCCTGCTCATTGATGGACTGATCTGGAATTGGAACAATGTATGTCTTTACTTGATTTATGCATAATTTGTTCTTTTTTTTTTGAGAGAGAGTTTTTTTGCTATAGGGCGCATGCACTCGCCAGACAGACAGAGAGAGACAGAGAGACAGAAAGTGAGAAATCATCCCCCAGTGGGGATGGCCATGCCACAATCCCTTCTCCTCCATTCTCCTCTCGGGATCTTGGGCATGCACGCACACACGCCCAGCGTGAGTTTAAGCCACCAGGTCCAGGACTTGAACCGTGATCGACTACATGGGAGTCCAGCGACATAGCCATTACACTAACTGCTGGTCCCTGGATACTTTTTCTTAACATATATAACCTGAGTCTGTGTTCACCGACAACATGGACCATTCTCCCAGCTGTAAGTGGACTGTCCTTAGTAAGTAAACGCGTGTCTTGTTTTTGTGCTAGAGAGAGGATGTTCTTAGAAATTGGTAATCATTTTGGGCTGCCCCTCAGCCCCAGATTTGGAGATCTTCTGAAACACTTGAGAAATAAAACTTTACAGAAATTGAAATACCTTTTTTCTCATCACTTCCCCTGCCCATTTTTCACGTTATATCAAGCAATATTCTGACTTTTGCATATCTTATGCCATTGCTTGATTTTTAAGATTTGTTTTATTGTACCACTTGTTAACCATGGACATGTTAAACTAATGATAACAATATTTATCTTATATTTTCTAGTCAAATATCTCTATCAAATTTACTAGAGAATGCATGTGTTAAATCTAAAGCATTATGTTAATACACCTAATGTAAAATAAAGAATAAGCTTTATCTATTAAATACTATGTAAGTCTGCTGATTATTATAATATGAGACTTCCAGGTAGGGAGTTTTCAGCAGGGTGATGGTGGTTGAAAGATACCAACTGATATAAGCAAATGGCACAAGAACTTTTCATGTAAGGGCCGTATTGTAGATAAGCATTTCATTCTCTGAACGTAACTAAAGAAATTCAGATACAACTATGTTCTCTCACAGGGAGTGGTATCTTCAGCTTTCCTCTGCTCCTTTTTACTCACATCCTCCAGAACGCTCAAATTTGGCTTCTAGACTCCCATCATCTCACTAGAGAAGAGGAACAGGTGATAACCACAGCACATTCCTCAATGCTTACTAGAGGATCAGGGGAATTCTGGGCCCACCTCCCAGGGTCACTTGCCAAGGGAACATCTCCCTATGGTTCCCTAGTATAATATATATTTCCATAGACTGAAAACTATAGGCTTGTACAGAGTGAACAGTATGGGAGGATGCTTGCTAAACATTTTTTATGTTTTATTTACTTACTTATTTTTGCTTCACCATTTGAATTCATCGTTTGACTTCACCCCCCCGTTAAGGATCAGCTATAGAGTATAATACTTATGTATAAATGATAATAAGGGTTTGTATCATTAGATATAAAAAGGGAAACTTTTGTTATATACATTTTGCTACTTTATAGAATAATAAAGTTATACATCAGAAACAAACAAAAAAAAGTCTTGATATCTTAGATTCTATACAGGTAAAAGAGAGGACTATCCTTTGTACGGGATGAATAATACAAAAGATATTAAACTTTCTAAGAAATTTTATTATAAATTGATTAAATTGTACAATTAGATAAATATGTACTTTAGCAAAACTATTGCCTTTATGTTGTCTATTCCACTTTGAAAGCTTATTTTATTTTATTTTTATTTTTTGCTACAGGGTGTGTGAGCTCACCAGAAAGAGAGAGACAGAGAGACAGAAAGTGAGAAATCACCCCCCGGGAGGATGGCCATACTGCAATCCCTTCTCCTCCATTCTCTTCTCAGGATTTTGGGCACGCAGGCACACACACCCGGCATGAGTTTAAGCCACCAGTTCCGGGACTCGAATCGTGGTCAACTACATGGGAGTCCAGTGACATAGCCATTACGCCAACTGCTGGTCCCAAAGCTTATTTTATTTTGAGTGAATACAAAATATTTTGCCTTCTGAGTGGATAAATAGGATTTGTTTTTCTAGATTTTAAAAAAAGAGAATAAATCCCTCTCTCCAATCTAAAACAAACTCCAATCAATTGTAAAAAATAAATAAGTCTTCATGCATATCTAGCAAAAAAACACTATCTCAAGCTAATTATGAATTTATTGTATTAAAGAAAATGTAGATTTTTCTAATTCTATACTCCCAATCATATGTCATTATGATTGCCTTATTGTTGAACAAGAACATAAAAGAGAAAGCTTGGAAGAGGACTAGAGTGGTGGAAAATTTATTCATTTGATAAATTAGTTATAGTAGGCTGAATTACGTTACTTAACAAACACCTACAAATCTCTGTGACTTAAAGTAGCAAACATTTATTTCTCTGGGCATATACTTCAGATTTGGGCGACTCTTCAGGACAGCTGACCTGCATATGATAACTCAACTTTATACCTTCTTATCAAACTGTGCTTTCACTGTCACTGCAGCGAGGTAAGAGAGACAGGTGGAGCATCACACAACTGCTAAATGCATCCACTCAAAAGAAATACTTCTCAGTTCCGCTCACATATCTTCAGCCAAAACTAGTCACGTGAGTGCTTTTACCATGGAGTGAGTGCGATCTTAATTTATGCCTTGAAGAAGTCAAGCTGAAAATAATGGTGAGCAGTACCAGTGTCTAAAGTAGCAGACTTTAGCAGCCTAGTTTCAATAAAATCTTTAGATAGGGTTAGAGCTCTACGAAGGAAAAGCAGTAGGACCAAGCATGGCAGCACCTTTTCTGACCCACTCAGGAAGATTTTTTTTTCTCTATTTCTTCAGCATCATGTTAAAATACTAGGCTGTGCTGATAGCTTACTTTCCCCCATATGACTATATGAGAGATAAAATATCTTTTCAATTTTGAGATTTAGTACATAGGACAATATCTGACACAGAAGCTGCCGGAAGAATAAAAGACAGGAAACGAGTTGGAGGGAGACAGAGGGAAAAGGAGGAAGAAATGAAGGAAACAAGAATGAAAGGAAGAATTTGTGTAAGGCTATTTAGCAATAAACTAGTCGTATACTTGCTACTGTGTCTTTGGACTGTCTACATATAGGAACTTTCAAAACACTTCAAAGCAGGGTTAGGATATGTGGCAGGGGCTGATGACTGGACATCAACAACCTCTCCCCCTTTCTAATTTAATCATAGAAATCCTTATATTGGCAGGAATTATGCCACAGAGTATATTCCCCAGTCTCTCTTACAACTAGATGTAGTCGAATGATTAAGCTCTTGTCAATGGAAATGAAGAATAAGTGATAGGAGTAATTTTTTTGGTCAACCATTTAAAGGGAAGTTTTGTACCTTCCATTGTTCCTCCCTGTTTTTCTTCCGGTATTGCCAAAGCAGCCATTTGAGCCACAGAAGAATATTGTCTGTTGAGGACAGCAGAGCAGAGGGAAAGACTCCAGGTCTTCGGAAATGCAGCCCCCAAGCCAGCAATGCTCTGCTTTAGTGTGGATGATGGCTGAGAGAAATGCGTTTCTGTCTTAAACACGATTGCTGTTCTAATCTTTATCTGGGCAGTCAACTAATCCTGTATCCTTAACATCCTTAACAACGTAGTTTTATATAAGTTTAAAACGCACACGCACATGCACAACATACACACACAAAACCTTTTTCATTCTAGGGCTGAGGCATCAACCATACAATAAAAACACAGTCAAAGGAAGATGGGCACAATGATTGCGATGAGAGAAGTGTTTCAGAAGAAACCATAGAATGCAGAAATCAGTATTGATTTCATTTCATGCCACAACTATAGAAACGGAGAAAGATTTGTTAATTAAATCCAAGCCCCAGAGATAAGCATTCTAACAGCTTTGTGAATTATCTGCCTAGAAGTATTCATAACTAAAACAAACATAAAGTAATGAATTGTAGGGGTTTTATTATTACCAACTTCTCCTATGTAACTTATCCAGCACTGCAGAATCATTGCACTCACCGACCGGCCACCTAGACTATGAAGATGTATCATGTCTTTCACAAGTTTGTCCTTTCAATGGCAGTTGTATAATTTCATTGTGGACATCACCACATTAATAACCCCATGTGTGTCAGAATTTCCATGAAATAAGCAGTTATCAGCAATTATGATTTTCCAAGAAAAGATTCTTTAGATTCTCATTAAACCTTATAATGGATGATTATTGATTTTAGGATCTGATTTACTGAAACAGCAGGCAGCAACATAGGAAAATTTCTTGTGCATCTCTTTGTTTTATTTATTTATTTATTTATTTTGCCTTAGGACACATGTGCTCATTGGAGAGAGAGACAGAGACAATGAGAGAGAAAGTGAGAAATGACTCCAGGGTGGGGCCGGGGGAGATGGCCAAACTCTAATCCCCTCTCCTCTATTCTCCCTCTGGGATCTTGTGCATGCATGCACATGACTCAGGCATGGTTTTCTTTTCCTTTTTTTTTTTTTTAAGAGAATTTTGTGATAGGGTTATGTGAGCTCACTGGAGAGAGAGAGAGAGAGAAACAGAAAGCGAGAAATCACCACCCCAGGAGGGGATGGCCATGCTACAATCCCTTCTCCTCCATTCTTCTCTCAGGATCATGTGCACACATACACATGCGCCTGGTGTAAGGTGTTTTTTTATTTTATTTTTTTTATTTTTTTAAAGAGAGGTTTTTGCTATAGGGCGCGTGTGCTTACCAGACAGATGGTGAGAGACAGAGAGACAGAAAGCAAGAAATCATCCCCCAGCGGGGATAGGCATGCTGCAATCCTTTCTCCTCCATTCTCCTCTCAGGATCTTGGGCACGCATGCACACACGCTCAGCGTGCGTTTTAAGCCACCAGGTCTGGGACACGAACCACAGTCGACTACATGGGAATCCAATGACATAGCCATTATGCTAACTGCTGGTCCCTCTGGTGTGAGTTTTAAGTCGTCAGGTCAGGACTCAAATGTGAAAGTCCAACAACATGACCATTACATCATCTGCTGGTGCCAAGCCCGGCATGATTTTCAAGCCACTAAGTCTGGGACTTAAAATGTGGTCAGCAATATGGGAGCCCAAGGATGTAACTGCTATGCCATTTGCTGACCTTATTGTATATCTTAAAATCAGTTCACCTGGGCATGCATAGACATAGTAAACCTCAGCTGCTTTTTCTCAAACCTGAGAGAAGACAGAAAACAAAAAACTAACAAAAAACACACAATGTACCTGAATGTTTGAGTTCCTTGTTCACTAAGTAGGAAGACTCAGAGAGCAACTTAAATCATAAAAGGAGCCTGCCTCATAACATCACGTCCAATATGTTCCCTATTTATCATAACCAACATGCCCAAGCTGTGTTCATTTTCAGATAAACACAAGCACGGGGAGAGAAACGGTGCTGAAACACTTACGATCCAAATCTGTTCTTTCTCTTCAGTGGGATTCAGAATGTCTTTGGGGACTGTTCCTGGTGTTTGTTTGCTTTCATGGTTAAGAAAACCCAAGTAATCCTCTCTGATTATGTGCCAGGAGTAAAAGTAGAATAATTAGATGGCACAGTTAAGAACTTTTTTGAGAGAGTTAAATAAAAAAGAAAACAGATTTACAAGTTTTAGAGCAGAACAGTAATGGGTAGTTAAGCATCATGTTTTTAGTGTTTACTCTGCATTCTGCAACTGGAAAAAAATATTAATTTTCGAATTCCTTTACTGTATTTTCTGGAAAGTAAAGAGCAGACAGAGAGGATAAATATTCCCACTGCATTCTTGAGACGATTAGAAAATAGTAATTTTTTTTTTTGAGAGATTTTCACTGTAGGGCGCGTGCGCTCGCCAGACAGACAGAGAGAGACATAGAGACAGAAAGCGAGAAATCACCCCCCAGGGGGGATGGCCACGCCGCAATCCCTTCTCCTCCAGTCTCCTCTCGGGATCTTGGGCACGCACGCACACGCGCCCGGCGTGAGTTTTTTTAAGCCACCGGGTCCGGGACACGAACCGCGGTTGACTATGTGGGAATCCAGCGACATAGCCATTACGCTAACTGCTGGTTCCCGAAAATAGTAATATTTTTAAGGCTTTCTTTATATACGAAAATTTACTTTAATTCATGAGCAAAAATAGTTTCTAGTATCTATTACCTCTTATTGGATGAATTTTACTTTGAAGCTATCCGCTTGATGAAGTTCAATTAGAGAATTTTTTTAAACCTTTTCAATGACTAAAATGCTTTGACAATTTTTCATTCCTTTAATGCATGTAACACAGAGCTGCTCATATAAAACATATTCTGACACAGTGACTTATATTTACCTTGGAGGTAGGCAAAGGAGGTTAAGATGATTTATAGTAGCAAAAAATAGCTTTTTTTTTGCCATTTATGCTAAACCAATGGATGCACATATTAGAGGGCTAGGAAGGAACTGGAACTAGACTCTAGGAGGTTCTCAGTCTGGTCCACATGGATAAAGGCACAAAACTTGGTCCTATTTCATAGCTATGGTAGTGGGGTGCAATGATTTACAGATATGTAATATGGCTGTCCAAAGATTTCCACATTTTAATCCTTGGAACACACGAGTATTACTTTAGACAGCAAATGAGACTTTGTAGATGTGATTAAAATCTTGAAATGGGGACATTATCCTTGATTATCTGGGTGGCACTGCTATGGTTTGAAATCCCTCTAAAATTCAAATGCTGGAACATAACCCCAAGGTGGTGTATTAAGGGATGGGGTTTGGGAGAGGGGATTGGAGTACGAGGCCTGCATCCCCATGGATGAGATTAGTTCCTTTATAAAAGGGCATGGATGCACATATTAGAGGGCTAAGAAGGAACTGGAACTAGACTCTAGGAGGTTCTCAGTCTGGTCCACATGGATAAAGGCACAAAACTTGGTCCTATTTCATAGCTATGGTAGTGGGGTGCAATGATTTACAGATATGTAATATGGCTGTCCAAAGATTTCCACATTTTAATCCTTGGAACACACGAGTATTACTTTAGACAGCAAATGAGACTTTGTAGATGTGATTAAAATCTTGAAATGGGGACATTATCCTTGATTATCTGGGTGGCACTGCTATGGTTTGAAATCCCTCTAAAATTCAAATGCTGGAACATAACCCCAAGGTGGTGTATTAAGGGATGGGGTTTGGGAGAGGGGATTGGAGTACGAGGCCTGCATCCCCATGGATGAGATTAGTTCCTTTATAAAAGGGCTTGAGAGAAAGGTTAGTCTCTTTTTGGCCCTTCCACTTTTCTACCATGTGAGGACACACACAAGAAAGCTCCATTGTGGAGGCAGAGAGCAGATCTTGAACTTCTCAGTCTCTAGAGCTGTGAGAAATAAATTTCTATTATTTATAAACTACTCAGTCCAGTACCAGAAGATGGTGTGGTGCCTAAGGCAGCTGGATTCAACAGGGACTACAGCACAATTTAAGCTCCAGCCCTGGTGGCTTGAAAAATATGCCAGGCACATGTGTATGCATGCCCCAAGTCCCAAAAGTTGAAATGGAGAAGAGATTGCATCATTACCATTACCTATGGGGAGAGGTACTTTCTCATTTTCCCTCTCTCTCCCTCTCTCTCTCCCTCTCTCTCTCTCTCTCTCTCTGGTGAGCCCACACACCCTCTAGTAAATTAAAAAAAATTAATTGCTCAGCATAAGATTTTTATTATGGCCCCAGGAATAAACTAAAACAGGGACTGATGTAATTGCAAAGTTACTGGTTTATTTTTCTTTCCTAGAGAGTACAAGCACTCACCAGAGAAAGAGAGAGAGAAAAGCAGAGACAGACAGAGACACAGAGGGAAAAGAGAAGGTCCCCACTATGGGGAATGGTTGCATGACAGCCTGTTCTCCATCTTTCCCCTCCTTTTTTGGACATATATGCACATGTACCCAAGGTGTTCCTAGAGCATGCCAGGACACCTATTGCACAGTGACCAAAGGGTTATCCAGCCACCTTAGCCACCATGTGACAGAGCCAACTCTGCAAAGGTGCTTTTTATGAGGGGCAGGAGAGTCAGTCAGAGAGTGACTATGACTTTACAAGTGGTACTTTGAAGATGGTAGAAGGAGCCATGTGTCAAGGATTGCAGGTGGCAACTAGATTCTCTTAGAACATCCAGAAGAAATGCCACACTATGGACACCTTGATTTTAGTCTGTAAGATCCATTTAAGGCTTCTAACATACAGAACTGAGAAACAATACATTCGTGCGTTTCCTCTACCACATTTGTGGCAATTCATTAAGGCAGCAATAGGAAATAATACATCTAGGAAAGGAAAGGGGGGAGATCTTATTTTTTTTCAATTGAGCTAACTTACTTTTATTTTCCTAAGGGCAAAGAGTCATTTAAAATACGCATGTTTTATACAGAGTGAATAGTTTTCTCCTACTGCTTTAAAGTAGACCCATATCCCTGCATGTCCGGCTTAATTGAGGGGCCACAGAGTATGCCTGATACATGCTAACCCTTCTCCAAACCAGCCTCCACTTCTGGTGGAGATGCATACCTGATGTATCTGTAACTTCTGTCTTCACAGGGACATTCGGGATACAATGTGCATCGTTTAGCCTAATCGTATATACCCCACCCCACTGAATTCTCTCTAGCTTCTCATACTTGCCCCCTCGAGAGTGTCCTTGCCGCTCCCCACACTAAATTGACACACATCCACACACACACATCCCCAACACCAGACACTTACACTTAGGCCTGCAGGCACACAGACCTCTCCCTCCTTCTCACTTTCAGTATGTGTGTGTGTGTGTGTGTGTGTGTGTGTGTGTGTATTAACGTTAACAAAACTATCTAAGAGTTGATTTTTGTATTTCTTGGATTTATTTCTTTAGCTACCTAACTTCTAATTCTTCAACATTAAGAGTCACTTACCAAAGAAGCCTGATGTCTCCTTCCCTGATGCCTCATTTTGACTAAAATATAATTTAAAACTTATTCTTTTCTCTGTTCTCATGAAATCTTTTACATTATTATTCTAAGACATTAATTAGGCCCACAACAATGCATAATGTGCCTCTTTCCCACTAGATAATTATCTGATAGTCACGACGGAGTCTTTTTCAATTTCCAGCTTTTTACTGAGCATTTCACATAGTGTTACTATTCTAGTTGGCTAATAAATGTTAAATAAATGAATGAATGTAGTCGTGAAGATGGGGAGGGTGTTATTCTTCTGGACTAGTACTTAACCCTGATAATTGCTTTTTTCAGGTGTAATAATGGTCACAGCTATCTTTAATCTGTTTCTCATCTCAGCTTCTGATAAAAAGCCTCTTTACAAAACAGTATGAGGGATAGTTAGGGCAGTTGGATTCCACATGACTGATTTCATGGCTTGAGTCCCGGACTCAGAGACTTGAAACACACACTGGACACGTGTGTGTACTCATACGTAAAATCCTGAGACGAGAGTGAAGGGGAGAGGATTGCAACATGGCTGTCCGCCACTACAGGTTGTTTCCTCATTTTCCACCTCACTGTCTCTCTAGTTCTCTCTGATGAATACACACACAGTGCAGTAGAAATTAAATAAGCAAACAAATAAAATAGTATACCAGAGACCAATTTAGATTGTGGCCATTCTCCGCTATGTTGGGCCTGTTTATTAATGAGACAGCCTGAGCACGGGAACCCTTCACTTGGGCAGTATTAGTGTCCATCATTTATTTGTTTCTAAGAAAGCAGCCTGTAACTCTTAGAAAGAGCCCACCAACATATAAAAATGATCAAATTTATTACTGTAAATGTAAATTAATAGAAAATATCGAGCAAAGACAAATGGTTGAAACAGACTGCTACTAATATGGAAATGATTTTGAAAGCATTTGGTTATCAGAGAAGCATTAAAAATTTATCTGAGCTGGTTTAATGCAAAAAAGAGGAAAGGTTATTTGGGAATTGCATAATCATACATTCTTAAATTGCAAGGGTCTAAGAAACTTATTAGTCACATCTACAAAAAGTATAAAACTTAGAGGGAAAAAGGCAAAAAGGTTGGTCCTGAGTGGAGGGGCTGGTAGATGATATGGTGGTTAAAGGCTCTGGATTCCCACTTGGCTGACCATGATTTGAGTCCCAGACATGGAGGCTTGCTTTCTCTCTGTCTCTCTCATTCTGTCCCTCTCTGGTTAGAATGAATAAATTGAAATAAACAAATGAATAAATAAATAAAATAAAGTTAAGTAAAATAATAAAAATAAACTTAATTGGAGTTCAGTCACAGTACTAATAACATGAGCTATACATATCCCATGTACTCTGTGATGTTACTTTACACTGGATAAGAATAAAATCGTTCTTTCATTTTGTTATGAAATGCATCACTTTCTTTTAAAGTTATTTATTTATTTATTTATTCCTTGGGTTAGAGAGACAAACAGAGAGTGAGAATAGTACCCCAAATAGAGTCTTTTTTTTTTTTTTTGGAGAGGTTTTTGCTATAGGGCGTTTGGGCTCACCAGACAGACAGATAGAGACAGAGAGTCAGAAAGAGAGAAATCACCCACCATGGCAGATGGCCATGCCGCAATCCCTTCTCCTCCATTCTCCTCTTGGGATCTTGGGCATGCACGCACACGCGCCCGGCGTGAGTTTTTAAGCCACCAGGTCCAGGACGCAAACCGCGGTCAACTACATGGCAGTCCAGTGACATAGCTGTTAAGCTAACTGCTGGTCCTCCCAAATAGAGTCTTAATGCCACGGTCTCCCCTTAGCCTCAGCCAGTCCAGATCACAGGTGCCCCTATACTTGGCATGCTCAAGGACATCGCTCCAGACATAAATGGAGAGCCTTCTCATGTGGGTCAGCTTTTCAGTGTGTCACATTTTACTACTCTGTCAACACCCAGCCCCTATCTCTTAAAAGATGAAAGTAGCAGGCCAGCAAATGGTGTGGTAGTTAGGACAGAGGGATTCCCGCATAGTGTACCATGGTTCGAATCCTTGGCCTGTTGGCTTGAAGCTCCCCTGGACACAAGTGCATGAGTGTACAAACTCCTGAGATGAGAATGGAGGAGAAGAGATTGCTGTGTGGCCATCCCGCTGGGGAGTGATTTCTCGCTTTCCATCTTTATATAGCTCTCTGTCTCTCTCTCTCCTCTATAGCAAGTGCATGTGCTTTATGATAAAAACTATAAAGAAGAGAGAAAAAAAACTCAGTAATACCATAAAATATCTCTCTTAGAGGACCTATTTCATATTCTTTATGTTTAAAAAAAGAGAGAGAGAGAGGGATTCTCTTTTTT